>NW_027266319.1:11415000-11869073 GCF_022045235.1 Haliotis cracherodii
ATCGAGCCCAGATATTCCAGCTCAGTTCGGCAAGGGTGGAAACTGGACTTTGGTAGTCACTTAACTCCCGACATTTTTTATCCTTTGTCAAAACCTTATCCATGCTCTGGGTGTTATCGTTGCAGTAAATGTCTATCATCCCCCCTGTCGTGATATAACTGGAATACTGCTCAAATCAGCGTTTAACCCAGGTCCCAGGTCTAACAAAGTAATAGGCTCGGCTGGTCAGGCTGAGCGCCTTGTGACAGTGACTGCATATCATCGACGTCCTTGGACGCGGCACACACTATCAATCACCAATTTGTCTGGTCCAGAATCAAGTTTTAACTGGTTGCATTCATATATGAATAAACAATGCCATTTAGAAAGTGATCAAATGTAACAATTGTGATATTTGGGATAACACTTTCTTAGTAAAGTACAGATTCTCGTACTTTTTGGAGTTGAGTCCCGTCCGGGATTCGAACCCACACTTGCCAGAGTGAGGCACCTAATCGCCGGACGGGACTCAAGCCATAAAAGTACGAGAATCTGTACTTTACTAAGAAAGTGTTATCCCAAATATCACAATTGTTACATTTGATCACTTTCTAAATGGCATTGTGTATTCATAGCTTTCGGCCATGGGAGCCGTGCCAATTTACACTTGTCAGAGGGGTACTCAAAGTGCGTGATCTAGACTACCAGTTGCGGACTTTCATTTTTGTGGAAGACTCGGTGGCTCACTGGGTTAGATCGCTGACTTTGTGTGCTGGCGATTAGGTGCCCTACTCTGGCAAGTGTGGGTTCGAATCCCTGACGGGACTCAACCCCCAAGAAGTACGAGAATCTGTACTTTACTAAGAAAGTGTTAACCCATATATAACATTTGTTGCATTCATATAGGTAACAATATTTAAAACGTCAACGCGTCAGAATAATAAGTCTCATTTATATGCCGAAACAGATTCGATTTGGCATAAAAGGCAAAAGAGTGGTGACAATTATTTGAATGGATCACTGGAAATGACACCAGGTGTTCGCGAAATTTTATAAGCATGTCCTACCCTAACGGTAGCACCCGCCATGTTTGTTTGTTCGTTGCCTGTCGCCGCAGTACTCCTGCAATACGACATAAGCTATGATAAACATGTCCCTCCTGCCCCTTGTTCGTTGTTTAGGAGTCCATCAGCTCACCATAAGATGCTTCGACTATATTGACACGGGAGTTGTATGTTGATAAGGAGTAGTATGGGCCCTGCACAAATATCCTCTCAGAAAGGTAATCAACCAAGAGAGATTGTAGAAGCAGAGTGCCGCCGCGGAATGCTTACTGTCAGACAGGACAATGAGGCTGCCTGGTCTTAGAAACTTTGGCTTATCAAAGACCTTGGTTCGATTCCCAACATGGATACAATATGTGAAGCCCATTCTTGGCGTATCGTTCCGTGATATGGGGTGGTGGGGTAGTCTAGTGGGTAAAGGGTTCGCTCGTTACGCCGAAGACCCGGGTTCGATTCCCGACATGGTTACAATGTGTGACGCCCATTTCTGGTGTCTCCGCCGTGATATTGCTGGAATATTGCTGGAATATTGCTATAACGACGTAAAATCTGACTCATTAATTAGAGTATGCCGGTTCAGAGCTGTTGAAGAGTGGTGGTCAAACTAATATACAACGTAATGTAATATTAACTTCTACGAGAATTAATATATTGGTATAACGATGTGCATACACGATCTGCTTGCTCTTAATTCACTTTACCAGGGACGTGAGAATTGTGACTTATCAATTATTAATTTCATACGGACATTTGTATGGCATAAGGTTACAGTATTTCCTCGTCAAGAACAAGACTCAGAGTGTGTTCCGAGCACATATACCAGTACATGTATACGAAAAGATAATACGTCAACGCCAGAGAATAACCAGTATCGATTATCCGACAAAAATGATTCCATTGGGCGTAAGGAATTTTATTATAAACTTCAAAATATATTTTTTCTCGAGAAAATGCTTAAAAAAAGCCAAGAATCGTCAGAAAAGAAAAAAAATATGTCTGCAAAAAGACATTGTCTGCCACAAAAAAATACATATTTATCAGAGGCTTTCAAGTTTTTCTAAGTTAGGCTGACAGTTTCATATTTTTTTAAAATGTCGAGTTTTGCAGATGTACTCGAAACTGAAAAAATATTAAAAAGACGATACCTATCTACTTGATCAGAGAAGGTCGCGTTAGGTAAACCTTATGCGAACCTTGACCCAATCTAAACGAAGCATGCATGTGTCCTTGAGACAATTAAATGTGAGTTTTCTAAAAGGAATCGGCTTCCTTCTCTACATCGATTCAGAAATTTCGATTTGGAAACAAATATAGAAATCCAACTCAGACTCAAATATTCCTTCGACGAGTGTAGATACCATTGCGCTCAGAAACGACAAGGTATATAAAATATCCACACCAATATAACAGCGCGGTTTTTATCATTTACATTTTGAACAGCCCGATTAACGTCGTTTTTGAGATACATACATCAAACATTCTGATCTGAATGTTTCGCTCATTCCTACCGAGAAACAAGATTGAGTGAGTATGGTGTTACGCCGTTTTAGCAATATTCCTGCAATACCACGGCAGAGGACACCAGAAATAGGCTTCACACATTGTACCCATGTAGGGAATCGAACCCCGAGTCTTCGGCGTGACGAGCAAACATTTTAAACACTAAGCATCCGACCGCGAAGATCCAACGCTCATTGACTCATTAGAAAGTCCGCGGAGCTGTCCTCAGATCGTCCCGCTGAGAAGTAAAAACACGAGTTTAATGATATTGCAAAGTATCAAATTTGACCATTTTATTTGTTCTCCACGGCCCGTTTTTTTCAACGTATTTATCGACTACACATTATTTTTCAAAGCGTTTTACCTCCGTGTAATTTGTTTGATCAAACACAACATATCGTCACGATAGTGCTATGGTTACCAAAGCTCCTCACAGCGACATTCTATTCTGTATCAACTGTGCCTCTCGCTTCAATGAAGCCCTCCCACACATACTGTTTAGTGGCTTTATTTGGGGCGTCACATTCATGAGGGGTAGCAACAGAATCCTTCATTCTGATTGATCTATTTCAGCCTACAGTCATATTAACATTGCCATTCTGTACAAGACAGGGTAATCAAGGCTAGTGTCGGGGGACTTCTTGCAGCAAGTCTGAAAGAAAAAATATATTTCGAAATCTAATATATGTGTCAATCCAAAAGTGACTTGCGCCTTTAAGATCGCTTTATTTAAGTGCACCCTTCCCTTAATCTTATTTCACTTTGATTCAGCTTCTCACTGGAATTAGTCTGTAATTTGATAACAGGTGCCCCTCTTGGTGAGCTGTTTACCATCAAGAGTGTATAATCATTACGTACAATGAGACCAAGTCTCTCCAAACACCTCTGATCGACTATTCCAGGCACGCCAATTCCAGCACCACCTACATACAATAGTTGTTAAACCAATTATCGGGTTTAACAAGATTCTTCAACCACCCTGAGCGTTGTCGCCAAATTCGCAAATAACGGTGCGAGGTTCCGTCATCGACGACACCCATCTCTGCAGCAGCAGCCACGCCGCTGTCGTGAATATTAAAACAATTAGCCCGCACAGCGCACGGGACACAAGACCGAGAAACGCTAAATTTGACAACAATTGGCTTTAGGTGAATTAGATCGGAGCGACAATATTGACGATAAGGGTCTGGGTTGTCTCAAATTTGCCATGAGGATAGGTCGATTCAGAATGGGAGGAATACCAGATGACTCCTTGTTCTATCGCGGCGGAGCCTAATCAGGCATTGTAGGCATGTAATAGTCCAACGAAACAAACGAGTGTACATTGAACTCCTATTATCACAACCTTCGTTATCTCAACATCCCCCGCTATATTGGCACTGGTACCTTGGAGAGCCCTGCTGGTCTTGCGGGGTGCAATATCGCCGCATCTCCAATATACAAACCAATGCGCCACAATAATAGCCAGTAATGAAACCCTGCAATTCCGGACGGAACTGCTGTACAGAGCAATTGTCCAGATTGACAAATGTCCGCATTAACGAATAAACGCCAGTAGCATAATCCTTCTAACTGTATATAAAATAAATGTTCCCAACCTAATGGTCCACAAGGCCATTGTTCAGAATTAGCGCGGTTTCATTGTATTATACAAGAAGTATGTAGATTTTAATGTTTTGTGAAAGTCATACCGGTTTTTTTGAATGATTAAATCGAATTAAGTGTAGCCTGTATTGCCTAATTCCAGCAAATGTTTCTCTCAAAACGATGTTTCATATTTCTCGACTAAAATCAACACAAGGATGTGATGTTGTTTAACGTCGCACTCCGTAATATTCCGGCTATATGACGGCGGCTTGTAAATAATCCAGTCTGGACCAGACAATCCAGTGATTGACATTGCGAACAATGATCCACATTGTCGGGGCATCAACCAAGTCATCGAGCCTGACCACCCGATCCATTTGGCTGCCTTTTACAACAAGGGGCGGTCGGATAGCCTTGTGGTTAAAGCGTTCGCTCGTCACGCCGAAGACCCGGGTTCGATTCCCTACGTGGGTACAATGTGTGAAGCCCATTTGTGGTGACCCCCGCCGTGATATTGCTGGAATATTGCTAAAAGCGGCGTAAAACCATACTCACTCACTCTTACAACCAACATAGGCTCTTAGGGACCAATTCCCCGTAATCCAAAGGGGGTACAAGGAGGTAGACATATATACGATTTTATATTTCTATATGAATTACATGTAATAGCTTTTGTTACCTTATTACCAGTTCTTAGAACCTTTCAAATGGCCCCTTCAATACTGAGATTTTCTTTCGACCGAGAGTGAGTCAGCCGACTGACGATACTGGCTAGTGAGTGAGTGAGTGAGTGAGTGAGTGTTAACGCCGCTTTTAACAGTATTTCACGTTGAGTCAGATTGATGTGATATGAAAGTCCGAATGAATGTAGATATTGTGTGAACCCGCGAGCCCGGGTATTGCACTAACAAACAAAGAATCAGGGCCAATCTAGAATTTTAACCAAACATGAGATGTTGGCAGCATAAGGGACACAAACCTGCACAGCGAATGGCGGCGCTTTGGACGACTGGGCGTACTGCTACGTGGCGGCAGGCAACTAACACTTACATTTTGATGCAAATTGTGTGAGGTGCGGGTTCTACCGGTAGGGCAGGTCATGCTTATCCATTCATTATATTTTCACAGCTGTTTTTAGCCTTTTACGCCGAATGGAATCTGTTTTGGCAGACAACCAAAACTGATTATTCTCTGACGTTGAGTGAGTGAGTGAGTGTGGTTTGACGCCGCTTTTAGCAATATTCCAGCAATATCACGGCGGGGGACACCTGAAATGGGCTTCACACATCGTACCCATGCTCTGACGTTGAAGTTTATAGGATAGGATATGACAAAACATAACACTGCCTTGCCCAATACATTGTTCAATCTCATGATTGAGAAAGGTTTATTCTTTGTTTCACTCCTTGCTCGATCATTAACAAAAATGCATTCTTTCGTCAAACAACGATGTTTGTTTCTTTGTTGTTTTACGCCGCATTCAGCAATATTCCAGCTATATGACGGCGGTCTGTAAATAATCGAGTCTGGACCAGACAATCCAGTGACTGGCATCATATGCATCGATCCACGCATCAACCAAATCAGCCTTTTACGGACCCCGGATCTTCACGGGTCCATACAACGATGAGACGAACTTGCAATTTAGATACAAATTATAACTATTGTCAGTTCATTTCAAACATGGAAGTGAAATATTGAAAAAACCCGGAAACATCATCAATATTGACCACTGGAGTAATTAATGATAGTGAGCTTATCATGTGTTTGTGTTTGCATGTGTTTGTGACGGGTACCGCCAGTGGAGCAGGATACGCTCACCTTTTCGCGAACACCTGTTATCATCACTATTTGATAGTGATTCATCAACATAACACATGCTCATGATAAAGTCGGAATAGTACTTTCGACTCTTCTTAATATGTAGAGATTAATATTGGTTATGGTTGGGTTTTGTCGCTTAAATTAAACTGCACATGGACTATGCACACTTAAAAAGATCTACAGATAAAGATTGGTTGGTTGGTTAGTTGTGTTACGCCGCACTCAGGAATATTCTACCTGTATGACGGCGGTCTGTAAATAATCGAGTCTGGACCAGACAATCCAGTGATTGATATCATGAGCATCGATCCACGCAATTGGATCGATGACATGCTTCAACCAAGTCAGCGAGCCTGACCACCCGATCCCGTTAGTCGCCTCTTACGACAAGCATAGTCGCCTTTTACGGCAAGCATGGGTTGCTGAAGACCTATTCTCCCCAGGAACTTCACGGGTCATACACATAAAGAATACTTCATTTGTGAATATATCTATCCACATCACTAATGTGATCTATTCTCTATTCTCTGAAATATAAAGCACAGCGCCTTTAGTTTACCAAAATCACCGGGAATGCATTTGTATTCATCTAAATTCAAGACAACCAATAAATCTCCGTTGGAAAATGAAATCTATTTTGAGAAAGATAAATATATATGCTAAAATGCCACCTGATATCCATTGACGTAACAACTGCGTCATAAAACGTCATGACGTCTGTAAGAAGCAGGTGTTGCTGGTCAGTTGCCAAGGGTTGGCAGACATTTTCAGAGAGGTTTTAGTTATATGACACTTTCATCAATGCTGCTTTTGACCACCTCCTTGGTCTAGTGGTAGAGCGTCCGCCAGGAGAGCGGAAGGTTCGGGGTTCGATCCCGGGAGCGTCATACCAAAAGACGTTGAAAGATGGTACTTGTTGTTACCCTGTCTGGCGCTCGGCATTAGGGGCTAAAACAAGGACTGGTCGGCTCGGAGTCAGGATACTGTGTCTGAGTGGGGTATTTATGTTAAACTGCGGCATGTATCTCAGTGTGCTAGCACTATAAATCGGCATCATTTCGGATACACACACACCCACACCCACACACCCACACACACGCGGGCATGCTATATAAGTGTGATTATCTTGGACGCGACGTTAAACCCCATTTCACCACACCTTTGTTGATTGCAAAGAATATCAACGTCAAGGTGTTTTTAAAATGACATGTTCACATAATCTCATTCCTATCAATTTCACATCTTACAAAGATGCGACTCTCTTGATATTACCCATTTTGTCAGGCAATTCGACACACACGATAGTAAACATCAAACAAAATGTTAATAAAACTTATTTCTCAACATACGAATTTGTGCCTAAACCCGACCCCATACACGTTACAAGTTAATGGGGGATGTTATAAAGTAATTGAGTAAATATCGATCATCCCAGGTATCAATAAAACCACAGGGGTCGTAGATGAAAGGGATGTAACAGCAAACGGTATGAAAAGCCTTGAACTAACAAGACGACAGAAAGCTTGGAGTACTACCGACCTTCCTCGTTCTTCCTCTTCCAAACATCCGGTTTTTCCGGCAGTTATTCAACAGCCATTCCCGGATCGATCTACCGGACTCAGTGTCGAGACTTGACGAGGGAGGCAATTATAGCAAAACATAATACGATTATATCTTGCCTTTCACCAATCGACTTGTGGACACTCCAGTGTAAACATCTCTTCCTCAATTCCTCCAGGTCGATAGTCAAGCATAGATACAGTGATCAGGCAATCAGAAAAGACGATATCTTTCGCTAATATTTATTTATGAATTCAATGCCACCAGAAGATGCGACCGTATCCAGCCCAATTACCATTTCATAAGAATCGAGTGTATTAGATCCAGCAATATCTTCACATGGACCTGTTGGATTTAAAAATTACTGTTGTCATGTCAACGGGGTAAAAACTCACACGTTTCCGTAATTTGATTGCAGTTGAATATTTAGGAAGTTTGAGAAGATTTGCTTTTTCGATGGGTTTGAAACGTCGTTGGAGATTTTTTGAACTCACGGCTTTATGCTTTCGTTGTTGCTTTTTGTTCGAACTCCTCGGAGTAAGAAACCCATTCCGGCCACGATCAATCATTCACTCTTATTTACATTATCTTTAAGGCGTGATTACAGCTCGAAGGGCTATTAGAAATGACTTGAGGCACTGCGGAGGAAACAAAGATCAGTGAGCGTTTCGTTGAAGACAAAACTCAGCGCTACGTAAAAACTACAGGGAGATGATGAAGCTAGAATAAGCAGAGAATTCAGTGGAGCATCCTTCAGTTTTTCATGCTGCACAATTTGTACTGAGATGTTTAAGGGGATCCCAGTCGATAAAATAAACACTGGAAAAGCGTGAATTACTTCAAAAGCGCCTTCGCTTTCCGTTTAGGACACAGACAACGCATTACTAACAAACAACAGATGAAGATTGAGGCAACTATTTGCGTAGTGTCACGTCTTTTCTACTGCAATGTCGATATATCTAGATTAATAACTGAACATGTTTTTGACAGATGGACTTCAAAAGCTGTACAAAACAATGATGTACGGCTGAAAAACAGGAATAATATTGGGTTTATTGAAAACAGAAGCATATTATGTTCTATGTGAAGTTATATTATGAAATTGTTTTTGTCAGTGATATAAGGCTTCTTCTTTAACGTGAAATTATGACAAATGGTGGTGTGTAATGATATTATAATACATGTATGTGCAATCTCTGGGGATTGCTATTGCAAACGGAACAAAGGTCTCTGAAAGAAGGCAACTTTACGATCTGTGATGAAGCCGAAGGTGGAACTCAACAACATTTTGCGAATTGGAATTGCTACATCACCGGAGCTCGAACACCATAGCTGATAGCTTAAAATGTGACATCCGCACACCTCGAGGAGCAACTGGGGAACATTTCAAGGCACATTAGTCTGAATTGTGATATGTCCTGTCTGTAATTACTCCCACATTAAGTGAATCCCTCTAAGGAGGCCACCATTACGAAATGCATGCTTCATTTAGCTTCCGGCAGAAATTCTGTGACTTTACCAGCTCCGCTGCAATCTGTTTACAAAAACTGCATCCTGGGGAAATTTTCTCAGTTGACAGAACTTTGCCATCAGTGGAATGACTTTTTGAGATCTGCCGGCCAAATTTAACATCCCAGGGGGCCGGACGCAGGGACAAGATGGCTCCCCTGGTACTTCCGGTTCGAAGCCGTCGGCAGATTGCTGCGCATGGGCAGACACGGTATGCATGGATTTCCGATTAGGGGCATCTCTAGTTGATGAGAGTGCCCTGTTGGAATCCCATATGTTCAAACAGGACATGAGACTACGCTTTTAGGCTTTTCCCATTCTTGTGTGAAGTACAAAACATATTTGTGAAGATAGGAATTACATGAGCAAGGAGTCATCTGCGCGAATCTGATCAGTGTAAATAACCCTTGACACACTGCACTTTAGGCTATTGTGTAGAGGTGTTGAGCGTTCAATAATGTGAAAAAAATATAGGTTATTCTCGTAAAAACAACATTCTCATCAGCGATGATAGATTACATTGATTTCCCAAGATCTTTCTGCCCAGCTTGCATTTATTGTCTGCTCTCTACGCCTCTATTTCGAATAGTTTTAACCTCTACAGGATATTCTATTAAAGGAACAACCCTAAACAATTTACCCTCCTTAAACCGCAGTTTCCATCCCAACAATCCATCTCATCGTAGTTATCAATACTCACTATTCTGAACCCAAGATTCGTTAATCCGGACATGTTTGTTTGTTTGTTTAACGCCACACTCAGCAATATTCCAGCTATATGACGGCGGTCTGTAAATAATCGAGTCTTGACCATGCAATCCAGTGATTGACATCATGAGCATCCATCCACACATTTGGGATACGAGGACAAGCGTCAACCAAGTCAGCGGGCCTGACCACCCGATCTCGTAAGTATCTCGGCATGTATTTATCCGGACTGTGCCAGAGGGTATTTGTTACAACGGGGCTGTAATGTTTCACTTAAGATAATTTTGGTTTTAATGATGATGATGATGATGATGATGATGATAACAGGCCATTTATACTGCGCATATTTCAACACCACACAGGGGCAAGCTTACAACGCTATTATTCCCCCTTTCATTGGATCAGTGTACACTCAAAATCCTTCTCAGCTCCATGGAGAGTATAGTGAGTGAGTGAGTATGGTTTTACGCCGCTTTTAGCAATATTCCAGCAATATCACGGCGGGGGACACCAGAAATGGGCTTCACACATTGTACCCATGTCGGGAACCGAACCCGGTCTTCGGCGTGACGAGCGAACGCTTTAACCACTAGGCTACCCGACCGCCCTCATGGAGAGTATACAACCCAAGCTGCCTGTTAGAAGGTTAACAACCACATTGCCATCTCATCCTACCGGGTACCCATTCAGTGCTGGGTGAACAGAGGCTTTTTTCGAACAAAGTCACTTGTCCATGTTTTAGATGTGCTTCAGTGTGGGGCACGACCGAAGCCCTGAATGCCGTTAGGACCTGTCCCTGATAGCGAAGGTCTTTAATATATTACCAATTCTCCGTTTCAATGTCTTGGTCTGTGTCAAGTTTAATTAAATTTTTGGACTGGTCCACAATGTATGTGTGCAGTTCTGTGTCACATATGCATGTTAAACAACACACAGGGCGGTTTGTGTGTTTCTAGATTCTTCGTGAAGCTAGCCCTAGCTGGGTAAATAAATTATTGTAAACTGTGTAAAAATCCCAATGCCTACGTAGTATCCATACTGTTTACCGTCACATAGCTGGAACATTGCTGAATACGGCGTTAAACAGCAAACAAACAAAACCTCACCAGGAGTGTTAAAAGGGCGTCATGATTCGCTGTGCAGAGTTGCGTCCCTTTGCCATGGTAATACACCAAAGATTAATCCTTGGTCTGGCGGTGTCAAACCCGGTCTCGTAGGATTCATCAACATAACATACGTCTTTACCTTGTCATAAAGGCTTCCTTCCCATGTGCAGTTGACGCTGTGTGACACAACTGTTCAAAACGGGAAGAAACTCAACTCACTCACCCAGGTGTGCATGAGTTTGTTGTGTAACGCCGCACTCAGCAATATTCCAGTTATATGACGGCGGTTTGTAAATAATCGAGTCTGAACCAGACAATCCTGTGATTAACGTCATGAGCATCGATGACACGCGTCAACCAAGTCAGCGAGCCAATCGCTATAGTCGCCTCTTACGACAAGCACGGGTTGCTGAAGACCAATTTTAATTCGGATCTTCAAGTGTATGTGTATTAGAAACACGATTTCTCACACAGGTACATTATATAAAGCTCAATTCTAGTGCACCCCACCTTTTCGTTGCTGGAATAAAATTAAAAGCAGATAAAACCCCTACTCATTCACTCACAATTTGAAGAATTGTTTCCCTTTGTTGTGCCAGAAACCTAAGATCACGGGTTCGAATCCTGCTTATGATTCCAGGTTTGTCAGCACCATGCTCATACCAGTCGTCTAAGGCAGACACAGAGTTGCGTCCCTCGGGCACGCCAGAAACCTATGATTTTGGGTTCGAATCCCGGTTCGCCCCGATTATGTTTCTAAGTTTGTCAGCACCATGCTCATACCAGTCGTCTAAGGCACCGCGATTCGCTGTGCAGAGTTGCGTCCCTTGGGCACGCCGGAAACCTAATTTTATGATTGTGGGTTCGAATCCCGGATCGCCCCGATTATGTTTCTAGGTTTGTCAGCACCATGCTCATACTCGTGGGTTTCACCGAAGTGGTAAACGTCTGAGAACTCATCACATCACTTTCCGCCACAAGCTGCGTTAAGCCAAACTCACCTCTCACTCCCTCAGAATATAATCTAAAAATGTGGGTTTAGATATAAACATTAATCACCGTGACATTATGTTTCAATCATTTTGTTCCATCTGCTTCTGACATAACACGTATCGACTCTTACAAGACAAGAAAAGTGGAATGTATTTAATCTCAGCAAAATTGTGTCGGAAGAGATAAAACAGAAAGGATGTGTTTTATTACTGCCCGTACAAGTCATCAGTCTATTGATGCGGTTATTATTTCCCCAAAATACAAGACTTTGCGATATTAACCAATAATGCCCTCATACATATTCATAGACCCTAAGCCGGAAACAAATGATATGGTACGACCCTCGTAATTAATCATAAATTAACACTCGGGAATGGAATTTTCGGCTTGATGGAAAACTGTTATAAAGAAAGACCGTTTTTCGACCTTTTTTGACACATCAAAAAGTGACTCACGGCCGTCATGACTAAACTTTCATAGTTCTTCTCATTCCTATCCGACTTAGTGCGGGAATGCCACTATCAAGGAGGGTATTTCCCCCTTTACTCTTTGTCTGATTGTGTACTAATCCTGTTTGGGGAAGCCCTCTTACAATAAAAAGCCAGAATTGCAGGAATAACGGTTCCGTATAATGACAAAGGACATTAAAAGAAGCTATTTGCCACGCTGCCTAATCGAACATGTGTTTGTACAAACATACTTAAGCAACAGACTGGGGTTATAAATCGTATTAGACAGTCTGGTGGATGAAGACAATGATAACCAAGCACGTCTGATGGGAGACAGTGAAACTGACACTAGGCTCTGTTAGCGTTGAGTGAGGCACGGGGATTAAAATGGATTGCTGGGAATTAGAGAGGGGTGATATTAGGTGCTGGTGTATGAATGAAGGAATTGGGTTTAAAGCCGCTTTGAACAGGATTTCGCTTGTATCAGACTGTGTCAGCTTTATGTGAGAGGAAAGCCTGAAGCGATCAACTAGTACGCCATAGTGCTGAAAGATCAAAGATCATAGTCAGGGGTAATCCCGGATTCGAACTCAAGATCATCGGATTCTGACGCAAGTAAGGGAGGTAACTCCGCACATAAAAAGGGCCCTGAATCACCCGAGTGATTGAGTGAATTTGTTTTGCAAACTCTTAGCATCGTTCCAGCAATATCATTTTGTGTGTTTGTTGGTTGTTTAACGTCGCACTCAGCAATATTCCAGCTCTATGACGGATGTCTGTAATAATCGGTCCGGACCAGACACTGGGTAGGGTTCATTACACCATTCTAGTGATGAAAAAGTAGTTAAACAGGTTAACAGGTTCTTGGTACGGATAACATACTTTAGTCAGACAGAAGTAAGGATATAACCTGTAATAAGTGTTTGTCTACAGTAGGGCCCAAGTACAATTCTGTTTGTCTCCCACCCGGACCGACACCAACAGAGGTACATCTGTATGTGGTCGGACGTGTAGTGAGTGAGTGAGTGAGTGAGTGAGTGAGTGAGTGAGTGAGTGACTGAGTGAGTGACTGAGTGAGTGGTTTAACCTTCGAACATGGGTATGGTGCTAACAAACCTAGAAACATAACCAGGGCTTTAAGTCTGGAGTTCGAATCAACGATCATGGGTTTCTGTTAGATTGAAAGTATGATGTTGAGAGTTAAAAACTAGTACCTAACGGTATATGTGGTGTAGGTACGGCAGGAAATATGTAGCGAGGGTCGATGTCAGTTGCGGCGGTGTCTGTGGCTGTGTGGCCGGTGTCATCTTCCCGAGGCAAGGGAGTTTACTGACTATTAAAGTCTAGTTTCCACCCTTGCCGAACTAGGTTGCAATTATGGAGTTACATTTTGACTGGACTAACGAGTCTATGCATAGTCCAATAAATCGCACAACGAACTAGACACCCATGAATTTCAACGTGCAGATTTCCCTCGACTGCGGGATTTGCAAACTGGGCGTCGACAGTTAGTTTGCAAATTCTTTCATGTTTTTAATCAAGGAGCATACGTGATTTGATGCACTTCGCGGGGTAAGACCCGTTTTATTACAATACATACGTTGATTATCGAGCAGATCGCCTTGACTGGGTGCCGCCATTTTGTTTGAAGCAAATGCAAGTGAAATGAGATATGCAATCTGATTGGTCAACAGGACGAACATAGAAGGGACATAACCCGTAACAGCCACTGGTGGTGCTACGATCGAGCCTGGAAATTCCAGCCTAGTTCGGCAAGGGTGGAAACTGGACTTTTATAGTTAGTTAACACTTGCCTCGGGAAGATGGGCCGGTGTTTGGGAATGGTAAGTACAAATAAGGAAGATGAGGAGGTTTTCTCTGGGAATGTAGTGCAACGATAAATTGTTTAAGAAAATATGGCGGTTGTCAGGTTTAGGGGCCGGGAGTCAATGTCGATTCGTGTTTTGTCAAAATGTACCGATTCATAGGTAGATTTTCGTCTGGGCGGAAGAAATGGAAGCGCATTTAGAAATAATCGAAACAGGACCTGACCGGTTAATAGAACGAGCTTGTCTTTAATTCAGTTGTTGGCATTTCTATTTTGTTTTAAACCATCAATAGGAAATATACTATCTTAAATATAAAGCTGAATGTTAAATGGCCAACATATATTTGAATTAAAAGGAGAGACACTCGAATTAACATCATATTTGATATATTTGTCAGTCACAAATTTGATACTTCTGTCAGTCACACATTGGATACTCCTGTCAGTCACACATTGGATACTCCTGTCATTCACACATTTGATACTCCTGTCAGTCACACATTGGATACTCCTGTCAGTCACACATTTGATACTCCTGTCAGTCACACATTGGATACTCCTGTCATTCACACATTTGATACTCCTGTCAGTCACACATTGGATACTCCTGTCAGTCACACATTTGATACTCCTGTCAGTCACACATTTGATACTCATGTCAGTCACACATTGGATACTCCTGTCAGCCACACATTGGATACTCCTGTCATTCACACATTGGATACTCCTGTCAGCCACACATTTTCTAGTTCCCATTCCTTTACATACATAACGTCAAATCGATAACAACATAATCGATCTGTAAAAATAAACAAAAAACATGATACTCCATGTCCCTCACCGCCTCCGAGTTGTCTCGGAACAAACACTAAACCAAGACGGAGCACCGTCTACACACCGCCATCAGAGGGATTGCTGGGATGTTAAATACATACTTGAGAACAGACGAAGCTGATTGGGGACTCAAAAACAGCGTCTGCGACATCGGTATCATACACGTCGTGATTGGCTTCGTCTCGGGGTTACAACTGCAATAACAGACAGCGCTTAGCCTCATCGATACAAGCGTGGCTCTTTGATGGTTTTATGACATGGCTGGGCGTACCTGTGTACCACGCATCTCAAGTATCGATCCATTTGATTAGATGAGTTCTTGTGTCTGGTCACCGCTTCTAAAACCATTTGCTACAGATTGGTATCATTAGGTCATTTTATGGCCAACCTTCTGATATAAGTACATGTGGATGAATGGATGAATTAGACGTTTATCTTGAATTCAGTGAGAAAATATGTCTTAACGCTTCGTCAGCAGATTTTCGGCTCCATCTTTTTGTATATGTCTTGCGATCCTTTGTGAGTAGTTAATATGAATGATCTGCAGGAGCCAATAACATCTTCTTCCACGTGTATAAAGTTGTTAGTGATATATTTATAAGACAACATTTTTGGAGACATCAGGGCAGCCAATAACTGTACAATAACGCTGTGGTCAATGAATTATGATTCCTTCCAATATATATTCACCAACGGAAGGGTGCGACCACTGATTTTTCTGGCCCGATCTTGATATTATCTACATGCAGACAGTTATAAATAACTCTCTCTCTCTCCCCCTCTCTCTGTCTCTCCTCGCACCCCTTCTCTCTCCCCACTCTCTTTCTACCCCTCTCTCCTGCCTCTCTCCCCCACTCTAGCTCTCGTCTCTCTCTCACTCTCTCCTCTCACTCCCTCCTTTCTCTCTTTCTCCTCTGCTCTCTCCACTCTCTCCTCTCTCTCTCCCTCCCGCCTCTCTCCCCCACTCTCTCATCTCATCCTCTCGCTCTATCCTCTCCGCTCTCCCCCTCTCTCCTCCACCCAATCGTCTCTCTCTCTCCCTCTCTATCTCTCTGTGAAGAAACTGATTGTACAAATGCAGCGTCATGTCGTATTTTCTTCGCTACATTCGGAAGTTGCATTCCGGCATGGCGAACCTAGTGGGACCGCGTTGTAACTTCGAGATATCCGGATAGCGCGGCATTGACAGCCAGCCAGACATATCAAGTGCCAGACTGAGTATTATAGACCCAAAGCAATACGGTTGCATACACGTTAAACAAAGAATACAACAGGTGTATTCTATGACTAATTGAAATAAATTTCGCAGGAGATGATCAATAAAAAATATGAGAAATGCCCATGTGTACGAAATGCATGACGCACAGGATTGACACCAGTCCATTGAGGTGCACATGTTCTGGGAATTTACACAAACTTGAATTTTGTACGAAAACAATCGGGGACAGATGTTGGTTTGCACATACTGCGCATGGTCTCTTTAGATAAAACTATGTTAGACAATGTTTACAAAGATATTGTATTGTATGGTATAGAAGGAGGCACAGAGGAGTGTACTTTGATGAATTATTTACTACTGCTAGCAAAGTATATTGTGTACAGATGTGAAGTAACTGAAACCGACTGCCTTTTTAGAATATTATTTAAAAGAGAACTAGAAATACAATACAAAGTACTACAGTATAACAATGTTTATCTTGCAGAAAAAATTAAATGTGTACTGAATAATTAGGTGAGTATTATTGCTTTAAGCAGCTCAAACCCAAATATAAAAATATAAACCCTGGTATGTCAGTCCACGTGGCAATGTACAGGGCCATGTAAAATCGTGGACAATTAACATGACTAAATGATGTCAAAAAAAATAAATAAAAAAATAAATGTTAGACAATGTTGCACGTGATCTCTGGGTTTGACGTCATTCCGGGTTCCACAGTCTGTATCTTGGGGAATTTCTCACATGTATTTGAAATACTTATTACTGCTTCTCAAGGTTGTTAATGTGGCAAATGCCAACTTCGAGGTTCAAAATTCCAAAATAAAGTCAAAGTCGGGATCGACTCCAAGGTTCGAGATAGCGCTAGCGCTATGTACTTTAATCTCGAATTTGAGATAAACGGCCATATGTATTTATATATTTAGGCAGTCGTGAGCGGAGAAAAGGTTCGAGATATAGGTACATTCGAGATATCGGTACATTCGAGAAAACGGGGTCCAACTGTATATGATAATGCAGGTTTCTAGTTGTTTTGTATGTTTATTATTCATATATAAATGACAACCTTTGTTAGTAACATTTTACGCTTTAGTCGTAACACGTGACTATTATTGTACATTGATGTCCTTTATTTCATTTGATGTATTTCGGAATCAATCTAACACTGATCCGTTGAAGGTCATGGTAACTCCACAATCTCAGACGACCGTCTACACAGGGACGGTTGCGCCAAAACCCAAGAACCGTGTCCAAGATGGGTCACCCTGCCACAAGAGGATCACAGAGTTCTGACGAACCCCCGATGATATTTCCTAAAGGTGACCGAGCACTGGGGAAGCATTTCTGGTACATTAGCTTCAAATCAATTTACAATGGGATGATACAAGTGGCATTTCAGGCACGGTCACCCAATCATGACTGTCTGAACTTCAAACAGCGTTATTACTGCACCCAAGTGCGCTTGCATATTGTTATGACAATTATAATCCATTAAACATTTGCCATCGCATCAGCATCATCCTTTGTATGGAAACACTTACATTGCTTCATGTAATGCAGTTGGGTGGCTATGGGATCGCTTACAGATGCATTGCCCTTAAGGTGGAGGAATTCAATACTTTGTGTAGACATGTTCAACCAGTCTGAGGAAAGTGTTTCATGTCACTGAGCAAGTAGGGACGGATGTCGATATAAACGCCACTGCAGTCACGTCACGACGGTGGCAGTGCATGCAGTCCTGACAAGGGAAACCGAGGCTGATTGCCCATATGAGACTGAGTATAGCGGCCTACGTTGTCATTGAGTTTCAGTGGATGAGGATGAGATGTGGTGGTTAATTTACAGCGTGTGTTGGACAGATATTTAGAAATAACGGCAATGTAGTTGAAGAAATTTGATACCGATTTCAGTTATCGGCTGTTTAAAATAAGTCATGGAATAAAGTTCTGTCGTGGATCCATTTCGGGGTGAATGGTTTTAAGACTTATATGCGTCATTGTTTGCAACACACATACAGAGAGATAGACACACGCATAAGCACGCACGCACACACACAGAGAGACACGCACACACACACGCACGCACACAGAGAGAGAGAGAGACACACACACACACAGAGACAGACACACACATAAGCACGCACGCACAGGCACACACACACACACAGACAGACACACGCATAAGCACGCACGCACGCACACACACAGACACACACACAGACACACACACACACGCACGCACACACACACACAGACACACACACACAGACACACGCATAAGCACGCACGCACACACACACACACAGAGACACACACACAGGCACACACACAGACACACACACAGACACGTACACACATACATACATACAGACAGACAGACACAGAAACACACATACAGACACGCACACGCACGCATGCATGCACACACATACACACAGGCACACACACACATACACTTGCCCAATGGAACCCCATCCCACCTCTTCCACTGGAAAATTGGCCTTAGCGAATATGAAAAAGGTAAATAAACAAATCAACAACAAACAAATCTCACTGGGCCACTCCTCCCAATTACATTCAACTAGTTAAATACATAGGTACTTTTTATACTTTATGAACAATCTCAGTTATGAAATACCGTCACTGATATGTTTATTTTAGAAGAGTGAGTGAGTGAGTTGGGTTTAACGCCGCTTTTAACAGTATTCAAGTTATATCACGGCGTGTCAGCTTAATGTGGGAGGAAAGCCCGAAGTGATGCAGGTCTCAGACGTTTACCACTTCGGTGAAACCCACGAGCACGGGTATGGTGCTGACAAACCTAGAAACATAATCGGGGCGAACCGGGATTCGAACCCACAATCATCGGTTTCTGGCGTGCCCAAGGGACGCAACTCTGCACAGCGAATCGCGGCGCCTTAGACGACTGGGCCACCCGTGCCCCCTTATTTTAGAAGAGGGCGATTGGGTATCCTAGTGATTAAAGCTTTAACGCGTCACCCTGAAGTTCCGGGTTCGATCCCCCCTCATGGTTATAATGTGTGAAGCCCATTGCTGGTGTTCCCCGCCGTTTAAGACATGTAATGTGAGGGTCCCGTCACAATCCTTCTCGGCATCATAATGATATACAGACACAGTCCAGTCTACAAGTGGTTGGATCTTGTGTGCTAATTTATTTTCAGCAATTATTCATTATTGGTGTCTATCATTTCTCTTATATGTTCCACGGTCTTGTGGTAGAGCATCCGCCCGGAGAGCGGAAGGTCCGGGGTTCGATCCTCGTCCGCGTCATACCAAAAGACGTTAAAAGATTTTACTTGTTGTTACCCTATCTGGCGCTCGGCATTAAGGGGCTAAAACAAGGACTAGTCGGCTTGGAGTCAGTATACTGTGTCTGAGTGGGGTATTCATGTTAAACTGCGGCATGGTATCTCAGTGAGCTAGCACTATAAATCGGCATCAGTCCGGACTAGTACAAGCAGCCACTCACACACATACACGTGCATGCACGTCGCTTTATAAGTGCAATTATCTTGGACGCGACGTTAAACCCAATTTCACCTCACCTCTTATCTGTTCGCGACAGCTATAAAGGCAAATGGTGGGCGTTTCGTATGAATTGGGGAATACGTCGTTAGATATAAACCAGGCATTGCCCCTATAAGCCAGGTTAGATGCAAGTCAGGTTAACCTTAAGCCTGACCCACCTAGGGATAGCATTAACAGCACGTGTCATCTTGGGAGTACGCTCGTTCAGCCTGGATAAAGACCACATCGAAAATAGATCCATAGCGGCAACCACCTGGGGGTGAGCACATCACCTCGGAGATACCTCAATCGAGTGCTTGAACGTCAACAAAGCCAGGAGACGATAAAGCGAGTCCATAGATCAAGTCAAGACCATCTGGGGAGAACATGATATATCTATGATCTTTATATATATATCCAGTAAATACCATCCGTGAAGTACATTTATTTCAGGGAGGTTATCTATGAAGTACAAAACCCTGTCAGGACCATCTATGAAGTACATAGACCCAGTTAGGACCATCTATGAAGTACATGCATAGACCCAGTTAGGACCATCTATGAAATACATAGACCCAGTCAGGGCCATCTATGAAGTACATGCATAGACCATCTATAAAGTACACATATCACACGAGGACCATGTATGAAGTAAACATATCACACGAGGACCATGTATGAAGTACACATATCACACGAGGACCATGTATGAAGTACACATATCACACGAGGACCATGTATGAAGTACACATATCACACGAGGACCATCTATGAAGTACACATATCACACGAGGACCATGTATGAAGTACACATATCACACGAGAACCATCTATGAAATTTACATATCACACGAGGACCATCTATGAAGTACTCATATCACACGAGGACCATCTATGAAGTACACATATTACACAAGGACCATCTTTGATGTACACATATCACACGAGGACCGTCTATGAAGTACACATATCACACGAGGACCATCTATGAAGTACACATATCACACAAGGACGATCTATGAAGTACACATATCACACGAGGACCATCTATGAAGTACACATATCACACGAGGACCATCTATGAAGTACACATATTACACGAGGACCATCTATGAAGTACACATATCAAACGAGGACCATCTATGAAGTACACATATCACACGAGGACCATCTATGAAGTACACATATTACACGAGGACCATCTATGGAGTACACATATCACACGAGGACCATCTATGAAGTACACATATCACACGAGGACCATCTATGAAGTACACATATCACACGAGGACCATCTATGAATTACACATATCACACGAGGACCATCTTTGATGTACACATATCACACGAGGACCATCTATGACGTACACATATCACACAAGGACCATCTATGAAGTACACATATCACACGAGGACCATCTATGACGTACATAGATCTCAAGAGGACCACCCATGAAGTTCATATATATCTCATGAAGACATCAATAAAGCACATGTAGTACCCCGAAAGGAAACGCACAGGTGAAAATATTTACATATGTAAAATATTCCGAAGCAAATATCTATGAATGTGATAAAAGTCATAGTGTCTATATATAGTCAAATCTGACTGACATTAATGTCACAAACGTTCACACAGCGTGATATGGAAGCTTTAAGGTCAGTCTCTGTTATGACCATCATTGGCCTGTATCACAGTCCTGCAACGCCATCTATTGACAGAAGGAGTCGCTTAATTCGATCCTGTGATATTCGTGCCCATTCATCTTCCAATGTCGGCCGAAGTTGCGGAAGCGATGAGGCGGCGGTTGAAATTGTCGAAAATGGCGATCTAGTACATCACATAAATGTTCAATTGGGTTTAAATCGGGCGATCATGATGACCATGGAAGCACTGCAATGTTCTGATTCTGTAGAAAATCCATAGTGACACGTGCAGCTTGTAGTCAGGCGTTGTCCTCGTTGGGGGTCGATAACGGGAAGCAGGTGACGTTGGAGAATTTCATCTCGGTAACGTAATGCTGTCAAATTGCCTATCACTCGCATAAGGTTGGTTCTACGGGTGTAGGATATGGCTCCCAACATCATCACACTACCACCACCGTATCTATCCACTTCGAATTTTGAGCAAAACGTTCATTTCTACGTCTGTAGACACGGGTTTGGCCTCCTCGACGTTGCAGTGAAAAACGAGATTCATCACTGAACCAAACTCTCTGCCAGTGTATCAGATTCTATGTCTTAACGTTTACACAACATCGAACAGGTAAACGTCGGTTGCGACGTCGTTGAATAGCTCCCCAGCACGCAAACGGCCTTCGGGATTGAAGTCCAAACTCAAGGAGACGATTATATACTGTTTGCGCCGACACCCTACGCAGACCTAGTACGTTGGAGTCGATGTCTGTCGCTGAGACGGCCCAATGACGTAGACGTAAGACCCGGATGAACCTGTCTTGAGCTGCAGTTGTGATCTTGGTCTGCCAGATCTCTTGGAGACCCATACTGTTGGTATCTGTCCCAAAGACGTGAAATTGTGCTGTGGTGGGCGCTAAAATAACGAGCAACTAATTGAGACTCCTCAGCCACTATACGTACGATGGCGTTATTTCGAGCTGCAGCTGTCGAAAAGTACTCACAGTTTAAAAACAACAGTAGACAGTTTACTGAAAGAATACCAACCTTTTATAGCCAACACTCCTTCCCTCTATTTCCCCGAAAACCAGGCGTGAAGTGCATGCAGATTTTATTCCACTCTTAATTCGTGATAATTAAAAAACATCCGTTATAAATGTTAATAAATTGGACGGTGTGTTTGGGTGATTTACTCCAATAAGAAAACACTGTGAGGTGTCATTTATAGAATATGTAAACTTAATCAAACATTTTAGCCGAAATCTGCAGAATTTGTATGACCAAAATCACTTGTGCGTATTTTGGGAGAGTATATATCCAGTCATATCAAATGTACATAGATCTAGTCAAGGTATCAAATGGTCATATATATATATGCTTACCATCTGCAAAGTAATACAGATCTAGTCTTTATTCTCATCACGAGAATAAATACGTTTTGTCAATACCATATAGCTACAATATTGAAGTCCAATATATACAACTTACAACCCTTATAGATTATACAAATCCACCATATCAATACCTTATAGCTACAATATTGAAGTCCACTACAACATACACCCCTTATAGATTATACATATCGACCATATCAATACCTTATAGCTACAATGTTAAAGTCCAATACAACATACCCTCCTTATAGATTATACATATCGACCATATCAATACCTTATAGCTACAATATTGAAGTCCACTAAAACAACCACGCCTTATAGATTATACAAATCGACCTACACTACTGAATAAATGCATATAACGAGGACCGTCTATAAAGTACATATATCTAATGAAGACGTCTATAAATTATATACAGCCAGTCATGACCACATCAAATGTACTAAGATCCTGTCAAGATATATACAAGTAAAAAGATCTAGTCAGACCATCCAAAAAAGGACAAAGATCTTGTTGAGACCATCTATACAGTATTTACACTCCATATAGTAAAGACCATTTGTAAAGTAAACAGATCCTGTCAAGACCACCACGAGAATAAAAAGATTTAGTAAATACCATTTACCTACTATATATAAATCCAGTACCACATATACCCTTTACAGAGTTGACATATCGACCCAGACTATTGAGTACATATATCGAGTGGGGGCACGGGTGGCCTAATCGTCTAAGGCGCCGCGATTCGCTGTGCAGAGTTGCGTCCCTCGGACACGCCAGAAACCTATGATTGTGGGTTCGAATCCCGGTTCGCCCCGATTATATTTCTAGGTTTGTCAGCACCATACCCGTGCTCGTGGGTTTCACCGAAGTGGTAAATGTCTGAGATCTGCATCACTTCTGGCTTTCCTCCCACATTAAGCTGACACGCCGTGATATAACTGTCATACTGTTAAACGCGGCGTTAAACCCAACTCCCTCACTCACATATATCGAGTATTGCGACCTTGCACATATATACAGAGAGTAAAAAGATCTACCAAGGCTAGAATGGAATACAAGGATTTAATCAAGACCCCCCGGGGAGTACACAAACTGAGTTATCTCCAAATACAGCCGAGGAGTGCTGTTGTACAACCTTAGCACTACGACTGTCGTAAGTCTATGTTAAGGTATGGGAGTTACGATCCCCTTAGCGCTAAGATCGCTTTGTACAACGGCACCCGGATCACTATCATCCGGACAGAACATAAATCTCTCGTAAAACACAAAGGGAGAATACAGATCTCATCCAAACCATCCAGGGAATACACTGATCTGGACACAGGCATCTAGAGAGCACACAGATCTACTCAAGATGGCCAAGATTCATCTAATGGTCACTTTCATGGTAGTCATGATCTGATCAGGACATTCAACACTAAGCCAGGTCCCTCGCGCCACGGACTACCCAACTGAAATACATCTAGGCTTTCAGTATTTAAATTGATATGTCTCGATAGAGAAATAATATATAAGATGATGGGCTCTGTCTAGATATGTAATTGCTTTGGTCTGAAATAATCGCCCACGTCGATGTTGTAGACAGGGCATTACTTTATAGAGGTGTATTTAAAAGCCATATTGATGGAGCGAGTAGCCATACTATTGTCCCAAAAGGTTTCTGTATCGTAAAATTTATTACTTGGCTTACAGGCATTGAAACGTTAACCAATAAAGATAAACATTAAAAAAAACCACAATTCTCCTTACAGTCTTAAAAGCAAACAAGAAAGCTTCCTTATTAATTTTCTGAGAGAAGTGTATTGCGTTGGCGTCGTTCGCAAGTCCATTTACGTGAACTATAGATAAGTTAATGTGTTTTCTTGCCTGGTGCATGCTTTCCAGATAACATAATACATAAAGGTTCAAGTAGGCCAACACTATCTTACTGAGTCTGTCATACATGTACTAAGTGAAGGTGCAATCAGTCTGTCTGGAGAGGTTCTGGTAGCGTTGCAACTAGAGTCCCCACTCCTCTAAATCAGAACCAGCTGTCGTCCGGTTTCGTACATAAATATGAATCATGCAGTCAAGATGCTAGCAGCTATGATTGGATGACATTATGATATATAATATTTTGTAAATCTACATCCACCCGGTGATTAAAACTTACCATGTTTTTCGGTAGCAAGTGTTCCAATTTTTATTTGGCATCATCGGTTATGTTCGAAGATAATTTCAAGTTTGAAACTGTCACTACAGAACTGTGGTTGGTGTGTTTCGCATCCAACCTGTGCTCGGAAATGGCGTTTTTAGCATATTTTGTGACTTTATTGCAGTTATAAGTTCATGAAATGACAGACAAATTTCTCCTTAGTCATGATAAAGCTGCTTTAGAATTCTTTGGGAAAGTTCGTATTTGGGTGTTACATAGACCATATTATTGTATGTGAATTAGAGACCAAACGTCTGCTTTTACACAAAGAAAATCGTTCACTTGAAATGTTTAGTCTGAAGACACATTACAACCATGTGTTTCTTTCGTCCTTTGAGAAATTCAGAGAATATTAAATAGTCGGTTCCTAAGTCAGTATATACCAAGGTCATCGACCAGCGATCACGCCATCTCAGATATATAACCAGCCGGGCCATGTGGTTACTCTTTCATCTTGCTCTTCCACAGCATGGGTCCAAAATCGAATCACAACCTGTCAGTGGAACAAAAGACCTCAGGTGGATCGATCGTCAAATATGTGTTACACTTATATACCATGCAAAGAACAGTCATCACTTGCATGAATGGTGACTGTAATTCGAAATACAAGTAGGTTCACACATTTTATCATTGTTTATGTGAAACTGAAAATATCCTTTCGATGGTCAATGTTACAATATTGCATTCGGTGAGCATACGCATTATTGATTGAATCGTGTACGGTCATCGTACAATGACCCATTGTTGTAAATGGTCAGTGCGGAGATATCCCTGACCCGAACGTCGTCACCGATTTGCATGTTCACAAGGGTAGCTGTGCTTCGGCGTTTCTCACCCCTCTATTGTACAGAGACATTTTCTGTCATCTTTTGGTAGTTAGGTGTTGGTGTACAGTCGTGTTGAATCATGAAGAGTTGACTCGTGATTTTATAAAAAAAAAACAAATTCTGTACACAGTAAACTGAGGAGAATATAGTACAAGAAAAACAGGAAATAAAGAAACTTAAATAATTATTGGCCCGTCTGAAATATTACTTGCCACAGGACAACGGACAGGCAGCTATTTCGAACAATGCATCGACCCATGCTGCGAGCATAACATATGAGTGAGTGAGTGAGTTTGGTTTTACGCCGCTTTTAGCAATATTCCAGCAATATCACGGCGGGGGACACAAGAATTGGGCTTCACAGACTGTACCCATGTCGGGAATCGAACCCAGGTCTTCGGCATGACGAGCGAACGCTTTAACCAGTAGGCTACCCGACCGCCCCGCATAACAGATGAAGCACCGACAATCAGAGTGTGAATCCATCATTACGTCGGGGTCGCAGAGTGGCCAACCTTAAGATTCATATCCATTTTGTCCATCTGATCACCATTTAACAACCGTTTACAGTAGAACTCAGTAGGGATTAATTAAATATGTACGGAATAACTGTTATGATTTACATGAATGTGGTTTGGAAGCATTTAAATGAAATCAATAACTGATTATCCATATATTAAACTCCCAGAATCTTAACATTTCAATCAGATTACGTTTGATGACCGTGTAGCGTAATCTCCATACAAGAACTATGCGTTCTAGGCAGCCAGTGTGGCTACCTAGGATGAGGAGTACCTTTTGCGACAACGGTAATGCACAATGGGATACTCTTGGTGTATCTGGTTGACATCGTGAATACATCGCCGCCAGTATCCACACCTACGTGTTACAGCGTACTTTACCAAAGAGCTTAGCATTAGAAGCAGGTATTTTGGTCAATCGGGATTTCGGTTGCCTATACGACAACCATCTGTCCTCCCAAAAGAAGCCAGTCAGGCGTTGGATAATTAGGCCACTGTTATCAGTTGCTTTACGGATCCACTGACTCAAACTTTTAAATGTGGAATAAAATTAGAAACACAAAGTTAATTTCAGAAATTAACAGTATCAAAATTGGCAGGGATGTTACGCTTTGACAACGCGTAGTAACCGGTGTGGCAGGATACGCTCAACATCGCGAACATCTAATATCATCATCATAGAACGTGATTCATAAACAAATACTGATGATATAGTCGGAATCGTGCAATGGATTCAGCTTTTAGTGGAAATTTCTTATGTTTATGGAATCAATTTGTGCTGTTTTTATTGTCATATTATTAAGTTTTACAGATTGAAAAAAACCAAATGCAGCAAAGAGGGTTTTGGTGATCCTGGCACAGTCAGGCTGGTTGGGCTCATCATCAGCTCAGGGTCCTTGCCCCCTCTACACGCAGCCCAGACAGCGAGGACTCTCCCAGGAAACACTGTCTAGTCGAACCCACCAAGAATTTTCCGGAGAATGTGAAGACACCTTCACATGCAGCCTTCTGCATTACCCAGATTATCAGAAGGGCTGTATTCCTGACACTCTCCCAAAGTTGGGAGGTATCCAACCAAAGGCACCGAGAACAATGGATAGTCGAACAGAGTGGTACTTGGGATGCAAGCGTGACATTTCGTAAGCATTAATATAAAAATCCCAACCGCAAACAGGGGGTAAAAAAAAGCCAAATAACGCTGAGTCATTTACATTGAATCATGTTCAGGGCGTCCTAAGCCTGCTGTTACACGCCACAAACCCCAGCACAATTATAAATCATTTTTAAATAATAATATAAAACAGCCAGCATGACACCGTCTTCATCAAGTGGTCGAAACACAGTCGAGACAGTGATGCGCACCAAAAGCATATTGCGAATGACGGTCCCACAGTTAATGTTTCCACCAATACCCTCGCCGGTAAACTAATTCAAACACTCTTTGATCTTTTTCTCAACCCAAACCTGTTAATTCCTCGTGCGTGGAGCTACTGTCCTCTTCCCAACGGGGAGAATTATTGAATTTGGTGGATCTTCGATTTTTCCATTCGACCGAGTGTCAAAATTGATAAGCTTGATCGGGGATAAATGTTACAATTTTCGATTTTCTAGTGAGTGTTCGTGAACGCTTGTCCGACTTGGTGGAGTCAAGTCGTGTCTTAAGAGAATTGTGAACAAATTCACTATGATATGCTCAGCGGACAAAGCTGATTTAAAAGGCTTACTTGCATTTATTTAGAATGAGGTGGGCGATAAAAGATATCCAGAAGATGTTATGCAATTATACACGCTAAATTTATTTCAAAGTGTTTTGTGCAGAAAACTAAAATGATTTATGCTAGGTTGCCTTTTATTGACGAAACGCTTTTGTGATGGGGTTCTTTTTGAGTGTTACGTTTCGTGGTATTTTCAATGATATTTTCCATTTTTACAAGTATAGAGCATTTCAATTAGATTTGAGGTTATATTTTTTTTTTACAAATTGTTCTATGATACAAAATGGTAGCTCCGTGTAATACTGGCATGGCGAGATGAGTTTACAATAACTTTAATTTCATTTTTATAAACATTTGCTCAATCTTTTCAGTATTATTTTCAATCAGGTCACAATTTCAATCATATTACACATTGAAGCTTTAAACTTGTATTTATCCCGCTAGTTATATAAACGAAAAAGAAATTGGCACATGGTGATAGTAATTTATGTCATATATATTCATAATGCCTTTTTCTCTATGGCTAATTTCATCCAGTCCCAATGGATCTTATTCCTGAGAACACAGAAACGGTTAAACATGTTACAGTCGACAGAACTCGAATCAAGTAATAAAATAACCGTCAAGGTTCTAATATTATTCACAGCACATTTAATAACCCCATTAAGTCTGCTTCGGTGATAATTAAACTATATTACTTGACCACTCATTGGACTTTGTACTCACCATCTGGACGCGAGGACCACCATCTCACCTTCTATTCCCATCACACACGGTTACCTTAATGAGTTTCATAATAAGCGAGGGATGAAGCGAGAGCCTTGAGGAACCCCACTGCTAATTTGAAGACTCGCGATCAGCCCTAGCACGGAAATTTCTGTGGATCTCATTCAGTAAATTCAATATTGACCACCCTCGCCATATGAGGCTCTATCAAACCAATTGAATCAACACTGGTTTAGGACTGTGGCAGTGCGCCACTGTAACAAGCATTTCCAGATTTGTCCACCAAATTTGATGTTCTCAAACAATCATTACAGGAAATGAACAGTTAGGTGTGTAAAATACATAACGAAGTAGTATTCGCGAGGTTTCCCCCATGAAAGGCTGATTTAGTTCAATGCCACAGTGGGGAGAGTACAAAATGACATTTCTAAAAAATATCGAACTAGCTTGCTCCGAACATGAATTACCGTGATTGGCTCAGAAGGTGCCAAATTATTTACCTCGCAACTTGCGACATTTGAATCTCATCCAGGTAGTCTTAGAAACAAAGAAATATTTATGATTGAAATCCTTCAATTGAAACTGATCTCAAGTTTGATTTGGTTCCCTACTGCGTTTTCCTAATTCACATATGGAGAATTTATTTATTTGAGAAGAAAGTAATTACATTTTACGGTTAGGGGCATTTAATGTTGTGTCACGAAGTAATTCGTAATTGATTCGTTGAAGATAACGTTATAAGAGTATCTGAAGAAAAGCAGTGAAACGGACATTTTGGGAGGATTTTATTATAAAACGTTTTATTGTTAAGGAAGAATAATGTGTTAAATCACACAGCAGGTTCAAATTGAAAGTCCTTGAAGTTGTCGAATTAAAGGTCCCGCAGTGCCATACAAACGGACAGTTGTCCTGTAAGGCAGGTGGGGTGAAATCGGGTTTGAAGTTGCACCCAAATTTATTTCACTTATATATCGACGAGCATGTGTGTGTGTGTGTGTGTGTGTGTGTGTGTGTGTGTGTGTGCGTGCGTGTGTGCGTGCGTGCGTGCGTGCGTGCTTGCGTGTATGTATATGTGTGTGTTTGCCTGATTGTACTCGGCCGCACTTACGGTGGTGGTATAGTGCTCACTGAGATACCGTGCCGCAGCTCTACAAAGATACCCCACTCAGACACAGTAAACTGACTCCGGGCCGACCAGTCCTTGTTTTATCCCCGTAATGTCTAGCGCCAGGCAGGGTAACAACACGTACCATCTTTGGTATGACGCAGTCGGGGAACCAAACCACAGACCTTCATATCCCCGGGTAGATGTTCCTTCGCCCTGAAAAAGGAAGGCGTCGTTGCTCCTATACGACAATCGTTAGATGCAACACTCCCAAATCTAATACCACCCACGTTGCCGTCTATATATTCTGCATAATTTCAGTAATGTCACAGTACTACCAACATAATGCATATGTCATAGCGCTTCTTCAAAACTGATTTTTCACCATATTGTATCCAACTGACAGTTAATTATTCATCGGTCGACTTATAGTCGCAATGCTCAAGAAGTCCTGACAAGAAACAGAAACATATAAACGTATAACGTCAAAACCAGAAAATATCAAGGCTCCATTATCTGGCGAAACAGATTCCACTGGGCACAAAATACAAATTAGCGATGAGTGAGTGAGTGAGTGAGTTGGGTTTTACGCCGCTTTTAACAGTATTCCAGTTATATCACGGCGTGTCAGCTTAATGTGGGAGGAAAGCCCGAAGTGATGCAGGTCTCAGACGTTTACCACTTCGGTGAAACCCACGAGCACGGGTATGGTGCTGACAAACCTAGAAACATAATCGGGGCGAACCGGGATTCGAACCCACAATCATAGGTTTCTGGCGTGCCCAAGGGACGCAACTCTGCACAGCGAATCGCGGCGCCTTAGACGACTGGGCCACCCGTGCCCCCACAAATTAGCTATGAGAATTATAGGAATGGATAACCGAAGATCAGAAATGACAAAAGGTGTTAGTGAAGAGGGTAAGCAAAGTCAAATTGATAAACGTGTTAGACTGCATTATAACACTGACGTATTAGTACAAGTCATTTTATAATGTAATAGCAATTCTAATATAAAAAGAAGAAGAAAAGAAAAGTAGCATACTCACACTGGCATGTACTCTGTGAGATTCTGAATATATCCTATCCATTAATCAGAAAACAAACATTTATCGACCAGTTTCATTTCTTTGACAAGTGCTCGTTTCACAAAGCGAGCTGTGCGCTCCGACTATCGTAGCTCCTATACGTTAAAATAGACTTACGACATTCCTGTCAGCAAAGATAGCTTTGTAAAAAAGGCTCCCAGGTGGTGGAATATAACGACAACCTAGAAACACCATTAGATTAGTCAGGTGACTTTGTTTGAAATATGACCAGCAGTTAATGGGTACCCGGTAGGATGGGATAGTAAGTTGTTGGGAGCTGAGAATGAAATTCGAGAGCACCACTCATCCATTGACCGAGGTAATAACGTAGCGTTTTGAGCATGCTTTAGGGTGGGGATTTGGCGAATTATAAATAAACACCCGGGTGGTATCAATGTAACATTATGACAAGATGGTTATTATATTTTGAAAGTATTTTTCATTATGTGTGCTCCGAATTACTGAAGTAGCGTTTTGAGAATGCTTTAGGTCAGAATTTGGCACATTATTAATAAACACACGGATTGTATCAATGTAACATTATGACAAAATGGTTAATAATATTACATTTTAGAAGGAATTTTTTTATAAGGTGTGCTCCGAATTACTGAAGTCCAAGTTTAGGCCTGATGCACAATCAACAGTTATAAACAACCGTTACGTTTTCAATGTCTAAATTCTTATAAGCAGTAGTGATAGGAATCCAACTGACATGTGGTTTTCCAAAGTAAGTGCTATCTCACTGCTTCGAACCTAATCAATCACGGGAAATCTGAAGCTTAATGATTGATAACCTGACACCAAATTAAGCAATTCCAACACAAAAGAAATTATTACGCCATTCTGACTTCAATCTGAATAACAGCAAACGTGACGTCATCACTTCTTGGGGCGTGGGTCCCCAGGGCTCTGCGAGGTGGGGCAAGGGTTAGATACTGGGGATGACTTCCAAAAACGTCATAATTGCCTAATGCTTGAAGTGTGAAGCATTGTCAAAATGTAATTATGAAGACTTCTTTGATATCTCCATCGGGCATTCGCCTCATTTCTATAATTTCTTTGGGGCATTTGGCGAAACGCCGTTCCATTTATATCGTAATATGGCTGGAGATGAAGATGCTTGGAATAACTGAAGTAATTTAGCCTGGTATTGTTTTAACAGGGAAACCATCTGCAAGAGTTGAACGTAGTGCGTGTTTAACTGTGAAGGATTTATGGCCCAGAATGTACAAGGGGGGATGAAATGGTATGAAAGTAATTTAAATGAACATGTGGAATCCAAAACAGCCCTATTAAACACTGAATGAAATCAAATTGAATCGGTTGACAATGGCACGCATGCCCGTTAAGAAATAATGACTCTATAACATGAAAGCCGTTAAGATAGCCATGTAACAACATTTCATATGGTGTCATCGCTGATTGTCTGGGATCCATTCACATAATTTCCTCCGTCATTTTGCCTTTTACGCCCAATATGATCTGTTTCCTTGGATAATTGAGACTGGTTATTCTCTGGCCTTGACGTTTTATACCTTGTGCACTGTACGCGAATAGACGCTTGCCTTTGCTTTGCTTTTAAATGAGGTGTGAACTATAACTGTAATTGATATAGAAGGATTTGTCATGAATACCATACTTGTAAACTGTGCAGGCCCGCTTGGAACGTTCATAATTCGGTTTTCGAGAACACGAAACTGTTTTGGATTAGATACGGTTTGATAGCTTCCATGATGTTTTAAGTTCAATGTTTCGAAAATTAAACTCAGTGAGACAGGGTATTTACTTTCTCTTAAACCGGAACGCGCTTGCAATCTGTGTTTGAACTTGAAAATTCATTTTTGTTGAATTGTCACATTGAAAGCATAAAATAAATGTACGTTGAAGAAATTCAATGGGACTCGATGAAATGATTTACTCTGCTAAGTTTACTGCCCCGGGTCCTACCGTGCAGCTATCAACGCGTGTAATCACCTACCGTATTCTATTGATGTCATATGAAAAGATGCGGACACTAAAGCAGTAATCAAGAAGCATCTCCTTGGGGACTATCCTCTTCAGGCTACGGGCAAATAGATCGCCAGGGCCTCTTGCTTCTAAGGCCCACTAAGCTGGAGATTAGGTGGCAATGTTAGAGCGTTATGGCTAATTATCTGTAGTACCAAACAGCGTTGGTGGTTATCCCTGACAACAAGCTCTGGTTTGTCTGGTCCAGACTTGATTGTTCAAAGGCCGACCTATCTTTGCTGTAACATCGCTGATTGCGGTGTAAAACAACATTCACTCTCTCGCTGTGACTTCATTAACCGCATATCTTATACTGTACATAAGTTCAGCGATGTCATTTCTTGTTTACGTCATGTGCTTATCATATTATTGTTATTATTATTACCCGAACAGTTGCAAATTCCGTGATGCATTTAGATCAGTGATGAGACCAGTGACACCGCCTCATCTATTTCTTATTAATATCCATACATAACCATTCAGATTGACAAAAGCAATTAAAAAAACTGTATGACAAGAGGCATGACTTCAACTTTCCCTTCTTGGTGAGCAAGATCCAGCAGCCCCATCCTTTTGTTTGTTTGTTGCTTAACGCCGCAATATTCCAGCTATATGACGTCGGTCTAAATAATCGAGACTGGACCGGACAATCCAGTGATTGACATCATGAGGATCGATCCACGCAATTGGGGTCGATGACATGAATCAACCAAGTCAGCGAGCCTGACCACCTGATCCCGTTAATTTTACGACAAGCATAGTCGTATGGGTTGCTGAAGACATATTCTACCCCGGATCTTCACGGGTCGTCCACTTTGTAAACGACCTGACATGAATTCCAATATTTTTTATTTGTCCAAAACGAAAGAAAACCATTTTTACACAGATTCTATAACATTGAACCCAATATGTATAAAATAAATTTACTCTTCAATAATCCACGCTAAGGAACGTTGATAAACTTGTCCAAATTCTGTAAAAATCATCATGTCATTGTATAAACCTATCAAGTAACTCCATCCTTATCGAATTGCACATATATTGCTACCCTAGTGAATCTGTATATATATAAGCATATCTTTTATGTTGTTGAAATAATTTTGTACCTTTGATACCGCTGGTAACGGCCTCAGTGTAAATAAAACTTCAGTTCAAAATAAAAATCAAAGCAATTCTGCGGGAGAACAATGCACAGTCGCCCATGCCTTACTCCCGCTGTTTGACTACAACTCGCCGCAATTGTTCTGCTGGAGAACAATGCACAGTCGCCATACGGTACTCCTGCTGTTTGACTACAAACCGCCGCAATTGTTCTGTTGGATAACAATGCACAGTCGCCATACGGTACTCCTGCTGTTTGACTACAAACCGCCGCAATTGTTCTGTTGGATAACAATGCACAGTCGCCATACGGTACTCCTGATGTTTGACTACAACTCGCCGCAATTGTTCTGTTTTAAAACAATACACAGTCGCCATACGGTACTCCTGCTGTTTGACAACAACTCGCCGCAATTGTTCTGTTTTAAAACAATACACAGTCGCCATACGGTACTGCGACTGTTTGACTGCAAACCGCCGCAATTGTACCATAAGTACCTGCAGTAACATTGTAGTTAAACATAACATGACTTGTGCTGTGTTAAACATAATGAACTAATATCTGCACCATCCATCACACACACACAAACCATTACATCAAACCAGTAGAGATAAGTTGACATGGTTAAAAATCCGCATTTGCATTGGGGGTCTCCATCAGCCATAATTGCGACTGATGCTCAAGAGTGTAAAGTTTGCAAATATCACATGATATTACATAATGTTGCGACCATTTCTCATTAAAATTGTCATTAGTGTAACAGATAAACAAACAGGCCTGTCCGACAGTCTCCTGTCCCACACGCCAGCTCTACAGCATGTCTGAACGGGAGTCTGACAGAAGTAGCTGACAGACAGAGCGATCTCTGAAAGACATTGACGTGTAATTATTTTCGTTTCTGTTTCCTTTCTTTGATTGACGTTGCATGATTTTGTTATCGACAAACGTTGTGCCTGACTAGTAATTCAGGGAGTCCCAGTTCACTTCACCATATGCACGTAATTGTGTTCAGCCAGCTTAGATCAGTGGGGTGTAACTGGGGGAGGCCCAAGAGGCGAGCCGGTCATTGGAATAGCAATACAGTCATTGGGGTTGTCAATCACGAAAAACGCGTGTTCAATTAATTGCGAATAAAACATTACTCCATGCTGCGGATTTCTTTCCGACTCATTGGCCTTAGAGACGAACCCGTCTTAAATGTCGCCTAGAAGTTGTATTTGGGTGTTTTTACAACATGTTCAACGTTTTTATAATCTTTAATGAGTGAGAAGAGGTTTAAGTCGAATTTTAGCAGCGATCAGGGTAGGAGACATTAAAGATATGCAGCAACCATTGCACCCATATGAATAAACGGTTAAATGGTAACTGATGATTTGCCCAAGAAGCGTCTGTGCCAAAAGTGTACGTAAAACTGTAGCTGTTAAATAACAACGGATAGAGTAGGATACATTCACCTTTTCCAGGAAGACTTACATACTCACTGTTATTAGTCAGGAGGGCAGTTTTACCGGTTTGACAGGTTCCGGACTAACGGGGGGTTCTTGTAATCAGTTTCACAGACATTACAGCTGTGGTATACTTGGTATCATCTATTTGATAGTGATTCCTACACATGCTTATGATGTAGTCAAAATTGTACAACGGAATCTGCCTTTAGCAAGAATTCTTGTGGTTACCTTCATTTCCTTTTTAATTGTTAAAAACAAAATATGTAAAGGATGATTCATTATGAGTATGGCCTTATCACCACTATTTACGGTTTTTGTCGTTAAAAGGTTAACACTAATAATATATATTTATACTTTAAAAAATTAAAATAATTAACAGATTTTAAAGAAAATTTAAAATATATACATATTTAAATATAATTATATAAATTGTTAAGGCATAGTAAGTTTCGAATATCTGCCCAAACCGATTCCATAAGCCATAAAAGGCAAAATAGTGGTGAAAATAATATGAATGGATCACTGAAAATCAGACGAATGATGACATCAGGTATTCACAAAAAGGGAATGCATGTTTTGCCCGATCGGTAACACACGCCACACAATTTGCATAAAAAAGTAAATGTTTGTTGCTTGACGCCAAAAATCTCATAAAAACACAAAATCACACAAAAAACACATTTCATCCCTCTTTTTGTTAAAATATTATTCAATAAAGGTATTGAAATAATTTGTCCTAGAATATGTGGTAATAATCTGGTATGGCATGAACATGTTGAGCTCATCATTCAATGGAACCGTTAATTTCATTGGGAAGCAGAACGCCCGAGGCTGGTACAATCACTTCACCTCAATGTGAGAGTGCACACGCCAGTACTTTGTAGTGCTGAACGTAGAGTTATCTCGGAAACAATGAGCTCGTTTCAGATGTGTTGTATGTTTGACAGCCTTTTGCAAGGTAATACTTCACTCATTTACGACCGAGCTAAAAGGCAATTATTGGAAAACACTTTAAGACTGGTAACGGACGTTCAATTTAGGTATTACGTTTTGAAGAAACGCTGAAATAGACGTAAAAGAGAGGATGACCTAGGTCAAATTAGGTCTTAGTGTATTTCCATCAGTCGCTCTAAAAAAACCTTTTCTAATCTGTATACTCACGTTTCATGATTTAGATTTTTTAGATCCTTTTGTCCTATTAACAGTATTAGAACACACAATGATATTTAGAAAGTGGCCAAATGTAAGAAATGTTATATTTGGGATAACACTTTCAAAGAACAGATTCTAGTACTTTTGAGTCCAATCTGGGATTCGAACCACACTGTCAGAGTGGGGCACCTAATCGTCAGCATACAAAGTCAGCGATCTAACCCACTCAGCCACCGAGATTTCTTCAAAAAACTGGTAGTCTAGATCACGTACTTTGTGTACCCCTCTGGCAAGTGTAAATTGGCACGGCTCCCACGGCCGATAGCTATTAACACACAATGCCATTTAGAAAATGGCCAAATGTAACAAATGTTATATTTGGGATAACACTTGGTAAGACGGGACTCAACCCAAAAAAGTACAAGAATCTGTACTACACTTAGAAAGTGTTATCACAAATATAACATTTGTTACTTTATTAGACGCCACGTCCAGACCTAAATTAGAACAAGGCAACACACGAGGGAACACTGCCACTTCTTAAAGAGGTACTAGGTTCGAACAAATTGGCAGACCTAGGAGGTTTGATTTATGTAATTCTGAATCATCTTTCTTGTCTGTGAACCCTTTTGAATTATGTATATCAGACTGGAAGTTAATCACCACCTCAAATGCAGAAGACCAACGTCTGTCTTTCGGACATGGCAGTAACAGTGTCTGAGCCGAATCTGGAAATTGACACCAGGCCGTGTAACATTTAAATAACAGACTAAAACCGTGGATGTCAGGGTCCCCGTGATGAAACAGATACAACGTGTGAACACGTGGAAAGGTTAGATAAAAACTTCTGGAATTCTGAAAATGTAATAGAAATTTTGAACGAGTTATTCCTTCATTAACAGTTTTAAGAATTCCTGCCCCTCGAGACGTCCGAACAGGAGGCAAAGAGGCCAGCTCAAGAGCTGATCCGACAATCTGGCAGCATTGGCTGACCACTGATATTTGTCAAATACGTTGATGCCTGTCCTGTGTTCTTGTTAAATATCCAGAAGCCTGTCTGCTCTGATGGGAAGGAGTGGTATTTGTAGTCAACCTGTCTATCACACATGAACCAGCACAAGCCACTGTGATGAGGACGACATGCCGAATCATGAATCTTGAATCACGAATCATCACACATCAGTTATGTCCCTTTGCCGTTTGGGTGTGCAAAGAAAATGTGGAACTCCAAATAAAGGAGGTGTGCGTGTTACACGGAATACATTGACAAGGTGTAATGAGGTCTTCGATCTAAAACATAATGGAACATAATATTGCTATATTATGCAGACAATTCATGTTTTGGGGTGAGTTCTGGTTTTAATCTAAAAGCATAGACCTAAATATTATGTTAATTAGGTGTGTGCTAAAACTATGACTTGATTATCAAAAGTAGTCAATGTATATGCGAAAATGCAGCATTCATGGCGATAACTGTGATCATTTCCCGTGTAATAGATTATACAGATACACGAACATGTTCTAAATTGCTGGCTGCCCGTTTTCCCGTTGCAAGCAATATTTCAGGTGGGTCAGCAATTATTCAAGTCTCTTATCCCGTCTGTCTGGAAATGTTTTCAGCTTAACTGATGAAACAGTATGTGAACCCAAGTGGTTAGCAATTTCAATCTTTTTTTTTGTGATAAACGGTGTTAGTCTGATGTTTTATGCTTGAAGAGTCGTTGTCAGTTTTCGTATGACGTGCACGACATCCTGGATCAGAAGCACTACAAATCAACGCTTCATCTTCCAGTGTCTCCATTGTCGTCTATCAGTTCACTGTCTACGGTCTGGACTTGAGCAATGATTACATGACATCAGCCTTAACAGCAACCTTGCATTTCGTTGATACATGGTGCTAGTCTTGTGTTTTATGTTAGGCGTATAAATCTATTCCTAAGTTGATGTCAAACATTATGTTTGAGCACATCGTTGGTCGTGTTACCCATACACCAGCTGATGATACGTTAGACCCTCTATTGCTGGTTAGTGGTGTATACTAAGGGAAACAACGATTGAAGAGCTGACTAGTTTAATTGTTCGAACGTTTTACATTGAGGACACGTGAATAAAGAGTACTATCTTTTGGTATCGTAATTACCATAGATTAGGATATGAAATTGTACCGTGCGAGTCTTTTTGGTCCCATCCGCACGATGAAACACGCGATAATAACCTCATCATATTTTTAAGTTTAAGACCTATTTCCGTTCGTGTAGTTTAAGTGAGTGAGTGAGTATGGTTTTACGCCGCTTTTATCAATATTCCAGCAATATCACGGCGGGGGACACCCGAAATGGGCTTCACATATTGTACCCATGTCGGGAATCGAACCCGGGTCTTCGGCGTGACGAGCGAACGCTTTAACCACTAGGCTACCCGACCGCCCCTCGAGTAGTTTAAAAACCGTATAGGAATGCCATATAACGTCACACTTTAAATACTGTTTAAGAAGTATTTTCACTCAGTGAAGTAAATTCAGACACTGCTGATGAGAACAATGTTCGAGTGGACTGCCCCGTTCAGTATATATTCACAAATGATTTGCGGCTATGTTTGTTTACATATTCCCACTCACACATCGGGAAATATCTATGTAAACAATTTGGGAGCGCTAGGCAAGAGCTTTATGAGCATGTTGATTAGGCATAGAATTGATGTATGGAGCTTACTAGGTGACCTCATTTGTAGGTGACCTCATTCGCATATTTATCGGCTCGTGATACGACGTTAATTGGTTTATAGCATTGATACCACTATCCATCATACGCTTATACATGAAACAATGGTCTTCCTACGGGGATGGCGGGCGCCATAGTAAGCGTAAAAATATAAATATTTAACATAAACATATGACAGTCAGTCAGTAAGCTTTCCACAATGTTCAACAAAATAAGTTGTTTACGACTCAATATCGTCTCACATGTTTATGAAGGAGGTGCGATGGTGTTAGAAAGTTTCGTATTGACAAAAGAATAAGTCCTGTACCCGTTCTACAAAGCGATCGTAACTCCCATCTTTTAACATAAACTTACGACTCTGCGATCGCTTTGTGGAATGCGGCCCTGGTACTTAACATGACGTTATTATTATTATTATTATTATTATTATTATTATTTACAGATTTAAAAAAAATATGCAGCAACGAGGGTTTGGGTGATCCTGGCACAGTCAGGCTGGTTGGGCTCATCATAAGCTCAGGACCCTTGCCCCCTCTACACACAGCCTAGACAGCGATTGGGACTTCTCCCTGGAAGCGCTGTCTAGTCGAACCCACCCAGAACTTTTCGGAGAATGTGAAGACTCCCCAACACTGCAGCCTTCTGTATTACATATATAGTCAGAAGGGCTGTGTTCCTGGCAACAAACCCGGGTACTCTCCCAATGTCAGTTAAGGCACCAAGAACATATTATTATTATTATTTTTATTACAACACGTACCTGCACTGCAATATCATAGTGGTATGACGTTTCAAATCAAAATATTTCTCAAAACATAAAATTTATAACTCCACCTTGATTTGTTGACAAAATATAAGCCTAAATATTCTACATGACGTTATGAGTATATGCATTGAGATATTACAGTGGTGTTCCGCTCCGTATTCAAGTTCAAGGTCATGAAGTCTTTTGATTTGTACCATATGTTCCTGTGTTAAGGTAAATACTTCACTTGCCTTTGCATGTGTTTGTGATGGTGTCACTCGTGGGACAGGATATGCTAATCTCTTCGCGAACACCTGCATCATCACTATTTCACAGTTATTCATAAACACATGCTTGTGATATAGTCGGAATCGCACAACGGACCCTTCCTTTAGCAGATACGTCTTACGGTTATGGAAACTGTGTGGCGTATATCAATATAACATTAAGACCGGAGTGAGTTGTACACAATTCATGACTACATTGTTGCTATTCACCAGTAAAAACACGTATGAGCTCTGTATAAAACATGGATGTCTCCCTCCAATCCCAGGTGACAAAGGATGGAGCGTCTCCTTGGCAGCACCTCCGCCGGTGACACGACTAGAGGTCTGTGTGTGAGGAAGTGCCCATCAAGCGAAGCTGCTCTCACACATTGTATTTTCCCCAAGTTAATTCCAAACACATTTGTTTTTATTTTACGGAGTTGCCAGTATGAAGGAAAATCAATATCAAGGCCATACTTTAGCCCCAAGGAATTCACCAAGCCGCGGGCACGTCATTTCTAGACAGGATCATATCCATATGATGACAACGTTCGCTTTCATATGATAAAATGTGAACATATAGGAGAGAGACACAGAGAGAGCTGGCAAGGGTGCAGGCAGACGGAAGAGAGATAATAACCACGCGATATTTTCTTTTTTATTGCACATTATTTGCAACTTTTCAACATGGGTCTGGGTCCCGAATGCACAATCGCACAGTGAGTGGGAGTGAGAGTGGGATTGACAGTGAAAATGGGTGTGACAGTGCGAGTGAGTGAGTGAGTGAGTGGAAGGATGCGTGGTTGGGCTTTGGGTGAGTGAGTAAGTGAGTGAGGTATTACGCCGCTTTTATCAATATTCCAGCAACGTCAAAGCAGTGTAAACATGAAAAGAACATGTATGATGTCTTTGTCTTCTTTATCATGATCTTTGAATGACATATTGTTATTGCTTCTGTCTCTTATTCATCATTCTACATTATCTAAAGACCGCCTCCGTGGTCTAATGGTAGAGCGTCGTCTGCCTGGAGAGTGGAAGATCGGGGGTTCGATCCCCGGTCGCACAATATTACCAAAAGACGTTAAGAGATGGTACTTGTTGTTACCTTACAAGGCGCTCGGCATCAAGAGGCTTAAAGAAGGACTGGTCGGCTCGGAGTCGTAACGGTCGTAGGGTGATGCTAAGCCAAGATCGTTATTAGGATGAATCAGATCCTGGGACGACAAAGCGACGCAACTCTGCACGTCGATTTGCGACACCTTAGGCGACGGGGCCACCAATGCTCCCCATTCCCTTCCTCCAAAAATAAACCAAAATGTCTGATGTCCTCATCAAGTCCGATATCAAATTTCCACATGAAGCTAAATATTTCTCAATAACAAATCAGTGAACCACCTGCTACTTCCAAGATAATAATCTACCATAACGCCACAGCCGTGGGCAGACGTCAATCTGAAGGTCATTCCGAGGTCACTTGTCAGGAGCAGACGACACGAAAGGCGGGACAGCGTCATCTGTGGTCTTGTTGTCAGTTTAACCTGTGGCGAAGGTGGACACGGGTCACTTTAATCAATACCAATAACTGACCGGACTTGGCGGGTCAATTAGGAACTAATTAGTCCATCATGTCCTGTTCACGCATGTCCGTCAGGTCACTCATTCAGAAAAAAGGTCATGATGATGAGAATGGCTAATATGATAATGCAAAATGCCACGATGATCATTTACTGGACGTTAAGGAAATTAGGTAATTATCTTTGCAAGCGTTGCACGAAATCTTTCTTTTAGGATGATTAGATGAGGAGCAGGAGATGGATTGTAATCTTTGTTTGTGTCTGACAGTTTCCTGAAGTTCAGAAAACCGACACCGGTGTCTTAAGCTCTCTGACAAACTGTCAATCGCCGTGTATTAAAGGCCGTTTTACTCAGTTTTACTGCGTTTTACTGCGTTTTATATGGGACCGATAGAGCACGCTTACCAGTTTGATAACACACTCCCTGTACCATATCATTTTCATTTCCGCCAGCCCTTACTGTAATGCCAAAGTCCTAAATAAAGCAAGTCTGTAGATATATTCCACAGGATCAGAATCTCACATCTCACTTGGGCTCTTTTGAATTTAAATAGAATTGTTTGCTTCTATGATAATTATATATTTTCACAGACTATGCGTTTGTCTAGCATTGACCAAGTCCAATACACAAGGCTAATCTAGCAATCGAACTTACGAACAGCGGATCCTGTAAATTAAGGGACACTACTGGGTATTGTGAATTGTGTGACCTTATACAAACGAGCCAACTGCATCTTGATTTCTAATTCAGAACCACTAATGTTATGGGTTGTAGGTAGACCCCCCAAAACCCATCAGTGCAGAAGGGGTTATATAACTGTATTGAAATAAATCTTATTTTGCGTTCATTCCCATAGGGTAATTCATATTGGGGAATTGAATACAATATTTATGTATTGAAGTAGTCACCCTCAAATAAAATTGTTAACACAACGAGATTGACTCTACATGCCAATGATTAGAGATCCCATGTATGTTTACATATACTCGGATAAGTTCACTTTAATCACGCCTCACACGTCGGAACATCAGTTTAAACACTTCATGGATCGTATTGCAAAAAGCCGGCAACCAAGTAACGTGGTACTCGGACGAAGAGTAATCGTTAGAGAAACAGCCTCTCGACACTGGCGCCTCCGCGCGGTTATATTAACTGTTTGCTGCACACCTCTGTGCAAACCCCTGACTGTCCAACTAGAGGTGTGTGTTAAATGACAATGGTTTTACTAGAGAGTGAGTGAGTTGGGGTTAACGCCGCTTTTAACAGTATTCCAGTTATATCTCGGCGTGTCAGCTTAATGTGAGAGGAAAGCCCGAAGTGATGCAGGTCTCAGACGTTTACCACATCGGTGAAACCCACGAGCACGGGTATGGTGCTGACAAACCTAGAAACATCATCGCGGCGCCTAAGACGACTGGGCCACCCGTGCCCCCGTTTTACTACAGATAATCCAGATGCTGCTTGATACAGACTGCTCTGTTCAGAGTCTGTTCTATCCAAATATAAACCTGTGAAGATCCGGGTTAGAATAGATCTTCAGTAACCCATGCTTGCCATAAAGTACGACTGTGCTTGTCGAAAGAGGCGGTGATCAGGCTCGCTGACTTGGTTGATGCATGTCATCGAATCCCAATTGCCTAGATAGATGCTCATGCCAATCAGGGCGGTCAGGTAGCCTTGCGCTCGCTCGTCACGCCGAAGACCCGGGTTCGATTCCCGACATGGGTACAATATGTGAAGCCCATTTCTGGAGTCCCCTGCCGTGATATTGCTGTAATATTGCTAAACGTTGCGTAAAACCATATTCACTCACTCACTCTGTCAAAACACACAATCAATACGTGTGGGCGGGACAGGTGTGTTGGTGTGAGAGAGAGAGAGAGAGAGAGAGAGAGGGAGAGAGAGGGGGAGAGAGAGGGGAGAGAGAGAGGGGAGAGGAGATAGAGAGGGGAGGAGAGGGGGAGAGAGAGCTTCCATGACCCCCATACATTCGTAAAAAACAATGATACCCGAGTCCTTTAATTCAAACTGACTGTATAGTAGGCGTATGGGCCATTCGCGTGTGTTCAAATGTTCAGAAGACATTATTTGAGTATACAATATGTCTACTTTTTTGTATGTTTCCGTGTGTAGTTATTCTTGCATGTCGAAATGAGGGGACAGATATACATTAACTGTTTTTTTTAAATGCCTGCACGTATTTGTAACGGGGAACAGGGCGGCGGAGAAAAAAAAGTACAAATCGACAGAGAAAGATTGGAGCGAGACAGAGAGAGCTGGCAAGGGTGCAGGTAGACGGAAGAGAGACAATCACCACGATATTTTCTTTTCTATATTGCACATTATTTGCAACTTTTCCCGTATGCTCAATCGCGCAGTGAGTGAGTGAGTGATGCCAATCACTGGATTGTTTGGTCCAGACTCCAATATTTACAGACCGCCGTCATATAGCTGGGATATTGCTGAGAGCGGCGTCAAACAACAAACTAACAAACAAACAAACAAACAAATCAGTCAAAATAAATTTGAAAAAAAATGAAAGCTCAATTTTCAATGTAATATCTTTGATGGATTGGTCAAAGAGCTTATCGATGTGTGATGACCAATTATTGATGCTATCGTTATATAATTGCGACATTGCTACTATTTCAAAAGTATCGCGACGAAGCACTATAGATATTGCAATAGTGACTAATAGTGGTACTGCTACTATTGCTATATTAATTGGATATTTATAAAGACTATAACGATAGTATTGCGATTCTGTGTCTGCAAGGGAAGTTGTGATAATGGAGGCACGTCTGAATACCCTCTGATTTAACAGCATGAAGACATTCTGAATGAATACCTACAATACCTCGGCCCAAACAGCTTGAACGTGAACTTGAACATACATACGTACAGTCTTTGTTACTAAACACTATTGCCTCGTAATTGCATTGCATGAAAGACAAACATTTCTGTGCATTATAATTTCAGTGTTGTCCAGACATACGTCTATCAAATTTCTGTGCGGTGGGATGTACATGGAATTTCTTGTGAAGATACATTAGACGCAGATCTGCATAAGCCCCACAAACAAGCAAAAAGTAATTTTCTTCTCATCAATAGCTAAATACTAAGTATAGTAATTCTTTCTTCTCTTGGAGTAATTAAAAGTGATACTAATTTTCTTCTTATCCATAGTTAAATAGTAAGTATACGAATTCTTTCTTCTCTTGGAGTTTTTATTATATCGACCTGTTTCTATGTTCAATTGGTGGGAACTCCATCGAAACTGGCTTCACGTTTATTCTTTATTCCTTGTATTTCTAATGATAGTGTAGCGCAGCGCCGGCGTTAACTATTATGAGTATTTAAGTCATCGATGAATTGTCATAGGAAATGGACATTGCATCGCATCGATATTTCCATGAATCGTGACACTATTTACTCCTTAGATTGGAAATCCCACGTTTACCTAGCTGTTGTTAAACCTTCTCCCTGACCTCGCAGAACAATCTAAACCTTACAGTCTCAACCCCAAACAAGTCACGCAACACGTGCATAAAAAAGTATAAATGCATGTAAGTAAATGTACTGTCTGGAACACTTCCTGCAAATACTATTCAAGTAACCAGAGGATAAACGATTTATTCCCATTTCTATGGCGATACAAGAGCTTTCATTGCATCCATCAAATAGATAAATCAGTTCTTCAACCTACAGTATATCGCCTGAACCTTTTAACACACAACATCCACATCTAAATGGCCTTGTATATTCGGTGCACTTATGTCTACACCGTCTGTCTCTTCCCCAGTGTTTTTATACATACTGTATGGCCTTGTGAGATGCTGGCAGGACAATGCAATTACGCCCCCCCCCCCCCCCCCTCCCATCCCAGTCCTATCAATTACGCTGCAGCAAAACGAGTTTCAGACAAGTTATTTACAACGTCACAACATCCTAGGTTCTGTCTCCAAACGTGAGGCTCTCATCGCGTGGTCCTTGGGAAGAACAGCTTCTGCCGGGGATGCCATTAGGCTGGAGATCGCTATCAACACTCTCATGTCAGGTCTGATTTGGCAAATGGAAGCGAGAAACGCTTTTACGGAAGTAGAAACCAAATTAAGACAGGGTGTTTCCGGGAACCCAACCAAGTGTACCCGCTCTCCAACATCTATTGAATTGCACATGGCCCTATACACACTGTGGTCAAGGGTACTCCACAAGCTCCCAGTCCTGATTAAACACTAGAAGGTTCGCTTTCTTGTACTTCACCGAGCGTTGTTACGTACGGGACAAGCTCTCCTTTCTCCCGTGTGTCACATTCAGTGCTCTTTGCGAATCAGGCAGGATACCCACACGTCGTTCAGCGGGCTCTTGCCATGTCTGGGATGACAGCCCGTTGCATGAAGGGTTGCGCCATTTTGTATTGAATCGGCTAATTTAAGTGGGGGGAGGTTATTCTAAACTTCGAGACAGTCATGCCGCATTAGAGAGTATTCAATAGTAAACTGCGGACTATGATGTTTACAAGCGAGAGAGGCGTTCATTGAGTCAGGTCATTTTCGTTATTACGTGGACGGCCATCAAATCCAGACATGGATTTCCGTGATGATATGTCGAACTGAGCTGGTTGAACAAGTATGAACTTAAGGTTGTCGCTCTCGAATGTCATCCCGGGGAAAGAAATTCACACATGGACGCTGGCCAAAGTCCATTCGTCTAACGTTTTCGGAATCCCAAGGATTGATATCATTTTATTCTTCTTTTAGGTGGCAGAGTGGTATGTGGATGTGTGGGTTTGATGATTGGGGGTCGGGGGTGACCCCCGTGATATCACGGCGGTAGTGGAGGTATACCGCTCAACCGTTTCGAAGGATATTGTTTTGATTATTGACCACATTATGAAAGGGTTATGTAAATATGAAATATAAATATAAGCATAATCAATCTCGATAATCCAGCCAAACAGATTCCATCATATGACTGGATCACTGACTATCAGTAATGACACAAGATGTTCGCGAAATGGGTATGCCTGTACTGTTCTACCGGTGGTACCCTTTTACTCCAAATGACCCCCTCCGTGATCTAATGGTACAGCGTCCGCCCGGAGAGCGGAAGGTCCGGGGTTCGATCCCCAGCCGCGTCATACCAAAAGACGTTAAAAGATGGTACTTGTTGTTACCCGATCTGGCGCTCGGCATTAAGGGGCTAAAACAAGGACTGGTCGGCTCGGAGCCACACACACACACATACACGTGCATGCACGTCGCTATATAAGTGCAATAATCTTGGACGCGACGTTAAACCCCATTTCACCTCACCTCACCTCTTACACCATATGTATAAATAGTAAGTACTTGCTGCCTGACGGCGAACTGCAGTACCCCTGACATATGACGGCGGCCTGTTAACATACCTTCCAATCAACTGATGGACCAGTGACACAATTAATGATATTGATGAAACTAAAAACGCTTCGTCCTTATTTCGCACCCTGCCTTTCAATACGTGCTTACAAGAGAAACGATGGTGAGATTTGCCTTTTTAATTAAAGTATCAAACTTCGCCATCTTTCCTTTTCTTTGTCGTGGGATATTTCTTAAGAAAGCTGAAAAGCTTACTTTCACTCACGAAGGCTACAGCAGGACACGCTTCACTGTTTAGTGAACACGCGGTGTCATGTTTACGTCATGAGTAAGTATTATTTTGGCTTCTTCACAATCAATGTCAGTTATCATGTGTCTTGGGTTGTCGGAGAGGCCGCAATTCACTGTGCAAAGTTCCGTCCTTTAAGCGTCCCTTACACGAGTCAGTTCGAATCTCAGATTCTTAACGATTATTGGCTTATGAGAACCACACCCTGATCGCATCTTTCACCAAAGTTGTAAACACCTAAACCCTGCATCACTTCGGGCTCTCCACCCACGTTAGCTGACACGCCGTAATAAATACTGTTCAAAGCAGCGTTAAGCCCGCCCGTGTCTCGGACATGTGTTGGTTTACACAGAAGAGTGGAACATCAAACGAAACAAACTCTTTACAGAGAAAAGCGCTCTTCAAAAACATTATAATTATGATAAAAAATACCCAAGAGGATCAACCGTTTTCAAACCCACTGAAAGGTTTGTGCTGATAAATACATGTATGAACGTACAAACTGTGCATGATTTTGAGTGTGAGTGAGTGGGTTGGGTTTAACGCCGCTTTTAACAGTATACCAGTTATATCGCGGCGTGGCAGCTTAATGTGGGAGGAAAACCCAAACGGATGCAGGTCTCGGACGTTTACCACTTCGGTGAAACCCACGAGCACGGGTATGGTGGTGACAAACCTAGAAACATAATCGGGGCGCACCGGGATTCGAACCCACAATCATAGGTTTCTGGCGTGCACAAGAGACGCAACTATGCACAGCGAATCGCGGCGCCTTAGACGACTGGGCCACCCGTGCCCCCGTACAATGACTTAGCTATGATGAATAGCGTATCCTTTTTATAGCTTACACAACAAATGAATTGAATTTTAATATATGTATTTTTGGTTTTTTTTCTTATTTACGGCCGTGTTATGAATTAAGTATGAAATGAAAGATTGTCCATGTTATGGTCTTGTCAGATACCTAAGATGATTTAACACAAATCGATGAGCCAAAAACTGTTTTTGAATATTTTCTTTGAAGTTCAGGAAACTTCTTCAATCAGCAAATTGCATAATCGAAGCTGGTTTTGATGTCGGCTGGGTTTTCTCATAACTTGAACGTATCTGATTAGTCCAGGGAGCATCACTGTGTTTTTTTTATCAATAATGTCAGTAAATCTTTCATGCATGATTAACAACGTTATCGGCATATTAATATAAGAAACAGGAGCAGGCATCAGCAACAGGATATGATTCGACATTCGAGGGAGAGGGTAATGATAGAGATGTACACGAGAGGTCTGTTAAAATAATAGCAATGATGATGGTGATGTGATGGTGATGATGATGACGTCGATGATGTAACTACTGCTACTACTACTACTACTACTACTACTACTACTACTACTACCACCACCACCACCGACACCACCACCACCACTGCTACCACTACTACTACTACTACTACTACTACTACTACTTCTACTACTTCTACTACTACTGCTACTACTACTACTACTACTACTACTACTACTACTATACGACTATTACAACTACGACGACGACCATCACTACTACTATCAATACTACAACGACTGCTACTACGACTACCACAACCACGACTACTACTACTAATAATACTACTTATACGACGACAACGACCACCACCACTACTTTTAGGACTACTACTGCTACAACTACGATGACGTGATGTGATGGTGATGATGATGACGTCGATGATGTAACTACTACTACTGCTGCTGCTACTACTACTACTACTACTACTACTACTACTACCACCACCACCACCACCACCACCACCACCACCACCACTACTACTACTACTACTACTACTACTACTACTACTACTTCTACTGCTACTGCTACTGCTACTACTACTACTACTACTACCACGACTATACGACTATTACAACTACGACGACGACCATCGCAACTACTATCAATACTACAACGACTGCTACTACGACTACCACAACCACGACTACTACTACTACTAATAATACTACTTATACGACGACAACGACCACCACCACTACTTTTAGGACTACTACTGCTACAACTACGATGACGACTACTACTACCACTACTAATGCGATTACGACTACTACGACTACTACAATAACTACTACTACTACCACTACTACTACAACTACTACCACCACCACCACCACTACTACTATTAAGACTACTACGACTGCAACTACGACTAATACTACCACGACTACTTATAAGACGACCACCACTTCTATTAGGACTACTACTACTACTACTACTACTACTACTACTACTACTACTACTACTGTTAGCTTTAGGGAAAGCTCTGTCACCATAAGTATGTGTACGCGTGGTTGGCAAGTAGCCATACCAGTGATCTCGGGTTATAGTTTCCTCATGAGTCAATCTTTATTATAGCACTTAAAAACTATATTTTGATAATTTTCTCTCGTCATATGAAGCAAATTATGTTATCCATGTTTGATATTGTAGTGAAGCGTCGAGATCAGCTTGTGCCAAGTTGTGCAACTTATTGGCATGCTTGGTGGGAGAAACATACACAGTGTTCCTCCGTAGAGACGGGCAACAAAGGGTAAATGGCGTGCTGTCTGTTGGCTCAGGTGTGTTGTGTAGGTAAGTTTGGTGCTGGTTGGTGTTGGGTTGAATGTATTGTGATAGTATTTGAAGGTAAATGCGGATATGATAAAGAATGGTTTTGGTGGATGTTCCATAACCATGACCAACATGAATGGTGAAAGATGATGGTTAAAAGGCACAATTTAAATATTAAGTAGAGAGGTTCCCTGTGTGGAGATAGACGAGGGTAGAGGTGTTCCCTGTGTGGAGATAGACGAGGGTAGAGGTGTTCCCTTTGTGGAGATAGACGAGGGTAGAGGTGTTCCCTGTGTGGAGATAGACGAGGGTAGAGGTGTTCCCTGTGTGGAGATAGACAAGGGTAGAGTGGATCCCTGTGTGGAGATAGATGAGGGTAGAGGTGTTCCCTGTGTGGAGATGGACGAGGGTAGAGGTGTTCCCTGTGTGGAGATAGACAAGGGTAGAGTGGATCCCTGTGTGGAGATAGATGAGGGTGGAGGGTAACCTGTGTGGAGATAGATGAGGGTGGAGGGTAACCTGTATGGAGATAGATGAGGGTGGAGGGTAACCTGTGTGGAGATAGATGAGGGTGGAGGGTAATCTGTGTGGAGATAGATGAGGGTGGAGGGTAACCTGTGTGGAGATAGATGAGGGTGTGGGGTAGCCTGTGTGGAGATATATGAGGGTGTGGGGTAGCCTGTGTGGAGATAGATGAGGGTGGAGGGTAACCTGTATGGAGATAGATGAGGGTGGAGGGTAACCTGTGTGGAGATAGATGAGGGTGTGGGGTAGCCTGTGTGGAGATAGATGAGGGTGGGGGGTAGCCTGTGTGGAGATAGAGGAGGGAGGAGGGTAACCTCTGTGGAGATAGATGAGGGTGTGGGGTAGCCTGTATGGAGATAGATGAGGGTGTGGGGTAGCCTGTGTGGAGATAGATGAGGGTGTGGGGTAGCCTGTATGGAGATAAATGAGGATGGAGGGTGGAGGGTAACCTGTATGGAGAGGAGTGGGATGCCATGAAGAGGTTTGCTGCGGATTTTATAAGGAAGAACAAGAAGATTACTACGATTTCCACAGAAGACTAAATCCTTTAAGAAGCAGGGACATTTAAGATTTACAGCCAATGGTTGAAACGTAAAACACAAACTTTAAAAACTGAGAAAAAAAATTACATCAGAACATTTATTTAGTTTCAGTTTTTTCTTCTCTGCTCTCGGCTTAAACCGCCGCAGATTTAACGATATTGTTGACGAAAGCTTGGAAGGAAATTCAAGCGCAGTGTCACCATATAACTTGGGTTAAATAAATGCAAAACCTAACCCGACATGCCTTCAAATGCATAAAACGGATTACCATCCGTCACAAGGCTGTATCCAATGTGGACGCGCGTGAGTGACCCGGATGTCGAGTCGACACAGAAAGGTGAAGGTTCTTTGTTTACAGATTACCACCTCCATTAGCTCCGGAAACGCATGCACGGACAGAACGTGTAATAAGAGTGACAGTGAGGTTAATAAGGGCAATGGGCGGGCATTACCAGTCTTCACGCCCGGCGGGTATGTGTCTTTAGCAAGCTCTGCTGGAGAATGCCTTCGAGGCACGCACCAGTCGCAGCGCCGGTCTCAGCAACTCCACTACGTGGCGGCCATTACGGTAATGGGCGGTTACTCATGTGATTGTTAGACGTAATACTCTATTAAAATCACATGCTTGTAACTTGCCTTCTTGGCTTTGCTGGGCTTAATGAAGTTATGAGTCAAAACCCTGAAGAATTCCCATGAAGACTATTTTAACCACACAGATGTTTGAAGATTTAGCTTTGGTCTTAATGCCATTGTGGCACCAAGAAATGTAAAAACATCGAATTAGCCTTAGGGTGGGGTTGTTCATCGGTTGAACTGAAGCTCTAGCTTGGTCTGGTTTCTCGGCGGGACCGTGTTTTCTTGAAGTTGGGATAATAAGGTAATACTTTATCTCCATGGATTATCTGTGTAGTTGTAGTGAAGCCCTTTTAATCAGACCCCCCTAATCCAGGATCTATTTTGGAAGTTTTACGTCATACATTGATTCGTAAATTCGAATATGTGTTAATCCGGACGCTTTCGCAATCATGTCCGGATTAACGAGGTTTCACTCTAGAGAACGCTTGATACGCTATATGAGATTTGGAACATTCTAGGAATAATCGTTTCCCTCCTCTTTACGTAAATAAACAGAAAGAAGCGAAATTTGCCGTAGGTTTTATTGATATCAGCCTAGCGTAGTCTAGCCCAGCTGTTCCATTGCTGGGGAAAGGCATGACTACTTTCTCTGAAGCTGTTGTTAGGTTCTCAACAGGAATACAACATGTTAGTTACACGTTTCAGCTCAAACAATGACATGATGGAATCTACGCGTTTGTATTTATCTTCGAAATGATCTCATGAATAAATTTAAAGACTGGCGGTTTTTCAAGGTTTTTAGCTTTGCAAATTTAGGTCCTGGGTTATATGTGTTTCACACGTTTAACATGAGCGGGTCCTCTAATGAAAACAACGTTGTCAAATGCGCACGTCTTCCGTCAAATATCATTTGAATATAAGGCTCAGATTGATGTTTTATGTTGAGGAATGAAGAGATCTTGCGCCCATGCCACATACCAAATTTCATCAATCTGTCTTGGTAAATTGAAAATCAGTGGCCAACGTATCCTTTAGTCAATATTGTTGCTGTGGAAACAAACTAAACTATGTAAAGTTTGTTGTTATCATTCACGGGAAAGTCCAAAAACAAAATTAATTGACGAACATTCAGTTACATGTAGGCCGACAGGATAAGGAGGTAACCCCATGACCTGTTAATCTTTCATTTAATATGAAACTAGAGACAAGGACAGCTCTGATAATGTCTGTATCTATTGATTTGCCTGACACACCATCCATTCTCAACCCAACCCTCCAACTTGACAAGGGTTGTTTAGCACACAACAAAGCTGAATTGTCGAAAAGGACGGAAAATGATAAGGGCCCATTTTGGCCCACTGGAACTGCCAAGGAAAAATGTTATTTATTGGTCATGTTAATACTTGCAATAAGTTTCACAATATTTTTACAATGCTTTCAACTTTAAAAAACAAATGTCTGACTAAATTACAGGGTTTCCACAGGTTTTTTATGACATAATTTTATCGCTCACCAGCAACCTGTGTTTGTCGGTGATTTGGTTGATCGCGTGTCATCGTACCTTGGCTGTGCTCACCGAAACCTGATATATCTGGTCCAGACTCGATTATTCACAGGCCGCCGTCATATAGGTAGAATATTTCCGAGTACGGCGTTCAGGAAAAAACATACAAAATGTAACCCAGGGATAAGTGCGACTTTTAAAGACGCGTCATAAAATATTTCCGTTTCTTTTGAATGAATTGTTAGATAAACTTTGTGTATATGGAGTGATCGATGCTTATTGTGCCAGGAACTCGTACATCCGCCCGTTGTCACGTCATGGCATCAGTGATTCATCTGCCCAGACAACCTTTCTCTGTTCCAACATCCATTCGACATCACTCGCATCGTTCCGTGGCCTCTGGGAAGGAACGGCACGAGTGATCACAACAGTTCAAACAATATATCCTTTTTTCCGTAGAAGTTGAAAAGTGTAAAATATTTTTTCCTAATCGTTGACCTTTAACGAGGGATTTTCTGTGTGAAAGCTTTTTTAGTTAAACTTTATATTCACACGAAACGACAACATCGCCTTATTTTAATACATGGCATTCATCAGAGTACAAATTCAATAGGCGGTTTTTGTCGAGGACGGTTGAGGGAATTCAATTACAAGTGATAGCCGAACAAAACATCATGTGATACTTTGATGTCTCAGTTTCTTTAAGTTTATAATAAGATCTGTTTCAGCAACGTGGCGCCTTATAGAACGGCATCCCCAAGTGTACTAGACATTTAAGCACCTCGCCGAATCTATTGCATTAGTCCGGAAAATGTTTTTGTATTTCTCGTTTTGACCGGTTTGTTATTGCACTCTAATCGGCATACGTGTTCTGAAGAATTCGATTAAGGCATGGGTGACCATGCGCAGTAATGCCCTTCCTCTTGTGGGTTCGACTATTAGCTTCGCCTCGATTTGGTCAGTTTATTCCAGCGCCATATCTGTATTGGTAGATTTCATCAGAAAGTTGTAAATTTATACATCACTTGACCAATCCCTAAACGATAAACTTACACGCCGTTACAAAACCAATCTCAGTAACATAGGGTCTTAGAGATCGCTGGGGCGGTCGCGTAGCCTAGTGGTTAAAGCATTCGCTTGTTTCGCCGAAGACCCGGGTTCGATTCCCGACATGGGTGCATTGTTTGAAGCCCATTCCTGATGTCCCCCGACGTCATAGGGCTGGAATATTGCTAACAGCGGCGTAAAACCATACTCACTCACTTAGAGATCGCTACCGCTACAAAACGTTCTGATGACATCTCATTACAAGTCACGTCAGAACGACCTTTCATCTGTCCAATCAGAGCGTCGCTTACGAGATTGCGAAAGTGAAAGTCCGAATGTGTTTTCTGATCATGCAACCTCGAAACACAGGCATTTTGACCGACAATTACGAGCTGTACGACTGATTCCGAATGCTGGAAATCTCTCGCTTTGAACCATTCGTCACCACTCGCCCCTTTCTGTAACCTGCAAGAAGACTCGTCCCCCTATCGATGAATGTTATGTGCAAAATAAACGACAAACCAATCAGAATGCGCGTATGATTTCAATCAATATATATAATATTTGGGGAAATACATGTGAAGCATTACGCAACGAGTTGACAATTGTTTTAGGTATGCCCGTTTGCGCTAAGACGGAACCGGGTCGCAAAAATGGCCATGATTGGGGCACGAGTCGCTAATCGGCTTGTCCCGGAATAACACGAGTTGGTCACGAATGGCTTTGAACAATGGGATCAACATTTGTCCATAACTCGTGGGAAGTATTGCCATACAATCTAAACCTTCTATTAGACATTCCGGAAATTCTTTTGTTAAGTTTTCACATTTTAATCTCTCAAAACTTTCAAAATATTTTTCAAGTCTAGCCTTGAATCGAAGTCATTTCGAAACTAGTGCTGTTAACGTCGGGAAAGCTGCTTTCTGATTGGCTAACTTCCTGTTTCAGGTAATTTCATTGGTATATCAAAGTTAACGAAAGGTCGTTCTGACCTGACCTCTAATGGTATGTCCTCAGATCTTTGTTCTATTGAGCAGATTATACTGAAATAATGTTACACATAACTGACTCACCAGATATTTCGTACAGCGCTGGGTTTGACAGGTCAAAAGAGTATTTAGGAGTATTTATTTGCACAAATAGGCCTCTTCTTGAACGAGTTTGCCTACTATACTACTGGTAGTACTACTATGGGTACAAGTGCCACCGCTTCATGACCAAAGCACGGAGAACGGGGAACCTATTCTACACCGGATTACACACACACACACACGCGCGCACGCACGCACACACGCATGCACGCACACACACATAGACAGACACGCACACACAGACAGACACGCACACACAGACAGACAGACAGACAGACAGACACAGGCAGGCAGGCAGGCAGGCAGGCACGCACGCACACACACACACACACAGAAACACACACACACACACACACACACACACACACACACACACACACACACACACACACACACACACACACAGAGAAACACACGTACACACAGAAACACGCTAACTCAAAAGAAATCAGTTCTGGTCTGTTCTGCTGCCACTGCTACTACTACTGCTGATATGTGGCAGTGGAGATTGATGTTCCTGTATCTGCAGTTATTGTCAGTGGCAGAAGATGGTTGAAGCATATAAATTATAAACTTTAAACAAAAGAAACTTTATCAAAGTTATAAATGCCTCTAGTTTTAGTTCCACACAAGATAGGTGCATGAAGTAATTTTCTTTAAAGAAAATTAACATTCCAACGAAATCAACCTATATAATGACAGTTGTACAGCATCCGATATTGGCATGAAAGATGCCCGAATTGAGGTGGGGTAGAAAAAGCACAAATAAAAACACTCAAGTCCAATGACACGTCATATTAAAGTAGCGTGCATGACCACTCCCTCCTAAATTCTCTCCGGCGCACAGAACATTCTTCATGGAGGGTCTGGATCAGTTCTTGTCGGTTGGTTGGAGGATGTGGTCGCCGTCGAACACGACTGTCCATGACATCTCAGAAGTGTTCTATGAGGGACATGTCAGGGGAGCGTGCGGGCCATGGCAACACGTAGACCTTGTCGGCTGCCAGGAAGTTCTGTACTATTCAGACTGTATGGGGTCTGGCGTTGTCATACTGAAAAAAGGACACCAGGTGGCAGCTGTTGTGGAAATAATAGAACAATCGTCGAAAAGTGTCATCCTTGTAACGCTGAGTTGTCTAATTTCCGTTAACGATGACCAGTGGTGTTCTCTCCTGCCCTCGAATACCTCCCCACTGCATCACACCTCGTCCACCGATGTTGAATGCAATATTCCGCCATTCGTTCTCCCCTTATGCGGTAAAGAATATATTCATTTAATGTGTAAAGAATGGGACCTTCATTTAGTAGATGAATACCATGTCTTTTTTGTGTGTAAGAAATATATTCACTTGAGAAATATTTTGTTCTTACCTCATAACAGAAATATTATGAAGGTAATATTACGTTTGCAAATGTATTTAAATCATGTGATATTTATGTACTACGCTTAGTAGCTTTGTATTTATGTAAATTATTTCAAATGAGATCGACAGAGATGTAACACTCTGGACGTGTGACCTAAAATAATATTTATACATCTGTACTATAGGCCATGTGGCCTGAATTACGAAATAAACTTGATTATGATTATGAATAGTAAACACGCTCTGAACAGGCAGAACCGGTTTTAATCTGTGAAGGCGACCCTCTGTCAGTCACGTCGCTGCCAGCGACGTACAGTCCAGGCCTATCTCAATCTCTGACGACGATGTTGCGCTGTCAATAACTGTCCTCTGTAAGGTCTGAAAGCCCTAATTTCTTGAGCCCTGAGTCGCCTGACCACTGTCTGTCGACTAACCATAGGCATTCGTTGCTGATGACGTCACTGTCGGGAATCGATTTCCGGAGATGCAAAGTACGCAAGTACCGGTCTTCATTGGGCATAGTCCCCCTTGGTCTGCCTTGTCTGCTTGGTTATCAGCATTGTTTGTTGTTGAAAAAAACATGACAGATTTGATCGTTTGAGAAGTTTCGGGAAGGGTGTACTGTATAAAGACAACACCGGGGCCATTCTTACAAATTGATGATGGAATACCTGTCTGAAGCCATCGAAACCCTGCCAGCGTCCCAAAACATTTCGGATTCAAGAACAGAAGCAGGCCTGTTTCAAGACATGAGCCTAAAAAGTTCTGTACATTCGTTAGTGTACTGACATATATTGTAGGACCCGTTGTTTATTGCTACTACAACTTATTTGACCAATTGTATTGTCTTTTGTGATTATCATTTCTTAATTATTCATTGATTTTGTCAACATCTATACCAATATTGCAAAGGCGTCTCCTTGTTTTCATGTTTACATTTGTACAAAATGGAAGTTGTTTATCAATATCATGCACATTTCACTGCTGAGTATTATTTTATATGACACATGTATGCTGTGCCGTTGTTTGTAGAATGACTCAGTCTATGTAGTTGGTTTTCCTTACAAGGATATACAAGTATATAAACAACTCATTCGTATCAGAATTAATAATATCTGCTTTATCACTCAGAATGTTATTCAATAGAATATTTAGAAGGTAAGAAACGTCCTTTAGATAAAACGCGCTAGACCCTGTCTGTATATATGTGATTGGTTTTCCTTAGAAAAGTATTCAAAACACGCATCACCATAATATATTTTATCTTCATATATAATTAATAATCACACGCCTCTTCTATAATAATCGATATGCTCTTAAATAGTATATATAAAAGGAAATATACATTCATGTCATGATTAGTTGCGTTTGTAGGAATTTGGAAGCAAAAACAACGAATGCTCTTAGTTAGTTACGTGAAAAGTGTTTGCATTGCACTTTTGTGCAGAACTTGATTAAACAGTAAAAACAGTATGATGTTTCGTTGTAATCGTTGATGTTATTCATCAGCCGCCTGAAGCAGCTAGTGTCCCGGCCGATGATAGATTGGGACATTTGTTCCAAGTGTGTTTTTCCTTTGGTTTAACGTTGTGTACAAGGAGTCTGTTTATAAAACATATCAAATATACTTTAAAAGACGCTTTTACTGCATGAAATGTTTTGTGAAAACAATATGAGAAATGCTGGACTTCCTCACTGATAATATCTATGCAAACTATGGTGCTAAGACATCATTAGAAGAAGTAGGCATCCCCACAGGAACCAAGTGTGCTCCCTTTCTTGTCGATCTGTTTTTTTTGTGCACATGAATCGGAATTTCTGTTCGGATTGGCAAAGTCAGAGCAAGTTAATTTGGCCAAGCTTAACTTCAGCTTCAGATATATCGATGATCTGATAACGTTTAATAACCATCATATAGCCAATTCCCTTCCACTAAGTTACCAGCTGAACTCAAAATAAAGGAGACCAGTGAGACTGCCTCGTCTGTTTCATATTTTCGGTGGCCCATAAGGGACATGGAGTGTTTTGGTCAATATTTTGATATTTCACTTACTTTTATCATAACCTTTTGCAAATTAACATTTGTCACACAAATCATGTATAAAAACAACCGAAAACATGGAAAATGTACATTCTGGTAGCTATTGAATCGCTGAAATGTGAAGCGAAAATGTCAAAAACTAAAAAATCATCACCGCGGTGGAAATAGTTTTCTGTATTCTCATTTTAGATTTTGACATTTCCGTTTTTGTTTTTGACATTTTAGTTTTTGTTTTTGACATTTTCATTTTAGTTTTAGACATTTTCGCTTCACTTTCAGCGATTCAATATCTTCTTTATACATGATTTATCACATATTTGTATGGCAAATCGTGTTAATTTGCAAAAGGTTACGATAACAGTAAGTGAAATATCAAAATATTGAAAAACAGACTCCATGTCTCTTATGGGCCACAGTACATATTAGATCTGTGTATAAAGATTCAGAGTGACCAAAAGACGTCTCCACAAGACTGTATGTAAAGAGGGATGGCTTCAACTTTCTCATAGTCAACGGCCTCTTTATGTCGAAACCGCCTCAGTATACTGTGTCTGAGTGGGGTAATTCATGTTAAACTGCGACATGGTATCTCAGTGAGCTGGCATGATAAAATCGTCATTAGTCCGAACTAGTACAAGCGGCACACACACACGCACGCACGCACGCACGCGCGTGCGATGTTAAACCAATGTCGAGCAATATTCCAACAGATCCAGCCGTTTGGTGTCTACAGTTGTTCACTATTTTTGAGGTACCATCGAGCATGTTCTTTCCACGAGTATTTCAAAGAGCGCCATACGACTTCTGCTTAAAGGCTGTTTGTTCAAGGTAACAAGGGGCGCACGGGTGGCCCAGTCGTCTAAGGCGCCGCGATTCGCTGTGCAGAGTTGCGTCCCTTGGGCACGCCAGAAACCTATGATTGTGGGTTCGAATCCCGGTTCGCCCCGATTATGTTTCTAGGTTTGTCAGCACTCTACCCATGGGTTTCACCGAAGTGGTAAACGTCTAGGACCTGCATTAGCTCGGGCTTTCCTCCCACATTAAGCTGACACGCCGTGATAAAACTGGATTACTGTTAAAAGCGGCGTAAAACCCAAACCACTCACTCAAGGTAACAAAATGTAACAAAACTTTCAAAATGTATTGTGATAGACATATGGGGGTCATTTCAAAATTTGACGCATCAGTGACAAAAATGATATCAGATGCAATTCCTGTTTTGGCTTGAACCATATGTTTCCGCGTATTGACTTACCTTCGCTTATGTTTTTGACGGGTCCCACCAGTGGGGCAGAATATGCTCACCTTTTCGCGAACACCTGGTATCATCACTATTTGATAGTGATTCGTCAACACATACTCATGATTTAGTCGGAATCGTACAATCGATTCTGGTTTTGGCAGAGATTTTTTTCATGAATATGGAAAGGGTTTTGTAGCTTCTTTTTTTCAAAATTGAATTCCATCATTTCTACAATATATTTCTCTACAGTTGTAAAGGGGGCGGTCGGGTAGCCTAGTGGTTAAAGCGTTCGCTCGTCACGCCGAAGACCCGAGTTCGGTTCCCGCCGCTGGAATATTGCTAAAAGCGGCGTAAAACCATACTCACTCACTCTACAGTTGTAAGGAGACATTTTCCTCACAGCAACTTCTTGCACAAAGATTTCTGAATATATTTTACGTAAGCTTCAGTAACTGTTGAAGCGCGCGTACATGTTGTTTTAGGCCCCTTGTTGTATAATTCCCGCACTATTCCGACGAAGGACATCAGAAATAGGCTTCTGACACTGTGGCCGTGTAGGGAATAAAACCCGGGTTTTAGTCGTGACGAGCGAATGCTTTAACCTCAGAGCTACCAACCGCATCTCACTATTGAAGAAATAATGGGTGGAGTTAACTTTTCTGAAATGCTGTACAGTGAGTGAGTTGGGTTTAATGTCACTTTGAACAGTATTTCGGTGATATCACGGCGTGTCAGGTTAATGTGGGAGGAAAGCCCAAAGTTAAAAGTTGACTTATTATGCCTTCAACTTAGCAGTACACTTTCATATGCAAAATTATCCGTTAATTTGGAAAGCAGAACAGGGTTTAATAGTTATATTTATGTTTTGTAGTCATGTTTCTTTCATACAATTCAACAGTAAGATTTAAGTGTTTGGATTAGCGAGTGTGTGAGGATTAATGTAAGAGATCGTATGAAATCGATGCTGTGTCCGTCTGAACTTCACCTAGATGTGTAGCAGAAGTCTTTCATGGCCCGCATTTGTTATTATATGTTAAAAATAAACTTTTGATATTCACACAGTTTTATGATTTATTTCGTTATTGAAGCTGAATATATAGAGAATCTCACCCTCGTGTCTTTTGATATCAAATATATCAACACGTGATATATTTGATGTCAAAAGACACGAGGGTGAGATTTTATTTATCATCCAACATCATTCTTTCAACTTTTTCAGTTTGTAGACAGTAATAAACAATGTCTAAGTGTAAAAAGTACTGCTAACAGCTTCAGTAGCAGAGCCATTAGTGATATCATTTGATTGTGACGTCGTGGTAACCAACGACGTCACAATGGTCTGCAAAGCATTGTGATGCAATCTCATTCCAGCGATATCTACTATAAGGGTAACGCTATTTTTCAGGGCATTATCATTTGCAGAAGCCCCATTCGTGACCAACTCGTGTTATACCGGGACAAGCCGAATAGCGACTCGTGCCCCTCTCGTGACCATTTTTGCGACCGGGTTCCGTCTTAGCGCAAACGGGCATACCTAAAACAATTGTCAACTCGTTGCGTAATGCTTCACACATTTTCCCCATATATCATATATATTTCAGATACAATTAAAGCACATCGGGACGTTCGGAATTATACAGTATGATTGAACACATTTAACTGTGTCTTGGGTATTTTTTTAGAAGCAAGAAATATGTACAATCACAAATTATTTCTGAGGGATTGTTTGACGAAGAACTTGAAATCATACGCGCATTCTGATTGGTTTGTCGTATTTTTGCACATAACATTCATCGATAGGGGGACGAGTTTTCTTGCAGGTGACGGAAAGGGGCGAGTGGTGACGAATGGCAGAAGCCCGAGGTCTTCCATTAACTGCCCGACGAAGGAGGGCAGTTGAAAAGACCGAGACTTTCTGCAAATGATAATGCCCTGAAAAATAGCGTTACCGTTATTATAGCTAAAATGGATAGAATTTGTTATCAAATAAAAAGAAACAACAATATCGGTCTTGAAACATTTACTGCAATCAACACGAATGTCACTGACCCACTTTTACAAATATGGAAACATCATACAACAAACCAGATGACGTCACTATTGAACGTGACGTCACCTATCCCTATCCTATGACGTCACACAACAACGGGCGTGATAATGGCCCGTCGTCAAGCAATATGAGGGCATTATCAAGTTACAGTGGCCCGCTCATTTCTGATAACATGCGGGAAATTTAATGATAATTCTATCCATTTTAGCTATAAAATGTAGATATCGCTTGATCTCACCAAAGTGATATCTCCTGTGGGAGCCGGTTTGGGATGGTAAATGAACTTCAAAAATATTTTTTCTATCAGATAAGAAACAAAGTGAGAAAAATCCTAATTCTTGCAAAAATCAAATTGGATGGTATTTTCCCTGAGGTTAGTCTAACCCATACTGTGATGACAAAGAGCAAAACATTTATACGCTAAGATAACAAGAAACAAAACAGCTACAGGCTCTGATGGGAAACAACAAAACAGTTATACGCTGTGATGACAAAGAACAAAACAGTTATAAACTATGTTGACGAACAACAAAACAGTTATAAACTATGATGACAAACAATAAAACAGTTATACCCTATACAAGTCCGTGGTCATACAGACCCTGAAACAGATATATCAAAAACAGGCCATGCAAGTCTATAATAGCGGGCAAGTCTGGATTACTGCAGTGAAATGAATAGTCTCTTGGCTCCTTTTCATTATATAATATAAAGGTAATTTAACAACAACAAAATTCTGTAAGAAATGTTCATTTCAGAGACTAGGTGTTAGTCTACAAGAGTATGTTTGGGTTTTGATGAATGAGTGAGTGAGTGAGTTGGGCTTAACGCCGCGTTTAACAGTATTCCAGTTATATCACAGCGTGTCAGCTTAATGTGGGAGGAAAGCCCGAAGTGATTCAGGTCTCAGACGTTTACCACTTAGGTGAAACCCACGAGCACGGGTATGGTGCTGACAAACCTAGAAACATAATCGGGGCGAACCGGGATTCGAACCCACAATCATAGGTTTCTGTCGTGCCCAAGGGACGCAACTCTACACAGCGAATCGCGGCGCCTTAGACGACTGGGCCACCCGTGCCCCCTTTTGATGAATGACACTAGGCCACCTAGTGGTTGAGGAGTTCAAACACCTGCATGATATACGTCTTTGAGGAGTTCGATCACAGACCACTCGGGTTCGACTTCCGTATGAGGCTTTTGCTTGTCGTAAGAGGCGACTAACGGGGTCGGTTGGTTGATGCATGTCATCGTATCCCAATTGCGTGGATCGATGTTCAGGTTGTCAATCACTGGATTGTCTGGTCCAGACTCGATTATTTACAGTCCGCCGTTATAAATCTGGAATATTGCTGAGTGCGGCGTTAAACAAACAAACAAACAAACAAACAAACAAACAAACAAACAAACGTCATGTGTAAGAGCATTGATATATGAGCATCTCCTAAAATATTTTACACATAGATACATGTGATTATACGGCGAGAAAACATATACACACGCACACACACACACACGCACACACACACTGTCATTTTTTTAATTTTAATTTTGTCAATACTCTTAATGTACAAATGTCAAACCTGAAGTACTGTACTACAGAGCGACACTAAACTGAGCCAGTACTGGCTTGTCGTTCGATCTATATATCACAAAAGAAAGAATGTATATTTAGCCATCCCTTGAAACCCCTGCATTTGACGTCTTGCACAGATAATACAGGGTCGTGAGCATGTCACAACAGTACTGCACGAGTAGCCTCCCTTAGTCGTTCGCCCACTTCGCTCCAGCTACCATCTCTTTGCTTCTGTTGGCATTTTTACCGTGAAAACAATCGAATAACTTTTACAGCTCAGTACACCTATAGGATATTACATATATGGGTTATTCAGCGTATGTTCACATACAAAATAAGAATAACTACTAATAGCATAAATATTATGGTGATATCGTCTTTTTCCAATGATAATTTCATATTATCGTATCACACATCACACAGGTGTTGCATCTTTTCGAGGTATGAATACCACATGTCACACATGACAGACGATCTGTTTTATGGTCTCTGGCGTAATGAACATCGGTATGAGGCACGACGTTCTGCCAGTTGCCATGGCAACATGTTCCTTCTGACTAAACGAAGACGCACCATATAGTTCTTCTTTACATAACGAGGTACAGAGGGAAGGTTGCATGCATGATGCACGTGTGTGTGTCAACATGATCACAAGAATCTGTAGGGGCTCGGAGTAGGCTGGTTCTGAGCTCTCTATTAGTTGCTTGTCGAAAGAGGCGACTAAATTAACATTTTTAGTAGTAGGAACCCAAGACTATTATTTACATGCCGACGTGGTTTACATGTAGCTGGAATATTGCTGACTGTGGTGTGACACACAGAAACCAAAGAACTGTTTACATCAACACAAATACATGTATTTGCAGATATGCAATACAATTAATTTAGTATGCGCATTTGTAAATAGGCTGTGCATATCCATGCCTATTTCATCAATATTTTCACTTTCTTCTAACTGTGCTTCGAAACCCGGTTCGCCCCGATTATGTTTCTTGCTTTGTCAGCAACATACCTGTACTCGTGGGTTTCGTCTGAAACGTCTAAGACCTGCATCACTTCAGGCTTTCCTCCCACATTAAGCTGACACGTGTAACTGGAATACTGTTAAAGGCAGCTTTTAAACCCAACTGCCTCACACATTCTTACCGTGAATTTTTATTGGGGATATTATCATAGGTGCCGAATTTCTGTCTGCTGCGTCCGTTAGAGACAACAAACACGTTGAAGTCGTCGAAAGAGAAGGATGTAGTCGTTTCCCCGAGAGTATGGTCGTCTCATAACGGACATGTGTGAACTCAATATATACTCGAGTCTATGTAATATGCTCTTTGGCCCTTTGGTGTACAAATTCAACATTCACTGGTCTATCTTTTTGGACACGTTTGTTGGCTTTGTTTATAGGCCACCTAAATAGGATATATATCTACTGTGGGGTTTTAAATTTGATGTAGTCCGCCCCTAGAGTTTGGGACCGAGCGCTTTAGCTTTTCATGTGCACGTTTTTTTGTGTGTGAAAGGGCTTAATATAAATAAAAGATGTTTAATAATAATAATAATAATAATAATAATAATAATAATGATGATGATGATGATGATAATATTAATAACAGCTGACGAAAAAGGCTGCTCAATGCGCTATGAGGAATAATGATGAAAATAGTAACGTAAAATTATGCATTGGACCTACAGCAGCTTGCTAACAGCTAGGTTTTAATGTGTATAAGCTCTAACCTTGTCAAGACTGGGACAAATCGCGCTTTATGCTAGATCTAGAGGGACGAAGTTCCACTGAACTGGAATAATGTTACTTTGTGAGAGAAGGTTCTTTTGCCAAATGTCTTGTACATTAATTTAACGTACAATTAAGGTGGCATCTGCTCTCACTACCATGTAGCAACTGTCAGTAGACATTGCATCATGCATGCATGCATACTCGTTCCTTTACTTATAGGTCTACAGAACACCGATACCTTTCAACGCGTGCTTGAAGGCAGGCTCGACTGGTGTAGGCAAATCACAAGATTCACGCCGTACAGACGGCGATATATAATGATTCATTTGAATACAGTCATTTTCCCTATAACTAATTGTTTACAACCATCTGTACCATCCGGTCGATAAGTGTTCTGTAGCATTTTCATATATTTCAATTTATTTTGTATTAACAATTAATGACGAGTGTTGTGTTGTGACCCGTAATAATATGATAAATAACGTCTTTAAAACAGAAAACATTGTTAAAATTAGAGGAACTTCGTTAATATTGTAAAATATATTTCGAATATATAAGCTAAAAATTATTAGAAATACTTGCCTATATGCTTTTACTGTGATAAAAAATACCATAAAAGACTGCATTTTGTCATTTTTCCACTTCTGGCACACCCCACATAGCTGATAAGCTTTCCAATGTTTCCATAATTGTAACGCGTTTAAACAAATCATATAAAGTTAATTTTAAATTAAACATACATCAGTGTGCGTTGAACGAGCTATGCAAGTTCGTTGGCACAGGGAAGGGGGCGTGGCATGATCAATCTACACCAGGCGTTGTTGACAATAAACCATGACATCCTTCTCTAGATTTCCAGAGTTGGCGGTGAATAGGTGTACAGGTCAGGTCAAATACGCGGACAGGCACGTAATAAATCCCTTCCCACATTTGTACGTGCCTACCACACATTGTGTAATGACCTTCCATGAAGGTGAACCGTTGCTTTACATCATTTAGAGTTATCCGCCCTTGCTCAGCTGACGAAACAAGAAACAATACTCGGATGCTTCGTGTCGGGACTAAAATAGTGCCGGTTGTGTAAGGCAGGTTCATATAATAACGGTGCGCTACTGGAGTCAGACACCAAAGGCTGTGACTGAAGAAAAACACATAATCAACCGACAGCAAGTAGTAAGTAATTTTCTCTGCATCGTATGCAACATCAGATTGACAAGATGGGCTCGCACGGAACAGACAAGGTTTTGACTTTAGAAACACTCAACCCGAATGTCAAGCTTATGGAGTATGCGGTCAGGGGACCTATTGTCGCACGGGCTAATGAAATTGATCAAGAAATAAAAAACGGAGCCCAAAAACCTTTTGAAAAGGTGGTGAAGGCAAATATTGGCGATTGTCATGCAACCGGACAAAAACCGATAAAGTTTATACGACAGGTGCTTGCATTATGTACGTACCCTGATCTGCTCGATAGTAAGGATTTCCCCGAAGATGCTAAAAGCCGGGCAAGGCGTATTTTGGGTGGATGTCGGGGAGCTAGCATTGGCTCGTACAGTGATAGCGCAGGAGTGGCTGTGATCAGACAGGATATTGCTGCCTACATCACCCAGAGAGATGGCTTTCCCTCCAGTCCCGATGACATTATCATGTCAACAGGAGCCAGCGATGGAATCAAGTCGATCTTGACACTGCTGCTGACAGGAAAGGGTGGAAAAGACCAAGCAGGTATCATGATCCCTGTGCCACAGTATCCACTATACTCAGCAGCCATTGCAGAATACAGTGCCTACCCCATCAAATATTACCTGGATGAAGAAAAGCACTGGGGTTTGGAAGTTGACGAACTGAGGAGAGCTATTGCTGAAGCTAAACCCCACTGTAAACCACGGGCGATTGTCATTATTAATCCTGGTAACCCAACAGGGCAAGTCCTGACCAAGGCAAACATTCAAGCTGTCATCAGATTCGCCAAAGAAGAAAAACTGTTTATTTTGGCTGACGAGGTGTATCAACATAACGTCTATGCACAAGGCAGTGAGTTTTTCTCCTTCAAGAAAGTCCTCATGGAAATGGGACCAGAATACAACACAATGGAACTGGCGTCATTTATGTCAGCGTCGAAAGGTTTCATGGGTGAGTGTGGCTACCGAGGAGGCTATGCGGAGGTCATCAACCTCGACCCAGAGGTCAGGACGCAGTATCTCAAGAGCATCTCTGCCAAACTCTGCCCGCCCATCTCAGGACAAGCCGTCATGGATGTCGTCGCGAACCCTCCTGGACAGGGGGAACCATCTTATGAATTGTTCATTAAAGAAAAAGAGGATGTTTTGTCACAACTCAAGAAGAAAGCTCGCCTTGTGACCGATACCTTTAATTCTATTGAAGGCATCAAATGCAATGAGGTTCAAGGCGCCATGTATGCCTTCCCACAGATTTTTTTGCCCCCCAAAGCTGTCGAAGAAGCAAAGAAGAACAACAAGGCGCCAGATGCGTTCTACTGTTTCAGTCTCTTGGAGGAGACTGGAATCTGTACCGTTCCTGGGAGTGGGTTTGCACAGAGGGATGGAACTTACCATTTCCGCACAACCATCCTGCCTCCCCTGGAGGAGATTGAGCGTGTGTTGAAGCACTTCCGCACCTTTCACCATCAGTTCCTCGAGAAGTATAAGTAAACAGGTAACTTCTTGTTCTTTCCTTCCATAGTGGTTTATGACTGAGGCGTGTTAGCTATAAGTGGTCAATGGTAGAACGGGCGGTCGGGTAGCCTTGTGGATAAAGCGTCCGCTCGTCACGCCGAAGACCTGGGTTTGATTCCCAGGGTTTGATATCTTATGATTTTTATATAGTGATATATATTCAAGGGCATGCGACCCCATTCACCATAAACCGTTTCGTTAGAAGTACTGTGTTTATCACCAAGAGGGGCGGTCGGGTAGCCTATTGGTTAAAGTGTTCGCTCGTCACGCTGAAGACCCGGGTTCGATTCCCGACATGGGTACAATGTGTGAAGCCCATTTCTGGTGTCCTCCGCCGTGATATTGCTGGAATGTTGCTAAAAGCAGTGTAAAACCATACTCACTCACTCACTCACTTTAACACCAAGAAATCTTTTACAAGCATATAAATGTACGGATTTAATTTCTTTTGCTTCTGCCATGTGTTAGCTATAAGTGGTCAATGGTAGAACGGGCGGTCGGGTAGCCTAATGGATAAAGCGTCCGCTCGTCACGCCGAAGACCTGGGTTCGATTCCCAGGGTTTGATATCTTATGATTTTTATATAGTGATATATATTCAAGGGCATGCGACCCCATTCACCATAAACCGTTTCGTTAGAAGTACTGTGTTTATCACCAAGAGGGGCGGTCGGGTAGCCTATTGGTTAAAGTGTTCGCTCGTCACGCTGAAGACCCGGGTTCGATTCCCGACATGGGTACAATGTGTGAAGCCCATTTCTGGTGTCCTCCGCCGTGATATTGCTGGAATGTTGCTAAAAGCAGTGTAAAACCATACTCACTCACTCACTCACTTTAACACCAAGAAATCTTTTACAAGCATATAAATGTACGGATTTAATTTCTTTTGCTTCTGCCATGTGTTAGCTATAAGTGGTCAATGGTAGAACGGGCGGTCGGGTAGCCTAATGGATAAAGCGTCCGCTCGTGACGCCGAAGACCTGGGTTCGATTCCCAGGGTTTGATATCTTATGATTTTTATATAGTGATATATATTCAAGGGCATGCGACCCCATTCACCATAAACCATTTCGTTAGAAGTACTGTGTTTAACACGTTTAACACTAAGAGGGGCGGTCGGGTAGCCTATTGGTTCTAGCGTTCGCTCGTCACGCTGAAGACCCGGGTTCGATTCCCGACTTGGGTACAATGTGTGAAGCCCAGTTCTGGTGTCCTCCGCAGTGATATTGCTGGAATATTGCTAAAAGCAGTGTAAAACCATACTCACTCACTCACTTTAACACCAAGAAATCTTTTACAAGCATATAAATGTACGGATTCAATTCTTTTGCTTCTGCAAAACCAAATATTTCCAAACCATAGGAAAAAATAGGAGCTATTTTTGTGTCAAATATTTTTAAGAAGATTTATTAGCACAGTCGCTAAAATGTTCAAACGTTTGTAAAATTTGCAATAACATCTACAACCATTATAACTGAAGCCGCAAACTGTGTCTACAATGTATTTATTGTTAATAACATTTCATGTGTTGAGTTTCTAATCATCTCGAAATGACTTGAAAAATAAATGAGAAATTCAAAATTCTGTTAACTGATAGGCTGGTGTTTCCAATATCAATTTATCAGGTTTAATGTTTGGCTTAATCTTTTTTATAATTCATTTTAACATGTCTACATGATCCATGAACCTTTACAAAGCATGTCAGGGAAAAATAGACATTTCAGTTTCACACATGTTTTAAGCTTATAATTATAAATACAAATCATGACTATCACACTTATGAAAACGATATAAAAATATTTCCCACCTTGGCCGTGCTGACACAGACAAATATGATACATCATCAATGACCTGTAAATATCATCTTCCCGAGGCAAGGGCGTTAACTGTCTATGAAAGTCCAGTTTCCACCCTTGCCAAACTAGCCCGGAATTTCAGAGTTACATTTTGGCTGGACTAACGAGTCAGTGCATAGTCCTATCAAAATTGTGTTAAAAAATTGACATCTGGTTCATCTGTTCATAAACAACATGGCAACTGCCGCGCAGATATCGGTTGATTACAGGATCTGTAAATCAAAAACCTGTCAATATAGATGCTAACGGTATATCATTCACACGGTCGTTTAATTCCATGTATTATGTATATGATTTTGTGACAACAGTGAGCTGACATGAATTATTAACACACATATCACTGTTGAAAATGGTGTGTGTGTCATTGTTTACATTTCTCCGATGTGACAACCACTTTCGAGTCTCGAAACAGCGTAAGTAATGTTTTCTTTCACTAAAAGTAACAATGGACATTTCTCTTGTGAGGTATACATTGCAAGAGCATTAATGGAAATGCTAAGAAAAAACTTAAACCACCCATTCTAGCGTTTTTCTATAGTAAATACATTTCGCATCCGCCATGTTTGTTCGTCTAGTGAAGGCAGCCATTGTGCAGTCATTGCCTGGGTCAGTGTATCGCCAGCGCATAGAAGGGACATAACTCATAGCCACTAGTGCCGCTACTATCGAGCCATGCCTTATAATTAAGTTCGACAAGGGTAGAAACTGGACTTTTGTAGTCTGTTAATTCCCTTGCCTCAGGAAGATGGTAATGTACACTCAAATACTGTTATTAGCTTCACAGATATTATTTTGCATGAATAACCAATGATAACATTTTTAAAAATTACTCGCAATGTGATCAGAATAATGAATTATTTTGTCTCTTCCTACTGACCCCGTCTTTTTACAAAAAAACATTTCCCATAAGATAAAACACATTGAAGGGTCTAATTATATTTCCTATCAACCACTGAACAAAGGTTTTGACAGCCAGATGCTTTAACGTGTAAACCAACATGAATTAATCAAAGGCCTTAGGAATCCACACCAGACACCCGTGATGCCTCTCATAACATGCTCCATATCTGTGCAGTATTGTTTTCTCAATAACAGTGTAAGGGAAATGGATCTTGACTTCGGTTTCCATCTAACTACTGGTAAGCATGGTAAGCCGGGATAAGTCGAGTTGTGACCTGACAATCAACCCTTTGTGTACCATTGCTGCCCTTTAACCATTTTGGTGGTCAAATGTGTCTTTAATCTATGTTTGGAGACCTAAATTTATCTACTGCTTGCTGCTTGGCATCAGTGGCTATTACCAGTTATGTCCCTTCTAAACCTCTCCTATGGACCAATCAGATTCCGTCTCACGTATCTCGCGTTTGCTTCTCAGAAAATGGTGGAGCCGAGTCAGGACGATCCCATATATAATCAAGATCTGTATTGTGGTAAAACAGGTCTTGCATCGCGAAATGTATCAAATCACGTGAGCACCTTCATTAAGAATATGAAAAGATTTGAAAAATATCTGATGACAACGAGTTGGCGTGATTTTGATTGGACTATGCATAGACTCGTTAGTCCAGCCAAAATGTAACTCCATAATACTAGCCTAGCTCAGCAAGGGTGGAAACTGGACAAGGCGAATATCTGATGACAACGAGTTGGCGTGATTTTGATTGGACTATGCATAGACTCGTTAGTCCAGCCAAAATGTAACTCCATAATACTAGCCTAGTTCAGCAAGGGTGGAAACTGGACTTTTAAAGTCAGTTAACTCTCTTGCTTCAGGAAGATGGTGCACCGCCTGCTTCTCCTAACATGTTTTGTGAGTTAGTTCAACTTATCCAGGATTATCAGATCTGCTCTGAGGCCAATATTTGTCTGCATGAAATGTTATTGCAAATTTCCAAATTGGAATAAGAACCAGAGATCTGGAAGATTTTTGCCAATTGTACATTTGTAATTTGGTCATGCTCACCTCATATTTGACAGTGACTGGTGTTCGTTCATGTATGATTAAGATGGAAGAAGAATAAAAGCAAGGGTCACTTTCAAAACATACACTGTATTTTCTTGAGTATAGTGCACACTATTTTTCTTGAAACACCACCACAGGTCTTGAGACATTACTGTGAGCATGTAGGGGGCACGGGTGGCCAAGTCGTCTAAGGCGCCGCGATTCGCTGGCAGAGTTGTGTCCCTTGGGCATGCCAGGAACCTATGATTGTGGGTTCGAATCCCGGTTGGCCCCGATTATGTTTCTAGGTTTGTCAGCACCATACCCGTGCTCGTGGGTTTCACCGAAGTGGTAAATGTCTGAGACATGCATCACTTCGGGCTTTCCTCCCACATTAAGCTGACACGCCGCGATATAACTGGAAGACTGTTAAAAGCAGCGTTAAACCAAACACACTCACTGGCTGTGAGCATGTAACACCGGAAAATACCAAATCAATAAATCTGTGCTGAACTACGCAATTGAATCCTGTTACAACACTATCTGGTTATAAAACATTTACACGATCATTGTATATTTGGACTTCTATTACAACAACCACGGTCAGATTACCGATATTGACGCCTTGAAATGAACTTAAGTTGACAGAGAATTGATACATATATTATTAATGCCACACTTGACTAAGTAAAAGTCATATTTGTCCTAGTATGACTATCATATCTCAACATGACGTCTTCCCAAGTCAACGGGGAAGTTTGATCCACATATAAAACATCTCTGGCAATAGCAATCAGCTGTTCCAAGCTGTTTCTGTCATTGTTATGATTATTTTAATTACATATCATAAAAGCTACAACTAAAATAACATAAAATTGGAATATATGATTTTTGATAAAATGCAATTCTTCCGTTCATTGCATCAAAATTCTTTGAAATTATATTATTCAGTATTTTTTAACCAAATCACTAGTAGAAATGTGTTCATGTGGTCTCTAATTTGGCTTAGTTTATGAGAAAATACACATGGTAATCTTAATTTCTTCATATAAAATAATGCCTAGCAGAACAGGAAATACAATTTAATTGGTAAATCATCATGTCTATTGATATTTTATTTCAAATTTCACATTCTTATTGACCAATTTAAGTTTGTTATCACCTAATGTAGTTTTTTATCATGCTTAATATGTTGCTGGCTGATAACATCCTTGAAAGTCATGTATCCACTACCCAACAACAAAAATACATGTCATTCTGGCTGCACTTCTTTATTTTATATCATGTGTTATGATATCCGGTCTCAAGTTGTAGTGCCCTGCAAGTACTTTCTCGAAAGTATCCAGTTGGCAAATTTTTAAACATGTTAAATGTCCGGTTTGCACTTTTCAAATCAGACATTTTGCAGTCACAACCGGACAAGTCCAGTGCACAGACTGGTTTCCGGATCCCGATTCAACTTTTACCAATGCATGTTAAATCAGTTAGAACTAATGAAATGATTTTGTCAAGGTGACTTGTATTTCACGCTATCAGGACAAGAAACATGATCAAGAGGAAGATGCTTAAATGCTTCTTATTTAATCGTATTAATCATGTTAATACTTCTGGCAAATAAAAACATTAAAAAAATCCCAGTTTTGAAAAAAATATTTTTCCTCAATGTGACTGCTAAGAGCACTTTGGGATCCTACATAAATCTCTGTCAGGCAAGTTTGTCAGCCACGAGTTGGGAGTTAGAGACCAGGAAAATGTTGCTAAGTCACGCACGTTCAGCTAATCATAGTCTGTATTTATGTCAATACCTTATTCTCCATGATAAGCACGCTGGATGCTTAGAAAATTTACAAGGGGGCGACCTCAAGATAAATTTGTTTTCTGAGATTGACATGAAGTGAAGAAACAGTTGAAACGTCTATAAAATGTTTGATAAGAGTTACAAGGCTATTACATACCCCTTCAGTGCTGCTGTTGTCTGTGAAAATCCATAAAATGCACTGTTATGGACTGTCATGTAAATTTTGTTATACATGTTATGAAGATTACATACAGATTGGTCTGATAGTTGTTTGGGGGCACTTATTGGAGGGGTGTGCTTATTATGGTCAATATGGTCGTCTACTGATACAATAATATACGTGTTATAAAGATTACTTACAGATTGGTCTGATAGTTGGTTGGGGGCACTTATTGGAGGGGTGTGCTTAATATGGTAAATATGGTCGTCTACTGATACATTAAAATACATGTGATAAAGATTGCTTACAGATTGGTCTGATAGTTGTTTGGGGACACTTATTGGAGGGGTGCACTTAGTATGGTAAATATGGTCGTCTACTGATATATTAATATACATGTTATCAAGATTGCTTACAGATTGGTCTGATAGTTGTTTTGGGACACTTATTGCAGGGTTGCACTTAGTATGGTAAATATGGTCGTCTACTGATATATTAATATACATGTTATCAAGATTGCTTACAGATTGGTCTGATAGTTGTTTGGGGACACTTATTGGAGGGGTGCACTTAGTATGGTAAATATGGTCGTCTACTGATACATTTGGCACAGAGGCATGCTTGGTCACTATTCACATGTCAGATTTGCCATTTGTTTACAAAACTGAATTATCTAACAACATGAATTTCACAATGTTGGAATGCATGGTATGTGAGTGTAGCCACAACAGTGGTGAAATCTATACAAATTAAAATTTCGACAGTATTGTGTATTTGTTTATAAACAGAATATAGAGATGGTGAATAGTATCAACCTGCTTTCGTATAATTTTTAAAAACAGTAGCAATTACTATTTAGACAACCCAGGTATCATGGTATAATCAGGGATGTGACTTTGCGGGTCAGGTAAAGGAGTCATGTTGATCAACCCATTTTACTGTTAACAAGCGTGCACAAAATTGAACAAAAAAGACAGTTATTTTTTATTTCATCATTTATTTATCTATCTATCACCACAAGAATAATGTTGTCAGCAAGTATTCAACACAGACATTTCATTGTTCACAACGAGCATAAGATTAATTAGAGTCAAGCGTTCTCTCCCAGCAGATGTGGGGGCACAGGTGGCCCAGTCGTCTAAGGTGCTGCGATTCGCTGTGCAGAGTTGCATCCCTTGGGCACGCCAGAAACCTAAGATTGTGGGTTCGAATCCCTGTTCCCCCTGATTATGTTTCTAGGTTTGTCAGCACCATACCCGTGCTCGTGGGTTTCACCGATGTGGTAAACGTCTGAGACCTGCATCACTTCGGGCTTTCCTCCAACATTAAACTAACATGCTGTGATATAACTGGAATACTGTTAGAAAGCGGTGTTAAACCTCGCTCACTCGCTCAGTCACTCACTCACTCACTCACTCCAAGAAGATGTGCAAGTCTTTCAGTATAGTCCAACAGAGATATCTCATTGTTCAAAAGTTTCACCTCGATAGTAGGCTGTTCCCTCAGGGAACTAATCTTCTTGTGCCCACCTCAGTGTTGTTGGTGGTTCTGTGTCCTTCATTACCGCTGTGATTCCAAGTCAGTTGTCCCATGTGGAGCTGAGTATCGCCTGGTATCTTGCAATACAATTTGTATCCCGATACAGACTGACGATACTACTCACGATTGTAAGAAATGATGAAATCACAGCTCTAAAACCCATCTTCATGCATTTATTAATTGTGGTCTCAAATTTTTTGACGACGAAAACTTCAAGAAAAGAACCAGTTTTAAATGATGGAATTTTGTTAAATGTAACAGTCAGTCGGCATGTCCTCAGTCACCATGTCCTCATGTTCTGCCATTCTTGTAGGTGGCGCTGTGCTACTTCTGCCATTATGGGAGGTAACTCCATTATTTCCTGGTCTATTTATGGTTCATTGCAATCTCACGTACTGCCGATTCAAGTATCGGTTAACCTATAGTCTGGAAGTTAATTTAAGGTACCGACGTTTAGTACAATATCTGAAAAACTATCAGACCTACTCCAGTCGAAGTTGGTATGACATTATTAAACAGTCATACATAACTGGATATAACATTTAAAGACAATCGGTCCATGAATAAAAAATCTGTCTATTTAGCTATCACTATATTTCATCAACTACCAGACCTGTTTGTAACGGAGGGAACGAGCATTCATTGTAACAGCCATCTGCCTAATTCTACCCCTGCGTCACAGGGCCATATGACACAGTTGAACCAATCAACTCAACTCGAAAGGTTGCACGGGAATCAGACTATAAGTATCGATGATGTCGTAGGTATCGGTGAATCGTTACAGGCCTAGTCCCATGCTCCCTCAATTCATGTTGTTGTGGCGTAGTCTATGAATTTGACACAGGCCACAGTATTGGAGAAACCACTCATGCATGGTTAGACAACCCAGGCACAGTGAAGCTCTAAAAGTTAGATGACCCGGTTTGTAATTTGCTGGATTGCAGCTGTTTCTTGGCTGATTGCCAAATACTCAACAATCTTTCAACACATTTAAATTGACTTCTAAATACAAACTCAGCATGTGCTCAGATATGAAGACAGATAACATATAAATCAACTTTCTGTTGCTATCTTACCATGCTTAACAAAATCCAGTTTAGGTCAGACTTTTTATTAATAGTTGGTTTACAAATCTATTGGCTTCCAGAAATTGAAATTAAAATATGAAAAATCAAAAGCTGCCAAGCAGTGTTCTTTTTATCTTCCCGAGGCAAGGGAGTTAACTGACTGTAAAAGTCCAGTTACCACTCTTGCCGAACTAGGCTGGAATTTCGGGGCTTGATTGTACTTATGTCCCTTCTATGTCCCTCCTATTGGCCAGTCAGATTCCACCTCTCATATCACTAGCATTTACTTCAAATAAGTGGCGTTGCCCAGTGAAGACCATCTGATTGATAATCAAGATCTATTTTTAAATAAAACGGGTCTTACTTTGTGAATTGCATCAAATCACATGAGCACCTAACTTAAAAACATGAAAAGATTTGAAAAATATCTTTTGGCACCGAGTTGGTACACATGCTTTGCAAATCTTGCAATTGACTGAAATCTTCAAGGCAGTTTACGAACCGGATGTCGATTTTGTTTCGTGGGTTTCATTGGACAGGGATGGTGCTGACAAACCAAGAAACATTATCAGAGCAAATTTGGCATGAACCCAAGATATTACTCATAGGTTTCTGGCGTGCCTCAGAGATGCAACTCTTTAATAATGGCAAGGTAGTTTGAGGGGATGTATTTGTGAGTGTTGTCTGATTATAAAATCATGAACCTTTTTATAAAAGATGTCAACAAGTCTTTTCATCATTGTCCTTGCAAGTGCATTTTGGATCAAACTGAATGTTGATGAATGTAAAATTAAGTGATTACAGTACTTATTTTAATTTTCATTTTATTTGTCTATTGATACTGTAATCATGTTAATGTTCATGATTTCAGTCACGAGAATGTCTGGTTCAGACTTTTTTATCTACAGACTGCTGTCATACAGATGGAATTTTGCTGAGTGTGGCGTTAAAACAGAAGCAAACAAACATTATGCCTCTATCTTTTTGATCTGTCAGCGACTTCTTTGTGGGTTTCACTCATACATGCAATAAGCGGACACATGATGACATCAGCGCCCGAGATAAGATGTGTATTTGCATAAAATATGAATTAAATAAACTGAATTACGCAGTCAAATCAAATACTTGTGTATCAAATATGGAAAAAACCTCGAAGTACTCTTTTGAAATAAAGTTAATGCGTATATGAGATAAAACGATTGTGTATATTACAACTTATAGATAAAATGATTGTGTATCAGCAGATCGCCAAATCCAATTACGGACAGTTACATTCGGAAAAGCTTCAGCGTCAAACATACGGATAGATGCCAATTGAAAAGCAGATCGTGCCTAGTCAATGTACATGTGGTATCTTTATCAGTTGCTGTTTGGTAATTAAAACAATAGCGCCTTTCTCACAATGCTAGATTTTGTAAACATAAAATGGCTTCCAAGAGTGGGAGACACAAGCAGACGCAGACAGGTATACTTCTATTCACATAGATTTAGAGGATTTACAGGTATTGTTACGAAACAGATTTAAGTTAAATACCCAAATGTAGGTAAAATATTTGATTACCCTCTAAAACTTGTGAATACCCAACCAAAATCCTCAACCCCCTGCGTAAAATACCCAATTAACCAAAAGCTTATCTATATCTCTGTGACATAACTGACATACAGTACAGTTACTTACAGCGTCATTAAGCTGAGACTTACCTTCTCTTCTGCTGAATACTTGTTTACTGTGAACAGTGATGACATATTGCCTAATCTTGTGATTAGCAGTGACATACCGTATTTGCCATAATAAGCACCCTGAGTGCTTAGAAACATGACAAAGAGATGCTTTTAAATGAAACCTTACATAAATTTAGAATACTAAAGGAGCTCCCGTGTAATACCAATTTTATGAAACGAGTGAATATTTGTGGTATCTGACGAGCAAGTCAGATACCACAACTATTCATGAGTTTCATAAAATTGGTTTTACACGGGAGCTTGTTTAGTATTTTATTTATTACTTGACATTTATAACGTTTTTTAGAACTAGACTGTTGAGTATGAATGGGCTGACACCTACACGGTCCACGGCATAGTCCAATTAAGTTTAACAGAATAATACTTCAAACACGTCAAACGTTGAAACGTATGAATTTAATACCATACAACGGTCCACCTTTAGAATTCACAAAATTATCGTAGGGCTAAGACTATCGCAACTCACATACTTAACAGACTAACAACTGTCGTTGCGCTACAATACGATCGCCTTGTGGAACGGGCCTTGCACCTCAAAGTTTACAACAACGTCACAATACCCGACGACATAATTTGTGGAATTTTGTAGCAAGATCCATCGGCAAAACAATGCCATGTGACGTCAGCCTAGCAACAAGGTTGCTGGGGTCATCGAGTGTGCATAAGCTCCTTTCAGTGATCTATCAACTCCACACGCAAAGTTGATGAATTAACCAAGGGGTGTTGAGAGCTTTCAATATTTGTTCGTGAAACGTGTTCCGAGAGTACATAAGCACACGTTTTGGTATTACACAATGTGTAATACAGCGGGATGTTTATTAAATGGGTGATCTCTTCACGGGCAAGTAATAAATTAAATTTCTTTTCAATGATAGAGTGGTATAAACAAACTTGGTTCAAAACACAACATTTTTGATGATAGTCACTTGGCAATAATATACCCCTGCGTTTTCTGTAACAAATGTGGAAGAAAATATAATTTTACTACAAAATATAGAGCGTCTTCTAAATTCTTGGTCTAACACAGGGGCTTCTGGTTCGCCATTTCAGTGGTCGGTCAAAGTTCGTGAAAGGTCGTTCTGACGTGACCCGTAATGGGATGTCCTCAGATCTTTGTTTAGCGGCAGGGAGAACTTAGATCTGATTATAATGAGATTGCATTAGTCGCCTCTTTTACGGCAAGCCTTGGTTGCTGAAGACCTGTTCTACCCCGGATCTTCATGGGTCGCTTATTGGTAGCGGGGTGCTTAATGGAGGGAATATGGTAACAATAATAACCAGTATATGTACTGTAGTCAACACTGACGTTGTTATCAAGGTTAAGCCAGCTTACCCATGTTAACTGATTAACCTGGAGCCTGAGGACAAATAGGCTTACACTGTTACAGTGATTCCACTGTTTATGAGAATTTTTGTTACTCCTTCAGCCATCTTAACCAATAGACACAGCAGTTCCATATTGTAGCACTGTGTCTATACAATATCTGGTGAACACTCGAAACATGATTGTAATAAAACTGCTTCATGTCTACCTGCTTCTATTACCTGATGTCCCACTAAACATGCAGGAGTTTGTGCTTCATTTTCATTCAGTAACCATGGTAACCATGATGTCATTATTTATCAGTCTGTAATTAGTGAAAATAAACTTTGTTGAATGTGATACTTGACAAGTTACACGTGAGACCGTCAATGTATTTTATGTGTTTTTCGGGATTTATTTATACCTGATGAGAGGCCGATGTGGTGATTCGGCCCTAAGTCTGCAGCAATTATGAGATAAACATACTGTGTTTTCAATGAAGAGCTTTGTCGTAACCTGTAGATTTAACCGCACTAAATTGAATTTGGAACCAAACCCACAACATGACACGCTACTGTCCCCTTATTATTGCGATTTGGAGGGATTGTGATACAATATGTATACGGATGATGACTATTTTTCATAAGCTGGTATTCTTTCTTTTTACGTGTGAATCACAACCCTGAATCATTTATTTTTAAGTGAGGTGAGGTGAAATTGGGTTTAACGTCACGTCAAAGATTATTGCACTTATATAGCGACGTGCATGCACTTTTGTTTGTGGCTGCTTGTACTAGTCCGGTCTGATGCCGATTTATAGTGCTAGCTCACTGAGATACCATGCCGCAGTTTAACATGAATACCCCACTCAGACACAGTATACTGACTCCGAGCCGACCAGTCCTTGTTTTAGCCCCTTAATGCCGAGCGCCAGACAGGGTAACAACAAGTACCATCTTTTAAGATCTTTTGGTATGACGCGGCCGGGGATCGAACCCCGGACCTTCCACTCTCAGGGCGGACGTTCTACCTCTAGATTCATTTATTTTTGAATTGCAGAGATTGAAGATGGGTTTTTGTAGGGCAGACATATGAGCTAGTAGCACTGTGATATGCTATTCATAGTCAACCGGGAAATAAAAACGAATCTGCACAAGCTAGTTGTTGAACAGTTTCTGTTGCTGTTCATATGATTTACTCTAATATAACTTGTAATTTAATGTATCGTTTGTATCAGGATACAGGAGCGTAAATGGATGTATTGTATCGTGGCCCTTGTATCGGGATACAATACTGTATCACTGTATTGTTACACCTCTTATGGCGACAGACTCTTTCCTCCTTGTTAATGAACAAAATGAAAAAAACAAAAATGAACTTGTTAGCCAAAAATGATCCCAGCTGATTCACAGTCCACTGGCAGTTTGTCAAGCTTGCATGTAACCCTCTTTAGATAGGGCAGTCAGTGCCCAAAATATGACAATCTACTAGCCTTAACCTGTCACTTAACGTGGGACACGGTTGGCCCAGTCGTCTAAGGCGCCGCGATTCGTTGTGCAGAGTTGTGTCCCTTGGGCACGCCAGAATGATGATTGTGGATTCAAATCCCGGTTCACCCCGATTATGTTTCTAGGTTTGTCAGCACCATACCCGTGCCCGTGGGTTTCACCGAAGTGGAGAGAAGTCTGAGACCTGCATCACTTCGGGCTTGCCTCCCACATTAAGCTGACACGCCGTGATTGACTGGTATACTGTTAAAAGCGGCGTTAAACCCAACTCACTCACTCACTCACGGTCACTTAACGTCATTTTTAATGAATCATAGTGTTAATGTACAATGTATGGACATATGGACCAACGCTTACTAGACCGGAAAAGAAATTTTACTAGACCATGACTTCGGACTAGCTGCTAAAGTCACATACTGCATAGGGTTTTTGTCGAGATATTTTGTAATGTGATGTGATGTGATAATGGTCCTTATCATACCTCCATGTCGGAATGATGAGATTTGATTGGTCCACTTGATCTTGATAAAATACTGTGTATGCCCCATAGGAGGGTAATAAATTTCTCAGTGAGGGAATAAATCTCTTATACCCCGCCACAGGCACTACAGGCTGCATGTGGATTTCTGATAGTCTGAATAACTCCCTTATACCCCGCCTCAAAGTAAAAAGCCACACGCTTTTTCAAGTCAATGGAAGTCACGTGACGTGACGAGTTGACCTCACCTTAATCGAACAGCTGTTTTCTATCAATTTTGAATTTGTGTTAATTATTTGACAATGTTACATTAAAGCATGTCGGGAAAATAAATTTGATTAAGCAGGTTAAGCAGGTTTTATGTGTCCCGCATTAGGATTTATACCACGAGCCGGAGGCAACGTGGGGTTTTATGCATCCCACGTTAGGTTTTATACCACGAGCCGGAGGCAACATGGTGTTTTATGCATCCCACATAAGGTTTTATACCACGAGCTGGAGGCCACATGGGGTTGTGTTTTATGCACCCCACATTAGGTTTTATACCACGAGCTTGAGGCCACATGGGTTTTTTTTGCATCCCACATTAGGTTTTATACCACGAGCTTGAGGCTACATGGGGTTTTATGCATCCCATTCTAGGTTTTCTACCACGAGCCGGAGACTACAAGTTATAATATATATCAAGTATATCAAAGGCCATGTATCAAGGCATATCAGAGTTTCAGTGCGTAAATTCACCCTAAGCTGGAATATTGCTGAAAGTGGCGTAACACCTCACTGACTTTATTCCCAGTGAAACAGATGCTTTGTCTGAGAGTTGGCCTTTCCTTCTTCAAATATCAATATTGTACCAAGAGTGTTTATTGATGCAACAGAATTTTTAATATTTATTCACATGGCAATTGGGTAGAAGTAAAATTCATTATTTATAATATTTGAGCAAGAAATATGTCTCAGGATCTGAGACAATAAATATATACGGTTCAATCATCACATTTCTGTTTGCAAGTTTAGAATTAGTGTATGTTAAAATGACAAACTGTAATAACACATACAAAAGTGAACCAAAATTTGGCATGAATACATATATACTCATATGTGTCATTATCCAGGGTTCACACAGATAATAAGAGATAAAAGTATTTAGAAAACATTGCATTTTCATCTTCCAACAGTGCAGTTCAGTTGCATTTGGAATGAACAATTTTATTCAATGACTGTTACTTGTCATGTTTTGCATGAGCATTGGCTAAGCCATTGGTTGTGTCTGGGTGTGTGTTTTGTTTAACTCTAGCTGATATATTTTCTCACGGGTTTATAATTTTTATATATACCGATTCACAAAATGGCGCTTCGTTGTTGATCATTGTTGATGGCAACATATAACGATCATTATGAAATTAAAAACCCCTAAGAGAAACAGCGTCCCACATTATGAAAGTGGATGACTGGTTTGTTAAATCTTTATTAGAAATAATAATGACTTTTTCAATATAATTAAGTTTTTCATGTTATATTTTTGAATATCTGTGAGTACCAGCACATGTCTTGCAGTCCGACTTCGCAGTGTTTTTTGCCTTTAACTTCCTGGTTCGGCTTATCTACGGGTCATATCATTTTCTTTTGTATTTCAATGGTCAAGTTAACACCTCGGCTTATCTACGGGGTCGGCTTGTCGGCAGTCATATAACGGTAGCCAAAATATATTCTCCTTGCACACTGCAAGTGTCTGAAGTATACATCAGAACATTTGGACTAGCTGTCATGTAAATGTTTGGTCTTTGGAGGGGGCGTTTATAAATATTATACTTTTAAATTAGTCTAGGAGTTGATCAGAAGGTGCTTATTAAAACAGACAGGTAAGTACTGCAAGAATTCATTGGATGCAGAATCCTGCACCCTTTACCATGTGTTTACGCATAAAAATTTACAAGAAAATCATACAAAAATTAAATATACAGAGAGTATCCGCTGGGATGCAGAAAATTAGTATGCATGGATCATGTGAGTTGGAATGCTGCTATTTCATTATTTGATTCCATTTGTGAAGAATTTCTGTACGTAATCATTTAGAAAATACAGTACACAGTTGAATGCCTCATGAGCTTCCAGTAATATGTAGATGTTTTTGTTACTCTGTATGTATTTATCCTGGGACCCCCAAATAAATAACCTTGGTAAATACCCGAATAGGCTTAATACAGTAAATACGGTATTTTGTGAAACCCTAATGTATTTTGCATAAAAATGTATGCTTCTTCTTCAGACTGCTATTGTCAACTGATTGTATGTGCTTTGTGTATTTGAACCACAAACTGCGTTATTGTGCTAATTTTTCTGATATTACCTGAAAGATGTTACCGTATTCAACGTAATAAGCGCCAAGGGTGGTCTCAAAATTAGAAATAGGGGGCGCTTATTAGAATATTATTTTGAGTTGAAAGATCGTAAATTTCGTGGTTTATGCTAACAGCCTGAAATGTTTACATACGACAGTTATATTTTTCAAGAATATAATTGCCCATAATTAAGGTTGATATAACACACGAGTGCGTATCATTCACGAATAAATAAGTCTTGTGTACATTGATCAATCGGAAGGGGTGCTGATTGGGATTGTTCACTTGCCAGTATATTAGCAAATATCGCCGTGGGCGCTTATTAGAGTGGGGCGCTTATTACGTCGAATATGGTAAGCAAATTCTATGGGATTGCTGCAATGACTGATACTATCTTTCTTTGGCTGTTATGTCTGGACTGAAGATTATTCATGCTCACGGATAAGGCAATAGATACCAGCATTATACAACATGGACCTTGTGTTGTGTCTGCAGGCTGTGTGTTATGGTTAAAACACGACTCCAAGGTTTGGGTTGAAAATTTAAAAAATATCTTGAGAGAGGGAAATTCTGAGTGCTTTTCCCTAGATCGAGGTTTTACTTACATATAGTCTGCAGACACTCCAGATCTATGCATAAAATTATTTAAAATGTAATATTTGGCGGCCAGGTAGCCTAGTGGTTGAAGCGTTAGCTCGTCACGCTGAAGACCCGGGTACCCAACATGGGTACAATGTGTGAAGCCCATTTCTGGAGTCCCCAGCCGTGATATTGGAATTGGATTGGAATAGTGTTAAAAGCGGTGTAAAACCATACTCACTCACTAAAATGTAATATTAGAATGAGTGCTTTTGTAGCTTCTTTTTAATGTCATTGTTTTTTTCCCTTCAACATTTTACAAAATAGTGACAATAAATTTGAAAACAATTTCCATTCATCATAAAATCACGGACTTGTATATAGGTCCGTGATGAAACAAACTTCATCAGAAGATGGTGGTACGAATGTCCATACATCCATCCTTTCTCTCAGTCATCATCCTCTGCTGCTGGAACTGGTTTGTTTTTTGTTTATTTGTTGTTTTATGCCACACTCAGCAACATTCCAGCTATATGTGCTGCAGGGGTCTGGAAATGGTCATATGCGCTGGACATTCCAATTGGGAATCTCAAATGTCCGGTTTAAAATATTGCTTATCGGACATTTAAATTTTTCTGTCCAGACATTTTTAAAATCAAACGAGGTCCAAATAATTGATGAGCGTTATCGGATTTATTGACTGGTATTTCCGGTATTACGTGACAATGTTTTCTGAGATTTGGGAAAACATTGTGTCATCGGAAAACTTGAGTTTGTTAAAAATGTTAGTAAATTTTGGGAGCCATGCTTTACCGCACTATAACCGAGTTAGCGCTATATTAAAGCGCGCAATAACGAGGGAACACTGAAAGTAACAACTTGTAATATGTGTGAGAAGTCGTACTTAAATACGCTATTTGAAGGGGGCGTGGCCTAAATGCAAATGTCTGATTGGGATTTTAAATTTCCCGTACCCCTGGTGTGCCGTATGACCACATCTCTGTAATATGTTCAGGAACCTATCAACCTAGTCATTCTTATATATGAAGTATTTAGTAATTTGACAAATTAAAAAGTGTGATATGGCTGTCTCAAACATTGACTGTAAGTATTTCAAATACTTGTTATTTGTTAAAAATATATCATTAGTAAGTGTAATCTTAATAGTGTGAGCACCTCTGTAAAGAACTGAATTAGAATAGGTCTTCGGGAACCCATTCTTCGGCAACCCAAGAGGTGACAATGCTTTCCCGTGAGAGGCGACCAATGGGAACGACTGGTGAGGCTCGCTTACTTGGTTGATGGATGTCATCATATATTTGCGTAGATTGATGCTCATGGTGGCAATCATCTGATTGTCAGGTACAGACTCTACATTAGGCCCTTACATTTCTTTGTGAAATATATGCAATGTTTATATGATGTTTTTTTTCGGTTTTAAAGATGTTTTTTTCATGTTTCAGCCGAACCAGTTCCAGAAAACATGGAGAGAAGTGGAAGTAGAATTGTTATCACTGAGGTAGATGATAGAATCTGTACATCTGGACTTCGAGGGATGAGCTCAAGATGAAGATTTTACAGACACTTCAGTTAGTTAGTGAACGTAGCTGGTGTAAGCCGCCAAGAATTGTAGTATAATATTTTTAAGCTTATTCAGATATCATATGCAGTGTTCATATTTTCTAGATTAATGGAGTTGTTTCTAAAACAATTATCAAATATGGGCTAAAGATATTTATCATATTCCGACATAAATGAATGATAAATAATATCCACAACTGGTCCCTTTGGAATTTGGTACTTATTCATGGTTTGTTTTATTTTGGGGGCGTTATCATGATTATGTTAATTTGTTGAAAAGTAATGTTGTAACGGTATTTTTCAGGGCATTATCATTTGCAGAAGCCCGAGCTCTTCCATTAACTGCCTGACGAAGGAGGGCAGTTGAAAAGACCGAGGGCTTCTGCAAATGATAATGCCCTGAAAAATAGCGTTACCGTTATTATAGCTAAAATGGATGGAATTTGTTATCAAATAAAAAGAAACAACAATGTCGATTTTGAATATTTACTGCAATCAACACGAATGTCACTGACCCACTTTTACAAATATGGAAACGTCATAGAACAAACCAGATGACATCACTATTGAACGTTACGTCACCTATCCCTATCCTATGACGTCACCTAACAACGGGCGTGATAATGGCCCGTCGTCAAGTAATATGAGGGCATTATCAAGTTACAGTGGCCCACTCATTTCTGATAACTTGGGGCGTTTTTATGATAATTCTATCCATTTTAGCTATAATGATATGATACAGCACTTTGGTATTGTAGGCATTAAAGTTGTGGGTTGTTGGTTTTAAAGCATATAATGAGAAGAAATTATCAAAAGTAGATGTGACAGGATGTTAAATGGGGTTTAGCATTAAGATTGCATGTTAAATCATATGCACATATATCACAATGTGCATGCACTTGTATGTGTGTGTGGGGCTGCTTGTACCAGTCCATTATAGACCATGCCACATGAATACCCTACTCAGACACAGTATACTGACTCTGAGACGACCAGTCCTTGTTGACAAGCAACAGGCAGGGTAACAACAAGTACCATCTTTTAATGTCTCTTTTTATGACACAGCAGGACCAGGAGGTAGTCTAGTAGGAGATTTGAACACAGTGCATGCCTTACATAGTTTTCATAATGTTAATAGTAGTTAGACTGTTTTTTGTGGAATGTATAATTACATGTAGTTTTTGTAGAAAAATGTTCAACTTGAATACTCCAAGTAGATGTCAGTATGACTTACAATAACAACTACCGTATTCGACGTAATAAGCGCCCCGCTCTAATAAGCGCCCACAGCTATAATTGCTAATATATTGGCAAGCGAATTCTGGAAAAATATATGTCGTATATAAAAATTTCAGGCTGTCAGCATAAACCGCGAAATTTATCTTTCAACTGTTTTTTCCACCAAAATTATATTCTAATAAGAGAACCCTATTTCTAATTTTAAGAGCACCCTGTTTGCTTATTACGTTGAATACGGTAATTTACTAACTAGATATCAGGTGTTTTTAATGTCTTATACAATACTATGTAAGATATGTTTGAAAATCTTCTTTTAACCTCACCTTGTTGGTTGATATATATCATTGTTATATACAATATGACCCCATGTGCACTTATGCCAATTGTAATGTCTTGATTTTTTGTAGTTTTTGACGTGTCTTTAATGAATGTGCAATGAATTATTGGAACCTGAATAAGCTTAGTCTCAAGTCTGACAATAACAAAGTGACTGGTACCTTTCATGTTGTAATGGGACTTAAGTGTGTCTTTTAATTCTCTCACCTGACCTCTGACTATTAATACTAGGGGGCATGGGTGGCCGAATCAGTGTTGCTATTTGCTGTGCAGAGTTGCCTTCCTTAGCCATGCCAGAATCTGCTGATCCTCGATTCAATTCCCAGACACCTTGATTAAAATACACAGTCGCTAATACATTTGTGGTTTCCTCAAGGTGAAGTCTGTAACTTGTGTCAATCTGGGCTCTTTGTCCACTTTAAGCTGACATGTTTTTAAATCACAGAAATTAATGTGCAGGGCAGTATGAATCCAAGTTACTCTCTTAATATTGGTGCAGGTTTAGTTGAAACTGTTTCGAGCAGACTCGCCAGAGCTACAGATAAACTGCGCATTTGCGTAAAATAGCCCTCAAAACTATTCAAACCCCAATTACTTTCAATTACCTTGCGTACAGAAACCCATGCATTATATGGAAAACACAGTTGTTTGAAAACAGCAAGCGTTAAAACCCAATGAAGTTTTTTCAGCATGTTACAACGGAGCTAATTTCCGAAACACAATTACGAGATAATTTACTTTCCGAGTCAAGCCAATATTTAGGACCGTTATATACATGTAAATCATTATTTCATTTTTTTAAATCTCTAAATGCTTACTCATTTTGAGAAAAAAATAATAGAGTGATGAAAAGATGAGTGAAAAAATATTGGTTACCCAGTGAAAAATGAAAAAACCCAATTAAAATGGAAACCTTCGAGTGAAAACTCAATTGCTCAAAAAGTTATCTGGAGCTCTGCTAGCCTTGTGATGGAAAGACCAATGTTATCCTGTTATCATGATTATTGTTATGAATGATCACCAAACACCAATGAGCTATGACCTTGTTGTCAATTAATGACATTTCATATAATGTTGATACTTTTTGAAAATTTCGTTCAGTTTTAGATTTCATTGCTTCATTTATCTCAGTAGTACAGAAGAGGAAATAGAATAGAAATGAAAGCCTTTATTCACAATGATCATTGAAGAAACACTCTTTCAAAATATCAAACAGAATCTTTCTACTTTTTTTTGTCAGGGTGGAAAGCACCTGCGATTGTGTTACATCCTTATGCTTCAAACATGATGAGATTCTTATAGAGTTATTAAACCTAAGTCTTTTCGCCATGTCCTAGTGCTGGTTTTTGAATGTAGATCTTCACTGATTGATATTTCATTTCCACTTGTTCTGAGATTATTTTGCATGATACGAAAAGACTTCACAGATATATGTTAATAACATAGTTGGTTCTTTATATGCATCTCCTTAATGTTTTTTGCTATGTTGTGTTTTTGCTTTGCTGTTTTTGTTGATTTTACCTATTTTGCCATGTTTCTTACATTCTCGATTATATACAATTCTATTTTTGATACTTGAGACTTTCCATTATCAATTAAGAGCTGAATGTCTTTAGGTAGCAGAGATGATCTAAGATGAGAAAATATCCTTAATTTCCACCCCCACTTCATTTTGAAGGAGGTCCAAATTGCTGATTGAATATAAATAATTTTGTCATATTCCTTTCAATCTATTCTCTAAATTTTATTGGATTGTATTTTTTGTTCTGTTCGTTATATGTTAACATTTTGTTGCTGATGAATTCCATTTCTGGTTCAATCTCCTTGTTTATTCAAATTATTTAGAAAAAAAACTATTTTGTGTTTCTAGGAAAGGTAACCCTAGTGCACTTGACACAGTACCATGTTCTGTTTGAAGTGTTGAGGGGCTGTTGGGTACCCCAGTGGTATAAGATGCTGTGACTGACAGGTTGAGTTTTAATCTGAAATTCTTTCTGGGAATCAACAATTTAATATTTGGGAGGGATTTGTTATGGAGACTTGATATTTTTTCAGCTACTGCTGTAACACCAGAAATATTTTTTTGATTAAAACTATTTGCCTAAATAACGTTTTTTAAAAAGCATTTGCAACAATGTATTTTTTATTGCAGGCATTTTGCCTTTTTTTCATCAGCCTGAAGCATGATTAATTTTTTCAAGCTTTTTCTGGGGTTATATTTTGGGGGATAAAATTCCAGCCCCCCTCCCCCGAATATCAAATCAGTCCCTAATTATAGTACATGGTTTGTCAGTACCATGGTCAATCCTTTTCCCAAACGACTGGTTTGTTAGCCAATAAGTTGAAACTGAAAGTAATTTGATGGTCAAAAAATAGTTCATCTTTCCGAGGCAAGAGAGTTAACTGACTATAAAAGTCCAATTTCCACCCTTGCCGAACTAGGCTGTTATTATGGAGTTACATTTTGGCAGGATTAACGAGTCTATGCATAGTACAATCAAGATGGGAGATGAAAAAAGTTATGCTTTATCTGTTTTTTACTTGTTTACAAGTTCTGTCTCGAATATATAGTGGATTAGTAAAGTGATAATACCAATGGTTATTTGTTATGTACTTATTTGAAGTTGGATAACAGCAACTTACTGTCAATGCTTGTGAGGATGTGTTATGTGTTTAATCTGAAAATATGCATTGAATACAATTTCCATCTGCAGTTACGATGTTTTACCAACTTATCTCATATGAACCATCTTTTCTCAAGTTTCAGAATAATCAAGATGTTATTCTTTATACATGCTGTATGCAAAACTAAAAAAACACCCAACCATCCTTTTTTTCATATTTACATGATGTTGATATGTTTTGCAATTATTCAAATAAAAATAGTTCATGGTGAATATAGTACTATATTCATTGGTAGGTGTGAAAAGTTTTTTCCTGAAAGTGAAAAGTATTGAAAGAAATAGCATGAAGCACATTGTTATTTTAGATTCTAGATAATTTATAGTTATCATCTTAGTCAAGGAAATGTGTCATTACTATTCATGTTTACTTATCAGACCGTTGTTTTGAGTGGAGCAACTATTTGGCTGATTAAACAGTGACACCAAAATGGCAATCAGGTGGCAGAACTATTGTGTCATCTTCATTAGTATCTAGTGACCATCATCATCTGTAGCAAGTCTACACCATTGTGTCTGTACATAATGTAAAATCATGGTGATGTTTCAATATTTGAAACATCTTGGTTGGTGTATGATAACCATCAGTATAACACTTGGGTAATCACTGAAACCATGCGATCTGATTTGTAATTTAATTGTAAGATTAGGTTGATATTCCGCATGATCATAAGAGAAGTAATGGTTTTAAAGTGGGATGCTCCTTTGGTAATTCAGGGTAAGAAAATGTAAACTTGGTTACTATAAATCTTGAAATTAATGCAAGCTTGAATTAAATATGTGTGGTCTTTGCTTGCATTAACTGAACTTTGCATTTATGTCGCCAACATGACTATCAACAATAAGACGGCCTCACTGCACACTTTCGATAGCAGAATTACCAACTTGAATATAAACACAAACAACCGAATATTCCACGTAATGTTTAATGAGCAGCAGTGTTGCAAGTATATAAAATCGTCATTCAAACATCCCAACGCGCACTGATAGGCTTCATCACACTTATCCTCAGATCTACAGCATGTCTTGTCGTCTGCCTTCAAGTTGACATCTTCTCCTCATACCAATCAGTCAACTGTTGATGAACTTACTTAATGCAAGTCAACAGAATAAACATAAACTGTTTGTTGTTTTTAGGGGTGGCCCAGTCGTCTGAGGCGCCGTGATTCGCTGTGCAGTGTTGCGTCCCTTGGGCACGCCAGAAACCTATGATTGTGGGTTTGAATCCCGGTTCCCCCCAGCAGGTGTATTAATTTGGAGATGCAATAATTTCAAGATTTACAGTATTATATGGATGAAGAAAAGGATGGGCAATGTAGTTTCCTCTGAGGAACTGACCATTAGAGAAACAATATTTGTGATCCAGAAAGAGAAAAAGAACCTAATGGGTGCTAGGATACAAATGTGCTGTGACATGATAAAGAAATAAATCCGACATTATATCTGAAAACTGAAATCATTTCATAAACAGTTATAGGTCTGAAAATGGGACTTTGCAGAAGATGAGTTCAAATGTTTGATGCCATATATCTCTGAAATAAATATGAAATGAAACATAAATTGTATATTTGTGGTCCTACAGTAGTGTCATTGTAAGATTTAATAAGTTAAAATAAGATCTCCTTTGCCCATACTAAGGTGCCTCATCCCTTGGTTGGTCACATTTTTTGGTCAATACTTTCCAGATGCCTTTTTGGAACTTGCAACATCGCTCTTTTTTCCCCAGGCAATCTAGTTTTTAAAAACCTGAGGCAAAATTGTTCTTTTCTGGTATTATCTGGAACAAAATATAATTGGTTGATCGCTTATCTGACTATACAAACTGCTTCTGCTTGAATGTTGAAGTTCATGATAGTGAAAGGGGGGACACAGGTGGCCCAGTCATCTAAGGCGCCGCGATTCGCTGTGCAAAATTGCGGCCCTTGGGCACACCATAAACCTATGATTGTGGGTTCAAATCCCGGTTCGCCCCGATTATGTTTCTAGGTTTGTCAGCACCATACCCGTGCTCGTGGGTTTCACTGAAGTGGTAAATGTCTGATACCTGTATCACTTCGGGCTTTCCTCCCACATTAAGCTGACACGCCGGGATATAACTGGAATACTGTTAAAAGCAGCGTTAAACCCAACTCACTCACTCACTACAGTGAAAGGGTATGCCCTAAGTCCTGTTAAAGGTGAAGAGAACAAAAGGAATCCATGCAACAGTGTCCTAAAACTAGCAGGACTAAACATGTTACATGCGATGAGGGTGAAGTTGGTTTCTCTTCGAGTTGTTCCAAATGGTCTCATGGCATTGTAATCCCTCCTTTGGTCATGCTTGCTGTATAAGGCGCCTATGCTTGTCGTAAGAGGCGACTAACAGGATCGGGTTGTCAGGCTTGCTGGCTTGGTTGATGCATGTCATTGTATCCAAAATGCGAGGATTGATGCCTATGATGTCAATCACTGGATTGTGTGGTCCAGACTCGATTATTTACAGACCGCCGCCATATAACTTGAAGATTGTTGAGTGCGGCGTTAAACAACAAATAAACAAACAAACATGATCTTAAGTCATATAGCTCATAGTTATGATATGTACCCTCTTATCTTTGGCGCTAAGATATGGAGAAAGTTTTGATCATAGAACTGATACTACCAAAAAAGCTTTGTCGGCTTTGTAACTTGTAGTGTAGATGTTTTTCAATGTATGCTGATAGAGAATATGGTGATACGTGTACAACCCAGCTCATTCCTTGCTTTGTAACATATTCCTGATATTTTTCAACTTTTTAAAATCCAAAATTAACATTTCCATTTGCTCAAACACATTTTAATGTTTGTTGATGGGAATGTTTTGACATGCTGTCTTTCAGTCATATGATATAAGCATCACAGATACATGACATAGTCATCACAACCATACTTGTATTTGATAAGCACAGTGAAGATTGCTGACTTGGTTGATGCATGTCATCGTATTCCAATTGCGTTAATCGGTGCTCATGATGTCAATTACTGGATTGTCTGGTCCTGACAATTATTTACAGACTGCCGTCATACAGCTCGAATATTGCTGAGTGCGGCATTAAACCACAAACAAACAAACAAAACATACAGTAACATACCTGAGCTTGTTGGTTTCACCAAAGTTGTCTGCCACCTGGGTGACACTGGGATGGGGTGGTAAAACTGATATGCTGTAACTACCCAGTTCACTCACTGGCAGCACTGAGTCTTTGTGTGAGGAGACTTGGTACTACATGCTATTCTTCCCTGTCTGCATGCTTGTAAAACTTGTCACTGGTGGTTCTGTATGCTGTGTAAATCATGTAGAGTGTTGCTTTCCAACATCTGCTTATCTGCCTCAAGCTTGCTCGCTGCACATGCATGCTTAAGCTTGCTAGGTGCACATGCATCCTTAAGCTTGCTCAGTGCACATGCATGCTTAAGCTTGCTCAGTGCACATGCATGCTTAAGCTTGCTCAGTGCACAAGATTCCTTAAGCTTGCTCAGTGCACATGCATGCTTAAGCTTGCTCAGTGCACAAGCTTCCTTAAGCTTGCTCAGTGCACATGCAGTCTTAAGCTTGCTCAGTGCACATGCATCCTTAAGCTTGCTCAGTGCACATGCAGTCTTAAGCTTGCTCAGTGCACATGCATCCTTATTGGAGATGAATTTTCATAAGCAGCTGAAAGCTGTCCTCTACTCGAGTATAGTTACCACTCAGGTCAGTGTTTCATTTTCATTAAGTGTCTTATATACAAGGAGTTCCGTTGCCTTCACCATGTTCACATGTTTTGCTTTTGGAATCCAGTGATCCAGAGAATTTTATAGGCATTTAGAAGTTGGATATGAACATGACAAGGAGTATTATTATGTGTTATTATTATTAAATTTCATTTTCACGAATCTAGTGACAGTGTTAATTTCGCAGTCTTTTCATAGATGGCTCCTCTATTTGATACCATCATGTCTTTTGTGAGACTACTGTGAAACCAAGGTGAGGTAGACAGTTCTATCCCCTGTGAAATTGCCTGGATTAACAAACTTCATGATCCTGATTAACAAACATAAGAATCATATTGATCAATCTGAATTGTATGCTCAGAATATGCTTTGTTATCAGTCTGATTGCTGTACCCGGACTATGCAAGGGGACTTAGATGTTTGTTGACAGTTGTTGGTAACATGTCCTGACAGTAATGTGTCTCAAGTTACTTGTTTTTACAAAACCTGTAGATCCTGTTACATATAGCTGTAATATTACCAGTAGCAATTTGTGTATACCCACATAACACGATAGAAGTGATGGTTCCACACTTGTTTTAACATGTTTAAGGTATAATAAAGCTAATAAGTTAACAAATGTTGAGTCTTTATTGATACTTCAAAATGAATTTGCTCAACTGGTCTATATTAACATGGCTTACATAATCATCAGGGTTGAGAGCTGATCGTGAAACTTGAACAATATGGAGAGATTTAAACCAAGTTGAATTTATAGTTGAACATAGTTCGAGTTTGATAATCGGCCATGTTGGTTTATATTCAAAGGTGATTATAAAACTTGGACTGAAATTGAGAGATGAAATATTCGCATGGATTTCAAATAAATGTGGTTGTTGAACAGTCCCCATTAAAGACTATTTGCCAGTTATTATGAGTTGAGTGAGTGAGTATGGTTTTACTGTTTTTAATAAAATCCCAACAATATTACAGACACCAGAAACGGGCTTCACACATTGGACCCATGTTGTGTATCGAACCCTTGTTTTTGGCATGATGAGCAAACACTTTAACCACTAGGCCACCTAGTTGAACTGCATGATATCTTAAACAGATATTGCAGTATTCTGAAGCAAAGTCAGTGAGTGAGTTAGTGGGGTTTAACAGTGCTGACCAACCTGGAACCGGGACTCGAACCCACAATCCTAGGTTTCTGGCATGCCCAAGGGAAGCAACTCTGCACAGCAATCGCTGCGCCTTGGATGACTTGGCCATCGGTGCTCCCCAAGCAAAGTCAGGGTCTGGTGTGTATTGCCCTGTTGAGAATCTGGTACAGAGCTGGCCATCGGTGTGTATTGCCCTGTTGAGAATCTGGTACAGAGCTGGCAATCGGTGTGTATTGCCCTGTGGAGAATCTGGTACAGAGCTGGCTATCGGTGTGTATTGCCCTGTTGAGAATCTGGTACAGAGCTGGCCATTGGTGTGTATTGCCCTGTTGAGAATCTGTTACAGAGCTGGCCATCGGTGTGTATTGACCTGTGGAGAATATGGTACAGAGCTGGCCTGCAGTAACCAGCGAGGATTCCATGTTAAGTTGGTGACTCGATTATTGACAGGCCACTGTGTTACATCCGGAATATAGCTGATGGTTGCATTAAACAACAAACAAAAAAATCAATGCATTACCAACATTTTCAATCAGATGTTCTTGTGATGTGAATGAATTTCAATAATTGATTGGTTATGCTGTACCTTTTCAAAGATGGATTCTAAGAATCATAGAGAAAAATCTAACCATTTCTTTTATCTGTAAATAATTACAACGTAAACAAATTCACCTTTAATATGCAACCAATCCAGTAATTCTTATTCCAAGTCATGTCAGAAACAGGTTTTTGGACATAAAATGTCCGGAAAATTCAAAAGAATCATAAAATCAATGATGGATTTATTGGAAGAAACTGATTATGATCACTGTTTGAAGAAACAATTCCATCCTAGTAAGGCAATTTGAAAACGAGAAAGTTATGGTAAACCGAGAATGCTTACGGTAAGTTTGCTAACAAAACATGGAAAAATTTGAGTCTTCTGGCGCTTTGAAGCTCACCTGAAAAAAAAAATGTGTCTGTTCTGTTAGAGCGACTATTCCAGAACACACACTTAAGTCATAGATCCTCCTATCCTTTACAGGCCTCTCATCGTAATTTAAAAAGGGAACTGTGGCCCAGTCATCAAATATTCTGTATATTCGCTGTGCGGCGTTGCAACCCCTAACGAGTGCCAGAAAGTTATGATGGTGGGTTTCGAACCCCATGTTTGTTCGTTTGTTTGTTGTTTAACGCCGCGCCCAGCAATATTCCAGCTATATGACGGCGATTGGCAAGAAATCGAGTCTGGACCAGACAATCCAGTGACTGACATCATGAGCATCGATCCACGTTATTGGGATACGATCGAACCCCATGTTTCCCTACTGATGTTTCTAGGATTGTCGGCACCATGCACACGCTGGTGTGCCACCACGAAGGGGCAGTCTAGTACCTGCATCACTTCAGGACTTCCTCCCACATCAAGCGGAAACGTGAAATAACTGGAATACTGTTCAATGCAGTGTTAAACCAAACTTGACTCCCACCCTCATATTTATCCGGTTTGGGTATAACAAGAGAGACAAACTATACAAACTATTTAGACTCCCTGGTATAACCTATTGTCATGTTATTTTGACGACCCAATCCCTTTTAGTCTTTCATCACCAACTGTCATGCCCTATATCAAGATTCAAGATGTTTATTGTATTCAAGGCCGTATGACCATATTGCATTAAAATGGATCCGAGAAGTTCCGGGGTAGAATAGGTCTTCAGCAACCAATCTTGTGATGAACAATCTTTAACTCTTTGTTTTAAGACATTTAGAAAAGCCTTACTATCACCTACTTCTTGTGATGTCCATACAATGCCAAAACCATACCTATAAAGTATGTTCCTTACACGAGTACACCAAATGGTTCAACCACAAGTTTGTTTTAACATCAAATAACACTGAAAAGAAAAATGGTTTGATAGGCATTACTTAGAAGTTGACGGATGACAAGGATGACACAATTTTATGGATAACTTCTTTAATGCTTATGATCTGGTTCAGAATCGATTATTTACAGACCACCGTCATATAGCTGGAATATTGCTGAATGCGGCGTTAGACAACAAACACCGTAAATGATATCTTTTGAGAGGCATAGAAGAGACACGCAACCAGTATCTTACACAGTTTATAATATATTTGACATATGAGGTGTCTCCCATATTCACCATATGCAATTGCATTGGGTAATTTATTGAATACTTATTTACAAAACTTTCTGTGTGCTCATTCTACCGTATCTATTTCCTTAAAACCCCATATTTCACTTCCATATGTTAAAATAGGTTCAATGTTTCTATCAAATATATCAAAGGTAATTTCCATTGAAACTTTAATCGCTTCATAAGTGACCTTATAGGACATAAAGCTTGCTTGTTCCGATTAGACTTTACATGCTTTTGACGATACACACTTGGAGTTACCATTGGTCCTACATGTAGATACTAGTTAGCATTTACATGCCTTATATCTTCATTCAGCATTATGACCCGTGAAGATCCGGTGTAGAATAGGTCTTCAGCAACCCATGCTTGCCGTAAGAGGCGACTATGCTTGTCGTAAGAGGCGACAAACGGGATCGGGTGGTCAGGCTCGCTAACTTGGTTGATGCATGTCATCGTATCCCAATTGCGTAGATCGATGCTCATGATATCAATCACTGGATTGTGTTGTCCAGACTCGATTATTTACAGACCGCCATCGCTGGTATATTGCTGAGTGCGGGTTAAACAACAAACAAACAAACATTAAGCATTATGTGTTCTGGGGTGATGTCCAAAAGATAATACAGTTTTAACTTTGATCTTGGAAAACTAGGTGATATCCAAAATATATTACGATTTGATATATCTAGGGTATTTGGGGGGCACGGGTGGCCCAGTCGTCTAAGGCGTCGTGATTCGCTGTGCAGAGTTGCGTCCCTTGGGCACGCCAGAAACCTATGATTGTGGGTTCGAATCCTGGTTCGCCCTGATTATGTTTCTAGGTTTGTCAGCACCATACCCGTGCTCGTGGGTTTCACCGAAGTGGTAAACGTCTGAGACCTGCATCACTTCGGGCTTTCCTCCCACATTAAGCAAACCCAAACTCACTCACTCACTCTAGAGTATTTGGGGCATTTTTAAAAATCGAAATAGCTAATTCCATCTGGCAATGCAAAGGGATAAAAACTATTTTTTTTTATTTAAAACGTATTATTAAACATAGAACTCTACTACATGTACTGCATTCGTGGGATTTGTATTCCATAGAGAAATACGTGGACATGTTGTCGCACAAGCACCATAGTGAGTGACTAGGGTTTAACACTACTTTTAGTAATGTCCAACCCATATCACCGCGAGGGACACCAGTACTGCGCTTTACACATTGTAGCCATGAATCAAACCCGGTCATCTAACGTGAAGAGCCAACACGTTAACCACTAGGCTACCCTATCGCTCCATATTTTATGTTGCTAGCAATGAGTAATGATTAAATATAGCCTAGGTTTACCACACACACACCCCTCCTACGTGTGGTGACACGTACATTGCAATGCGACACCCATTACTTGAACCACGCCACCAAGTATCATATATCACTATTCACACATAATGCATTTAAAATCTAACAACCTCTGAGTGTAACGGCTACAATCGACTTCGCGGTCACTGTAACCCAGCAGTTTATCATGATCAGAGCTGCAGTCGTGTTCTATTTTTACCGTCTCCATGTATGAAAACCTATTAACTTTTCGAGCAACTACTTGGAAAAGCCGCCGTTTTTCCAAGTACAGGGGTATCACACAAAAGACGGCCATGTTCATGTGGTCTAGTAGAACACAAGTATGGATCCTTAGACACTCCAGATCTTCATGATTGTTACGAGAAATTTCCCGATGAACAACATCTACTCCGAGGTGAGTCGACCTACATTAGTGTTCAAACCATAAAACTAAAGCCTGTGATGTACGTAACTGACACAGGACACAATTATTTTACATACTGTGCAATACGTCTCTGCATAATGAATTATCACTAGTTTCAGTGAGTCTGTAGTAGCCCCCTAGTTTGAAATAGGGACCGCTCCGACATTGATGCGGGTCACCGACTTATGTCATTGCAGTCACTGCAGAGACATTCCACCCCGTTCACACATATCGTCCAATATCCATTGGGTCTGGTTTAACGAATTCGAAGCAGCATACCTGCCAAGGACTCACACGGGATTCGGCAAAATCATTGTAAAAGCACAGTAGTACCGCGTTATACCAAAGGACACAGAAAGATTGTACTTGTTTCCTGCTTGGCGCTCGGCATTACAGGATAAAACAAGGACTGGTCGACTCGGAGTCAGTATGTACTGCATACACATTGGTGCAATAGAATTGAACGCGATGTTAAACACCACTTCACCTCACCTTAACCTTCTCAAAGTCATAATTAGGTACTTCTTGTTTAATTGTATTATCACCCGCGGCCATTCTGGGTGAGGCCGATCGTCAGCAACCTTTGCTGGTCGTAAGAGCTCGAGGCAGCGTAAAGGATCGGGTGGACGACTTGATTGCCTTTGTCTGGTCAAGACCCGATTATTTACAAGCTGCAATCACCCGTGAAGATCCGGGTTGGAATAGGTCTTCAGCAACCCATGCTTGTCCCAAGAGGCGACTGACGGGAACGGATTGTCAGGCTCGCTGACTGGTTGATGCATGTCATCGTATCACAATTCCGCAGATAGATGCTTATGATTTCAATCACTGGATTTTCTGGTCCAGACTCGATTATTTAGAGACCGCTGTCATGTAGCTGGAATATTGGCGAGAAGGGCGTTTAACAACACATAAATAATCCAGCTATAAGACGGCGGTCTGTAAATAATCGAGGATGGACCAGGCAATCCAGTGATTGACATCATGAGCATCGATCTACGCAATTGGGATACGATGACATGCATCAACCAAGTCAACGAGCCTGACCACCCGATCCCGCCAGTCACCTCTTACGACAAGCATAATCGCCTCTTTCGGCAAGAATGGGTTGCTGAAGACCTATTCTCTACCCGGATCTTCACGGGTCGTGTCGTATGAGAGGCGGCGGGGTAGCCTAGTGGTTAAAGCTTTTGCTCGTCACGCTGAAGACCCGGGTTCGATTCCCCTCATTGGCCGAATGTGTGAAGCAAATTTATCATGTCCCCCGCCGCGATATTGCTAAAATATTGCTGAAAGCAGCTCACTCACTCACTATAGTCATATGAAAGGATCGGATGTCCTTTAACTTGTTTTCAGTAGTATTGTTTGGTGAATGTATGTGTAATGATATGTTTATTACAAAATTACATATTTATACACGAAAATAATAAAAGCATGGAGAAATAACAAGAGGACAAAGTAACCGATATCCTGCGCGATGGTAAACAGTTGTCATGAATACGTAAACTTAGATTTACAGTAAGCTCTCAACAACGGGATTAAATCCTTTATAAAGCATATTAAAACAAGCATCTTGAAGGAAAAAATCCTACATTCAGTAATGTGACACAAAAGCGTTAAAACCTACTCGTATTCCGGACATTTCGGGGAGCTAATGCGCAGAGTTTTCATCATGTCAGTTGACGTCATAGTGGAGAGCTACTAGCAATCGCCATGCCATCAGCTGACAATGACACCGAGGAAAACGTTGAATTTTCTCTCACTGACCTTACACATATTCGTCCGCATTGTTATGAGTCATTGGTTAGTCAAAATAGTCTTGACAGCAGCGAGGAGAGTGGGAAAGATCTACCGAGTGATGACGATCAGTCTGATATCAAAACGGAAAGAATACGGAACACAATCTGGAGTTAAACGCTATCCTGACATTTCTAAATAAAATGGATGTTTATCTACAAACATTGATTTTTACAGTAGGTTTAATCAATTGCATATATATATACAAAAATGAGGTTAATGTTCACTCGGTGTACATGTAATATATAATAGAATAACAAAGTCCACGTTAATCAATCATCTTCTTTATATCAGTTTCAGACAGTACTTTTGCTGTCTCATGACAGCTCTTCAGTGAAACTGACAATGACATATTATTGAGAATACTACACTCATTCTCGTTAGATACCATTTTTACGAAACGAGTGGACTTTCTATGCTGTCTAACGAGAATGTGTGTGGTATTTTATTTATTAACCACGTTAAATATATATTAAAGTGTAAATACATAACAACTTTCGTTCGTTGACAGACCAAACTGAAACCGGTTGCAAAATCAGGTTGCGCATGAATATTGATATATGCCCAAATATGGGCATTGTTGACATTTCTATGCATACGCATTAACAACATACGCCTGCAGTTGTGTTTGCAAACAAAACAACACTGACGCTCAAGATCCTTTTGGAAGAAATTCTTCAACTTATCGTAATTCAAGCGCCATGTTGTTAGTGCGAAGGACACCTATATGAAAATTTGAAAAGTCACATTAGCGCCGCGCTTAGAATATCGGACTAACTGTCGGTCACTCGCACTGCCGGTGTCCCGTCTGTGCAATCAAAATGGTTCGGTTTCCTTGATCTATCAGCTGAATTTATATCATGTCCGTACCATTTTGGAAGAGGGAAATCAGAGTGTTCGCCAAAGACATGTTAAGTGTACCACCCTATACTGAAGACGTGAAATTCAACAAACTCAAGTCTGCTTGCATGTCAGTGACAGCTTCGAACGATCGAAGGGCAAGGTCACCACCGGAATAAGAAAATACAACCGTGATCTAGGCCAACCCACAGCGTTTTACGCGAGAGATAGGGAATGTTATAGTTCACATTGGGGATGTTTGGGGCCACAAAATCAGAAGTCAGGCAAACTTTCACTGAGTTTTCGAATGATTTGTATCAGAACTGTTCACTTTTACTGGTCGTGCAGTCGTGTTGAACAACACCTCCCGAAACAGCGCAACAAAATACTCTTCGAAGGGGACACTGATGGCACAACCGGATCATCCCAAGTAAGTCTAAATATCTGTCCAGATAGTTTAAACAGACTTCATTTCACCACGCTTATCTTTTTACGATAAATCAAATTGAAAGTTGCGAAAGTGGTCGGGTGCGTCACGCTCATGGGGACCTTCGCTCTATTTATTGATCAGTAGTCGTACATATATTGTAAATGGATATAGCTCGATTATATAATGTCTGTAGAAGCTCTATGCATAACTTATATATAATGCAAACCAAATTTAATGCGTGTGACTATTTTGTTTGGTTTAATAAAGTGTTTGTAAATATCTCTCGTTCTCATTAATTTCTTCAGTTCTGCCTTGTAGTTGCAAAATGAATGACGTCTCGCGATTTTTTATGAATGAAAAAAGTAGTCCCGGTGTGACAGAGGTCACGGTTATCCAATCAAAACGAATAAAACGAGGCCAACCTTGTACGACACACGTGTGACGTACGGATTTAGTATCTTACGACCTGTATCTTCACCGCGTGGGTAATAAAATAAGACGTCATACTTATTGTCGGAGGACCGAACAGCCCGACTCAGCACCTAATAGTCAAGGACCAACCTGTAGGTCCCGTGACCAAATCATGGAAACAAAGGTCTGAAAGTGTTTTTGAGTTTCCTGATGTATACTGAACAATTTTGACTTGGGCTGCTCGGTTGAAAATCCCGGGCATTTTGGGGAAGGGTCAACAAAGGTCAAACAGGGGTCAAAATTCACAATTGTGTCGATATGCATATCAAATTACTCGTCCAGTCATAAGGAACCTAGAAATATGTAGTTTGTTATACTTCTGACCTTAAATGGGGGAGATATGGCCAAAAACGTTGAAAGGTCAATGCACTTTTGGCAGTCACAATTTTGAAATTCACAAACACTGTTAACATTGTCCGATAGTCATGATTTTAGTGTCTAATAATATATTTTCTGATATGACAAATTCAACCAAGCAACTTTTAATTCCCAATTCTACAGCAAAGTGATAAAATGAAACGAGGACTGAATAAATTTAAAATGATAAAAAGTATCAGGCAACCAAAAAATCTCAAGCAAATTCTTTGTCCATCCAAATATTCTTGTACAGAGAGTGTACCATGTGTAAGTAGATGTAACACACCAAGATGCAGCACGTGTAACATCATAAGTGAAGGTACTACTTTCCTTTTTGCAAATGGCAAGGGTTTCAATGTGAAAGCCGACATGAACTGCCGCAGCAAAGATGTGGTGTATGTTATGAGATGTTCGGGATGCGGCGAAAACTACATCGGTGAAACCAGCATGGAATTAAAAGATAGAGTCACTGTACACAAACAGCAGATTAGAGACCCTGATGTTCGATGCTTAAGTGTCAGCAAACACATTGATGATTGCGGAAACGGGAAATTTAGTATTTTTCCGTTTTATAAATTGTATACAAGTAACAAGCAGCTGAGACCGGAAAAAGAACAAATGCTTATCCAATTGATGAAACCCAAATTGAACTCGAGAATGTATTAATAGATTTGTCATTTCAATCGTAAATGTTACACTGATACTTTACAAATACTGTATATTTTAATTCAAATGTCTCGCTGGACACTCTCCTATCCAGAGTTCCATGCGGCCGGCAGCCAGCTAGCATAGTACCTCTGCCACAGGCCAGCGCCATGTGACGATTCGTCACATCTTTCACAGTCCATTCAAGATATTGCATATGCTTTTCATTCGTTTCATCTTTGACAAGTCTACACATTTTCATAAACAAATGGCAAAGAATGGTTAACTTTCATTGAGAAAGTATGCTAATACGTAAAAATCTACTTGTTTTTGCGTAGTTATCCTATGTTTACATTGGTTGTGGGGCTCCACGTGCTGTCATCGAAGCCCAATGGAGAGCTAGCAACACGGTCACTTTGATGCATAAATATATATTGTCATGCAACTCACTGTCGCAGTTGTAGTAGAATATCTATATAGTTATGCAAAACAATATGTAAAGCGCCCCCAAATACTTGCATTAGTCCGTTCTATACTGATTTCTGAAAAAGCGCGTTTGTTTACAAACAAGAGAAAAGTCTGGTCACGTAATATGCAAATTAGCCTGTGGCAGTGGTGTTATGCTGAGTCACCACTGCGACAGAGTGTGGTCTCTGGAGTGTGTAAATACATACATTATGACGTCACAGTTATAATTTATGACGTCATTAAAAGTATGTTACACTGAAGAGCTGTCATGAGACAGCGAAAGTACTCTGTCTGAAACTGATATAAAGAAGATGATGGACTAACGTGGAGCCTATTATTTTATTACATATATATATATATATATATATATATATATATTTATCATATAATGGGTAGGTTTCTCGGCAGGATAAAGCCAACGGATAAAAACGATATCCGTTGGGGTCATATGCGGATAGAGATGCAAATATCAAAGGTAAAGCAGGGACTACTTTCACTGTTTATAAACAAACATGGCGTCGCCCTCGTCATTCGGCGATCGAGTCAGAATTAACCATCGGGAATGTGGATAACTACAGGGATAATTGCTATCATTATCAAAAGAACAGTCCATTATACTGAAAATCAGTGTCTAACTGTGACGTTAAGGCATTTTATAAGTTTGGGCCACTTTGGAGATATAAATTTCGAACCAATTTTGCGAGGACACGAGACCTAGCCAAACGAGACAAGTAGCCACATCTGTGCTTGTAGACCTCTCCGGCTTGAAACCTTCTCCACAAATTAAAATAGTTGGATTTGGCCGAAATATGTTTGAATTGTTACCTTGTTTCGTTTTCTCGCTGTGTGTACATCTGACTAAACTTCTTAACGTTATGACATGACAGACCGACTGTCAACAACGTCTGACCGTGGCCGTGACGTCTGGCCTCATAACACAATTAATTTCCTTCTTTGCTATCTACAGTGACTGTTGCATGCTTACAAACCTGCCACTTGTCACTTAATACACAAAGTTTCGGCCTGCATTGACCAGCCCCCTTTTGCGGTAACCACTGTCAACAGTGCTCACCGGAAGTTTCGAGCCGAAACACACAGAGAGGCCTTCAACTGTGGGTCAAGTCATGGGAGACTGGAATCAATACCTTCACAGCATGTGGCGAACAAAAAATTGGCAACATATTACAATGTCTAATCTTTCATTTAAGCTATCACGAGTCACTCCAAAAAAATTGGCACAGGCTGAACAGCCCATTTGAACATGGCACTATATTGTCCTATTTTCCGTCCGGTTCCTGGTAAAACTTAGGGGGGATAATTGTGGTCTGAGGCCGTCTCATAGACTAGGGTTAGAGTAGCTTCCCTTTGACAAAGGGCAGTTACTCTAGCGGACAGACCGATGGATTGCCGCGAAGAAAGAAGACATATGACCGTTTTGAATAACACAAGAGGATGCATTATTAGTTAGTAGGTGTATCCATTTTATCATATAAGGCCCAAAACCATACTTTTCTAATGCCTTGGAAATAAACAAAATCAATCAGAAGTAACATTCCTGGTCTATTTAGTCTTTTACATTCAAACATAATGTCATACAAAAGTCTTGGGTTTTCGCTAATACATCTTTCAGGAATAAAGCCAGTTTGATTATCATGAATTAGATGATCTAAAGTCATTTTCATTCTATTTGCAATACAAGTACCAGTTATTTTTTAAAGTGCATTCAGCAATGATATTGGACGCCATTTTTTAGAAATCTTCTCTCTTTGTTTCCCTTGGGTATACAAGTAATGTAAATCTAAATAAAATGGATGTTTATCAAAAAAAACCAATTCGTTATACAGTTATTCTTGTGTAAAATGTGCCAGGTGTAGACTGACGCTTAGCATTGTCAAAACATTGTTAATTAGGTTGTCTTTAAGACAAACCATAAGCATAGTACTTTTTAAAGCTAAATTTCCTATCTATACCAATGAATGTTATCTATTAAAATTGTACTGTCTGGTGCTGGTTGGTTCAGTTAATTCTGCCGTGTAAACAGTTATAATATGTACTTCATTGATCAATAGAGGGACTTTAGTTTACTACATGCCCTTCTTTTGAAAAGAAAACCATCCATCATTATACCATGGAATGTCATACATAATATATAATTCATACATAAACGAAGAATGAAATATAGTTATTTAACAACAAACAAATGAACTTAAACTGACAATATCACACCAAAAATAGCTGTCACATTATAATTTCTCTTAAAATGTGCTCCTCATCTAACCTTAAACGATTTTTGGTCAAACAATAACTTATCCAAGATTGAGCCAGAAAATGACTGAAATAATCGTCGGCGGTGGATCCATAGGCGGGATTCAGGGGGTCCGCCCCTGGTTATTAATACTCCATAATAAACGTGTATCCAATAAAATAGATCTACTCTGGAAACGACATCTTGCACGGACGGGGTATAATAATCCATTTACTAGCTAGCACTTCAGCTCAAACTAACCTCTGCTTTTTATTCCAGATAAAACGAACATGGCCGAGAGTAGTACGAAGAAAAAATCTCCATGTCAAAAAGAAAGTGATACAAAAATAGGTACGTGCACTATAATACAAGCATAGATATTTTCTTACATTTGGTATAGTGCCACTGAACGCACTCTGATCTTAAGAGTGGGGTCTGAGTTGATTTTGCATGACCTCTGTATAAGGTCAGTATTCCCAGAGGTGAGGGTGTGAAACAGAAATAGATTTGGAATTTGTGTGACATTCAGAGGTCAAGGTCATCAGAGATGAAATTCCAATACATGGACAAAATTCAGAAAAAAACTTGGTTTTAATTCATGAGCAAACTAAACATTTTTCTATAGTTCATATTCTTTGAAAACAGTCTCACAATGTCAATGTCATCTCGAATATCAAGGTCATTCATACATTGATAAGAACGATTTTCATTTATTAATTGACAGTTTATAGAGACTTTGTCACCCATGATTGTGTTCTGAGTCATGGGCCTGTCTGTTTTAAAGTTACTCACCGGAAATAGTTTTCAGACTGGATGTGCATATTACACCGTTATTTTGGTAATTAGAGGCATTTGACGTTTTTGTTTCAAATTGTATTATTACATACAAGTGTTTCCCGAAAACATCCGTATTTTATTTGCTGAATTTCACATGTAACCAAAGGGATCATATTTGAATATGAATTGATCTTGCTGAGGTCAGCTGTACAAATAGCATACGTTTCTGGTGGGATCTGTTTAGGGAATGTTTGAACGTTTAAGGCATTCATGAAAAATAGGGATGGACTGACATGCAAAATGAGTGTACACACTTTTCTGGTTGTCCACTCATTTGTTAACATATTAACACGTTTGTTTCATAGAACAGATTTGAATACAATCAATATCAGTTTTGTTTGTTGACGAAACGATTTGGCCTATACAAATGGATTGAGACTAAATACATTTTGAAGACATTTGTAAACCAAGTCAAGAAAGGCAGCACGCGAAATCATTCAATATCAAAAGGAGGCTAAACATAAGCAGTCAGAATAAACTTTTCATGTGAACATGAATTGTCTACCCAGCAGACAACAGTGAAGGAATGCAATATGTATACTGAACCGCAAAATAAACGTCACCATGATAGATATATGAGAAACCTTATTTGTCCAAACACTGTAAACATACTTTGAGATATTTTAAAAAGATGAAACTTGACAAACCTGATCATCAAGGTTGAAATTAAAGCGTCAAATGTTCTTAAAGTGAAACATAACACTAGGAAATGGCATCACAAGTCAGTATGTCCGCCATGTGCATTGATGACTGCTGTGCAACGTCGATACATGGAATAGATGAGGTGGTTGAGCCCACACTCTGGGGAACGCCTGACGCAGTTCAGCTGCAGTTGTCGGCCTTGGTCGGACGTCATTCAGCCGTCTCTGAATCTCGTCCCACAGGTGCTCAATGGGATTTAAATCGGGACTGAGGCCAGGCCACTGCATGGTTCTGATGCCATTCTGCTGGAGGAAGTCTCTTGTTGCTCTCGCAGTGTGGGCACATGCGTTATCATGCTGAAACTGCCAAATGAGGTACGGCGTGTGGTCTCAAGACTTGATCAGTGTACCGAGCTGCTGTGACACCATTGCCTCTCCCTAGACCGATGTTCTGGAAGACCACAGGGCCGCCCCTCTGTGCAAGACCAATTCCACCCCACACGATGATGCTCGGACCACCCCACGAGTCTCCCTCAACAACACAAGCATCCAAATAACGTTCCCCGCGGCGTCGCCAGACACTCTCTGTCTCTGCCATCTGCTGTTGAGATACAGTAACGGCTCTCGTCTGAGAAGAGGACTCTTCTCCACTGCTGGTGGCGCCAATGCCCACTGAAGACGGTCCCGGCGATGACGTGGTGTCAGAATGGGTCCTCATTGTGGCCTGTGACAGTGGAGGTGTCTGCTCGTCAATCGTCGACGCACAATGTCTGCACTAATGTTTTGCTGGTGTGTGCCCATGGTCTGTCGAGCAGTTTCCGCAGCAGAAACAAAGCGATCTTGAAGATGCTGTCGCACAATCTGATGGTCCTGACGTTGGGTGGTGACCCTTGGTCTTCCACTACGTGGTCGGTCATCTGTAGTGTTGGTGGTCTGGTACCGTTGCTGGAGCCTGTATAATGTCCTTACGTGGATTTGAAATCCATTGGCTACTTGCCAGGCGGTTTGTCCAGCTTGCAATCGTCCAAGGGCTTGGTGTCGCTGATTTCTTGTCAATCTGGGCATGTGGTAGCAATTCAATAACGAATGAATGTTATCCGATCTGGGTGGATTTTTATAGGGTAAGAAATGGGGGATCGCATGTTCATTTCAATTTGCACGGAACTCACGTACATCTCACGTACATCGATCGGTTTTATTGTCATCTGCTTTGGTTTTTTTATCATCAAATTTCATTTTTCCGGACAAGGGAATGTTAAATTTTAGAAACTTTGACAAAGATTACCCAGATATTTAAATGACAACTTTTCATGCAATGTTACTTGGGGTGACGTTTCTTTTGCGGTTCAGTATATTTCAACAAACACTAGAAAATATATATTGTCCTGTCGCTGTCTGATATATATATTTTATAGAAATGATCATGAAGTGACAAGTATTCCACATAGATTATTTTACTGATCTAAATGCTTGCCAAGCTTGTAAACGTTTCTTCAAGTAGTTTTCTCTTTGTGTTGTGTATTACAGAGCAAAGAGGTGAAACTATCAATAACTACATCACGTTGAAGAACCCTGGTATTGTACAAGTCGGAAGTGGAAATGTAGTTTTCAAAGAAGGAAAATCGTTACTGGACGATACACAAGGTAAGAGAATATTTGTATTATTTAAACGTATGTACACAGATAATCATTACAGTATTACATACTTCAGCTTAGAAATGATGTGTGTTTGTCTGTGCTCTTACGCTGCAGACAGCAATATTCCAGGTTTATCGTGCGGGCCTGTGAATATTCAAGTGCATACCAAAGAAATCAGTTATTGGGATTTTGGGCAACGTATCTTGGCGTTGAGGTACGATGTCAGGCAATGGACCAGGGCACCAAACCCGATCCATTTAGTTGCCTCTAAAGACAAGCATATTCCTATTGCGGGATTCCCACATGACATAGAAATGACAATAGATGGTGATAATATATCTTCTAATGTAAATTGTTTGAATATTTATCTAGTTTTAACATGTTTAAAAGTATGATGCACGAAAGTATTTTTTACAAAGAAACCAATCAGCATTACTTTTCTTTTCAGGAGGAATAAACAAGAATGACGTGTTTGTTGGTATGGTAAATAGCATAATAAACCCAACATGTTCCGAAAAAGCAATAGAGATGTCTATGAAAATTGTTGAAGAGCGTTTCACAAAGCAATATAGAAGAAATTGTTCCACTGTCAAGTCATTTAAAGATGCATATGGAGCACCTCTTCGAAAGTTTATTGAAACTAATAGTGAATATTATGACATGTACTCTAGAAAAGGAAAACAAACAATCAGGTTGAAATGGAGAGACAGAAAGAAATCTGAGGACTCAAGGGAAGTACAAACAGGTTTGACACGTACAGCAAGTGTTCATTCAGATCCGAAATCGACCTTGCCATTGAAAGAGGCAAGAAATGAGTGCACAGAAGAAGAGGAAGTTGAGGTTCAGAAACTTGGTGAAGCTTCTGGATATGCAACAGAAAATGACTATGACGAAGAAGACTTGAACTCGGAGCCTTGGCTGCAACAAAAATCAAAACGCAGTGAAAAAAAATCGGTTCTGAAAGACCACAGTGTAGAAACTTCTCAATCTATTTCTAAAGAGGAGTCAACATCTTCTGGCACAGAGGAAATATACAATTCAGAGAGGTTTATGGTTCGAGATTTGTTGAGGAAGGATGAAAGTGATGTACTTCTGTTTTACCCAGATGAATCAATATACATGGATGGACAAGCAATATTTATGCAGGATATAGTATCTCTATGGAATACACCCTCAAGACACACATCTTCTGTTGTAATTGGAGTGTGCTTGAATCAGACAAAACCACATTCTGTAGTAGGAGTTCGGGTTCGATCAAGTGATGATTTTTATCAGGCTTATTTTAACAAAGATCATTTTTCGATGATGCCTAATTTCAAATACAAAGAAGTAGTTTACCAAGACAAAGTGATTGGTATTATTGATGTACAGAGCAGCTATGGACAAGGCGTACCTTCAGTTGTTACAAAAAACTTCACAGATAGTAACCTTACTCTTACAGCAGGTCAGTTGTGGGTCAGGTCTGGGAGACAAAATCGACTCAGTCTGCCACAGGATTTTCTGACAGGCCAGATTTATCAGTGGTTTGGTGGAACTGGTCTGATGTCTGTGAAGGAAAATGCAGAAACAACCAGTCAAGTAATAGATAAAGGGGATTTTGAGTATCCTGATGAAGAATACCCAGCAACAATCAAGAGAGGATTGACAACAGCTGATTTTTGTTCTGCAGTAGATTACTTCAAAAAGGGACATTTTGTATTGATTACAGGCAGTTTACCAGAGTCAGTAAGACATGTGGATAATTTGGCACTCGTGTCATGGCTAGCTGTGTATGACTTTGAGGAGTCTAGTAGACACACAGGTTTGCTTTCATGTTTGGAGGATGTTATAAAGAAGAAAAGATACCTACACGTGTCGACATGGAAAGATTCACCACAGGGTATTACAGAAAGTGGCACCCAATGGATATGTCTTCGTGGACTTCATGAAATACCAGACACCAAAACTTCACCTAACCCAAATGGATGGTTGCAGCTTGTGAAAGGAAATCTGAACAGCACTTGTCTTAACCTGGCAAGATTTTCAGAAGATTATACGGTGCTTAGATTAATTGTGCTATGGCCAGATAATGAAATACAAGCCCAGTGCATCTACAAATTCCTGTGCAAGTTAAATGACCACTTCCATGTTCAACCAAAGATTATTGTTTGCTTATTACAAGAACTAAATTCAAGCGTTGGAAAGTCAGTTTTACAGCTTCTTGAATCTGACTACAATATCAACTTAGTTCAGCTGAAGATTGATTTGGAAACTCTTTGTTTATCTGTGGGGAACATGCTGAAAGAGATTTCGAAACAAAGAGAAATGGATTACTCTCTTCCAAAGGAAGAAAGTTATATGCATGCTGATGTAACAGACAAAGATGCCGCTTGGCTACGTGAGGACTTAGTGGTTCTGTACTTGTCCAGTCCATACACTAAAGGGGAAGCTGATGTTGAAGAACTGACAAAAGAAGTGGATTCTTTCTTCAAGGGGGGGTCACTTCACTGGTGTGCCAGATACGCCTTTGGAACAACACATGTTGATGTTGAAAGAGACATCATGAAATCTATCATTGAACATGTAGAGCAGAAACTCATTAAGGAATTTAGAAGTGCTACTGTCACAATATTTCATGCCCCCGGTGCTGGAGGAACAACACTAGCGCAACGAATATTGTGGGAATTGAGAAAGATATGTCCATGTTGTCAACTTAAACAGAGGCCTGGCATATTGATTGAGGATGTTTTGGCAAAAATACAATATCTTTACGATGTTTCTGGCCTCCCAGTTGTTCTATTGATTGACGGGGAAGATGAACCTCGTGTGAAGCAAATTATGAAGAAATTGAAATCAGGATGCATCATTGTCATCTATGCAAAACGTTATCCTTATGCAATAAAAGAGCCACTTCGACGCCCAAAAGACAACAAATTTTGGTTAAGAGGAGAAGTAACAGAAGACGAAGCCAAAATCCTTTCTTTCAAATTCCTTGAAAGATGTCAAGAAGATAATAGGAAAAAAGTACTATCTAAAATGTGCAAAGATGTTCAACAGAAAAAGAGGCCTCATGTGATGTATGAATTCGGTATGGCAGTGTATCATCATGAGTTCAGAGGAATAGAAACATATGTGAAAGGGTATCTTCGGTTGGAGGAAAACCCCACGAGGGACCTCTTGCCATGGCAGAAGATCCTCGGTTACCTGTCACTTGTATATTTCTATGGCCAGACGTCCATGCCATGTCAAGTGTTTGCTCGACTTTTGGGAAAACAGTCAAACTTTGATGTATGTTTAGATGACTTTCCATACCCAATCATGGAGTTTGTTGTTGAAGATGCATCCGATGGTCGGGAAAAGAACATACGGATCAGCAATTTCTATCTTGCAAAGGAAATTTTGGAACAAGTTTTGAATCGGTCAAGCACCAATCAAGACACAAAGCTGCAAACTCTAAGCAAAAAGGCTAAAAACAACCTAAAGGAGTTTTGCCTTGAGTTTATATCCATGTTTAGTTCAAGGAGGACAAGGTCATCATTGACAGCTCACAATATAATCAAAATTCTTACGAGAACATTCATTTACAGAGACAACAAAGATGTTGGAGAAAATGAAGTTCAAATTAAGAAAAGACCTCTTTTTTCACAACTTATATGTGACATTGACATGAATTCACCATTCACAGGAAGACTAGAAGTTCTTAGGAGACTATCATCTTCTTTTCCCGATGATCCAAATTTCCTTGCTCATCTCGGACGTTTCTATGCCCACTGCAGACCAGAAGAAGAGGACAAGGCGAAGAAATGTTTTGAAGATGCCCTTGGTCTGTGCAAGAAATGGAACGATGGTCCACTTACCTCTGTAACAGAGGAATGGAGGAAGCTGACGCTGATGCACATATACCACATGTATGGGACCATATATCAACGTCATGTTATAAAATTTACGGGAAGAAGCTATGGTAGCAAACCAGAAATTGAGACAACTGAAGGAGAGTTCAATCTTCGAATTGAAGAACTAGTGAGTGATGCAGATATAGCTTGTAGCTATTTTACACTCTGCAGGCAAAATGCACCTTCGGGTTATGAAGAATGTTATGGATATTCAAGTGAAATTCTTGTTCGCCTGCAAGTATGTGATTTTGTCAACAGAAACTACACTAACGGTGGAGTATCAGGCTTCCTATCCAAGCATGGTCACCATGGCGAGCCAGTAGCAGAGTTTATCATGGACAGCATTACTGAGATCGAAGATATGATTCTCGAATGTTACAGTCTCATTGACCATGGAAATCTTGATCAAACATTTCATTCAGCCGTTCTTTGGCATGATCAGCTGTTTGAAAGAAATATGTTTGACATCAACAGTCTTGACACTATGTCAGTGCAATCAAGGAGACTGCTGATAGCTGCAAATAAACTCAAATACACCAGAAAAGGGCATCGTAGTGTGTTTGAGATCAGTAGCATTTCGCAAGCAGATATAATTGAGTTTATCGATCTCTATGAAGACAATTTCAAAGACGCATCAGTGATGGGAGACTTCAGCAAGAGGCAGCTAGAGTCAGACTTTAAAGAATGGCTTGTTGCCATACGACACCCACACTTTCCCAGAACGTATTCAGAACATGATGTCCTCAGCAAGGTGAGATACTGGTATGAAACACTTCACAGCCCAACATCAACATACTACCTCTTTGTCTTGTTGAGCCTGGTTGGCTTTGGATCAGCTGATTTCAAAGGAAATAGTGAGAGTCTTCTTCAAGCCCAAATGCTAAAGGACGATATGGACAAATTCATCAAATCTGTTTCAAAACCAAGATATCCCCAGGAATGGCTTGGAAAGAACAACTCTGGCATTAAGCGTCTAATACCCCAAAGCCGCTTATCTGCTCAGATTGAAGGAAGGAACATACAGAGTACTCCACACAGCCTTTTGGTCTGCAAGGGAACGATTGCTCACCCTAACAGCAACCGGTTGTCTGGATACATAGACCTAGATCTCGGACAGAATTCCGTGCCAGTTAAGGTATTTTTCATTCCAATTAGAGCTGGTTTGGTTGGAACTAGGTTTGCTGGACAACGTGTTCAATTTTACATTGCGTTCTCGTTTCATGGTAATGAAGCTTATAATGTTCAGGAACTAACGAAACACCAATGTTCGGCCTGCTTAAAGAAAACAGAGATACAGATGGATACAGAAACTGTTCAGTGTTCATGTGGAGCTGTGGTGGAAAAGCATGAGTTACTGTAAACATTACTGAATCAATGTATGATTACAGATCATGCCAGACCCTCACATCAAAGGGTCGGACTGTCTCAGCTTTTGAAAGGGGAAAAGATAGAGTTTTGATTTGCATTAACATAAATATTGTATTACCATTACTGTTAATCTTGAAATCTGTATTAACTAAGTCGGGTTACTGTGCATGAGTCGTAGGTTGTATGCATCTAAGAATCGCGACATCAAATCCCAATCTGTATCAGTCAAATGCTAAGTTAACGAGTTGTGTGTGAGAGTAGTATATGTGGTACTGTGACAGTAAGAGAAAAGAAACAATATTGTCAGTATAAAGCAACATGCGCGGGAGGCCTACATTCGTCATGAATAAAGATCACATAGGTCAGTATAAAGAAGCTTAGTTTCGAATATCAATATCTTGTATCTACTTTTGACGCTATTGTTGCAAAATAAATCTCCAATGACTCCAATGAAATAATGAAAAGTGGTTTGCCTAACCTTACGATTCTCCAAATCTGTCAGCCATTGAAAATATTTAAAATCTCATGTCTATCTAATATCAACGTCATCTGTGAGGTTATTACGAGAAATGGTTGTGTCATACATTGCCAGTTACTCCTGCACTTTTACTTGTTTAATCCTGAATCTTGGTAAATGTTGGATCTTAAGAAGTTGTGTTGAATGTGGTCAAAATTAGGAAATGATATATTTGAACTGAAAGTAAATGGTCGTATGTAACAAATGTTATATTTGAGATAACACTTTCTTAGTAAAGTACAGATTCTCGTACTTTTCTGGGTTGAGTCCCGTCCGGGATTCGAACCCACGAGTGAGGCACCTAATCGCCAGCACACAAAGTCAGCGATCTAACCCACTCAGCCATCGAGGCTTCCACAAAAATGAACGTCCGACAACTGGTAGTCTAGATCACGCACTTTGTGTACCCCTCTGACAAGTGTAAATTGGCACGGCTCCCATGGCCGTAAGCTATGAAAGCTATGGCATTGTGTATTCATAAATGGTCGTAGTTTAAGACTTAGATGCTTTGATGGAATGGGGTAATGGGTATGCTTCTATTTTTGCAAGTGCCGGTAGACACCTAGTTATTCATCTGTTTGTTATAAAATCTTATATTCAAAGCAAACTATGTTGATATGGTCAAACACTATTTGCTTGCACATCCAATGAATATTAGTTGCAATGTTTAAAGGGGCACTGATCTAACGCAATTCCCCGGGACTGGTTGTTGCCTTTGTTATTGTTTTTTCCCAGTGAGTACCCGGATGTATAGCAGAAATCTAGACTAGTTCGCGACCTCTGCTGCGCCTTTCGTAAGCGCATTAGTCACTTTTATGGATACCGGTAGTAATAAGGGCGTATGGTCACATTGATCAACAAAATGAAATACAGTTTTTCAAGATAATAAGGAAATGTAGGTATCTTTGGGGGTAGCATCGGTAATGGTGACGAAGTTTTGATAAGTCACTTGCATGGTAATTTTTTGATTTTCGTTTACATTATTTTTACTTACAACACAAAGTAAATATTTCACCTAAGCATTGCTTTTTTTATAGTGTGTATATGTTTTTACTGTCAAAATGTGTAACATATTTATTAAACGTCTAAATATTTTACAAAGTGACTGAAAAACATTTCGTTGAAAAGTACATTTCTATGCTGTTTGGCTTCTAATCCTACATAATAATCTGTTGTGATGTTTGTAGGCCCGTTTGATTGTCTTAATCAATCTGGACAGATTTCTAAGTCAAAATGGCTGAAATATTTACACATTTTATAAATTGCCTCAGAGAATCACATTTTACAAATTGACGGTAATATATACACGCTTACAAAGGAAAAGACCTGTGAAAACAACGTCTATCGCGCATTGAAGAATTTCCCAAACAAGACGTAGAGAAACAAGAACGAATCGGTTTAAATGAAGGAAAACAAAATGCAAATACTATAATTACAACCTACCAAATTTATGTTTATAAATTTTAGGCAGCTTCCTTGTTCGAGGAATGTATCCGTGAATATCCACACAAAGGAACAATATCCCACTCGTCTGCAGCTGTACAAAGAAACTTATTCGATGTCACGTGTCTCTGTAACAATCAAATATTTTAAAAGATATATTTCGTTTCGGGATATTATAACCCGTGTTCGTTTCTCAACTGATCACTTGGATTGTTTCAGGTGTTTCACATAGGTGTCAAGTCTCAAGGGTCGGCTGAGAAAGCCCACGTGACAACTATTTTCATAACGTCCACGGTTCCATTGAGTGATGGATAACAATGATCAATCAATCAACGTATTATCAGTTAACCCTTTGAACAAAGTATGTTGTTTTTACATCGGCACCTCACGCCATGATATGAGTGTATTCCCTTTGTTTTAGTAAACCTAGACATGTAAACACTCCCTTTTGACATATCCACTGTGCAAGATAACAGTGATTAATCAATCAACGTATTTTCTGTTAATCCTTTTATGACCAGGAACGATCCGTTGATTTACAAAAAAAAGTAAATCAACTGATCATTCACCTCTTGCTGGGCTGCCACGTGTATATTACATAACACACATTTCACCTCACTTCAAACCTGGATTTAGATTGAATAATTACCCCCAGACACAATAAATGCCAAATGGGAACCTTTGTCAGGTAATCTAAGTGGTGCTACCACTAATTGTACCTGTAATAAATTCATTAACTGAGCATCAAGGGAATGACGACAAATACACAAGTGTAGGGTTAGACGAGAAAACGTGGATGACAACAAGGGAGTAGTAATCGTATTATCGACGCAATCCGAAACCCGAAAATGCTTTCACTGCATGGATACTTTTTTTAGTATTAAACTATAACCATCTGGGGTATTTCCAAATTACGACATCCGATGAGCTCCGCCGTTCTTTTTGTCTCTTTGTTTAGGCTGAAGAAATTAATTAACATGCGCCCTTTGTCGAAATCTTTATAGATCACAGTTAACCTATCGGTGTTTATGCAAAAATGCGTAAAACAAATATTGCCTCCAGCCTCCAAGTTCATTTAGCTGACCTTGCAGACGGTAGCCCAGTATCTGGTTACGCTCAGTTGCGTTGCGTATCATCCGGGTACTCACGGGGGAAAAAACAATAACAAAGGCAGCAACCAGTTCGGGGAAATGCGTTAGATCAGTGCCCCTTTAAGAATTCATGTATCCTGCAGTGAAGACTAAAGAAGCGACCCACAAATAACTATAATTCCCACTAAGGAAGTATCTGCCTTGTTTTCATTAATGAATGATAGACTTGCCTTTTTTACATATACAGATGTCCTTGTGTTTATGTATCTGCTAACGGCGAAACGGCATTATCAGTGGTTCATATTGGGAAAGGGAGGTCACTCGAATTTCAAACGGGAGCTATCTCCGTTGTTTTCGTATTTGCTAGAAATGGCGTCACCCACGCTGTACGTTGTTGTTGGTCCAGCTATTAAATGCCCAGCTTATCCCTAAGGTAAAACGTATTCTTAATTATATGTTTGAATGCATTATATATTTATCTTTCCATCCGTACATCTTCTTAGATTTATTATCAGCACTAAACCATTTTCTAAAATGTGGGCCCACATTGTTCCCGTCATATATGGTGATCGAAACAAGTGGGCCCACATTTGTATATCGCCTAGCATCGTAAGGTTGTTTAATTAGTTCTGATAATCAATTCCTAAATGCGGGCAGACGTTCTTCCGTCATATTGATTGCAACAGGAGGGAGCACATTTATTAATCACGAAATTCCACTTAATTATTGATAACCATTTTCTAAAATGTGGGCCCACATTGTTCCCGTCATATATGGTGATCGAAACAAGTGGGCCCACATTTGTATATCGCCTAGCATCGTAAGGTTGTTTAATTAGTTCTGATAATCAATTCCTAAATGCGGGCAGACGTTCTTCCGTCATATTGATTGCAACAGGAGGGAGCACATTTATTAATCACGAAATTCCACTTAATTATTGATAACCATTTTCTAAAATGTGGGCCCACATTGTTCCCGTCATATATGGTGATCGAAACAAGTGGGCCCACATTTGTATATCGCCTACCTGGCAGACATTCTTCCGTCATAGTGATTGTAACAGGAGGGACCACATTTATAAATCGCTAAGCCTCATTAGCTTGGCTTACTTATAACCATTTTCTAAAATGTGGGCCCACTTCTTCCGTCATATAGTGATCGAAACAGGTGGGCCCACATTTGTAAATCGCTGGGCTTCATTGAGTTGACTGAGTAATTTATTGGGCTCACATTTGTAATTGTTTTGCATGGGTATGTAGCATTATATATTATTCTCATGTTGTAATATTGATGGGAAATGTCTTTGTAAATTATTTAGAGTGACGTTAATTCCATGAAAGGCACGCAAAGTCTTTGAACTATGAATAACGTCATCATAGCTGACCAAACTCGTACCATAATAGTTTTGCCAAAATAGTTGCAAAGCAAGAAACTTAGATCTACTTCAAATTAAATTTACATAGGCAATACCACTCATTCTACTTTTTCCAGTATAACACATCAATCTAAACATAAGTGTTGGTGGCGATATAAGCCTGAAAATATGTCTACACTTGAATTGAACTCGGGACATGATAAAAGCCTATTACCTCAAACCTTTCCGAAAACTTGTTCCATGAAAGGAATAACTCATGAATATTAATTACCCCACGACCTAGTTTTGCGATGTTCATGGAAGTGAGTTCTGCTGTAGCGTCTTCGCATTTTTACATTCTAATCCAATTATAAGTCATAATACTTATTTTAAATAGACAAAATAGCAGTTCGTAATGCGGGTTTGTTTACGTAGTACATATTCTCAACAACAAGTGTGTTTAGTTTCGAATGTGCGCCCACCTCGAACTTTCGATTAGGCAAACGGAGTTAGCTCCCTTCTCGAACCACCGATAATGCGGTTTCGCCGTGCAAACTGATCTTGACTCGTGCGATCCTGTAGCAATATTTCAGTAATAAACACGTCGGCCCAAACCAAGGATGAGAATAGAGCCAATTCCTTGTACTATGTTTGTCTCATCGAGGCAACACTGCAAAACGGCTGAATGTGCAATGTTCGCACGAATGTAAGCATGTACATTGAATCTAGTTACTATATTTACTTCTTTTTCTGTCTAAAATTGGTAGATGCTTGGCATGGACTTGCTTTTTAACGTTCCAATTTTGTTATAATGAATGTATTTCGCAGTGTAAATATCATGTATCTTTAGTTTCATTGTATCATAATGGGCAAAGGCCTACAAATATTTGACCCTACAGTAGGAAGGTGGATGAGAGCACGATACATAGAACATTTTCCTTCGAAGTATTGGTTGGTTTTCACAGCCGCAGTGTGAATAATACAACATTCTACTGAAAGCTGATAGAATAGTTACAGGTCTTCCAAAATATGTCCCCTTTTAAGCATTTATATTATGAAATTGGGTGGCAGTCATTGGCAGAAAGAAGAGATAACCGTTAATTGTGTATTTCTTATCCTAATCTGTTGTCATAATCTTACACCTTCATATCTTAAGGACATGCTACTGATGCAGTTGGTACCATTGTATGAAACCAGAAGAATATCGACCGCCTCCGTGGTCTAGTGGTAGAGCGTCCGCCCGGAGAGCGGAAGGTTCGGGGTTCGATCCCCGGCCGCGTCATACCAAAAGATGTTAAAAGATGGTACTTGTTGTTACCCTTTCTGGCGCTCGGCATTAAGGGGCTAAAACAAGGACTGGTCGGCTCGGAGTCAGTATACTGTGTCTGAGTGGGGTATTTATGTTAAACTGTGGCATGGTATCTCAGTGAGCTAGCACTATAAATCGGCATCAGTCCGGACTAGTACAAGCAGCCACACAAACACACACACGTACATGCACGTCGCAATGTACGTGCAATAATCTTGGACGCGACGTTAAACCCCATTTCACCCCACCTCACCTCTCCAGAAGAATATCAATAATCACACTAGATTAAGGTATGTGTTAAGTTTGGAATTATGACTTATTCAAATATGGTTTTAGCAATGATCCCAAATGTAAATATGTGACTTGTGGAAACATGTGTTTCATTATTTAATGACATGCACATTACTTTATGTATATAGATTTAACCTCATGCAAGCACTTAAACAAACTGCTGATGAAAAAGTGAACGTTGATTTATATTGGTTGTTTGATGACAATGCACTGTTAATAATAAAGAAAAGGAACTTGTATTCAATATTGTTCTGTGATAAGTGAGTGAGTGAGTGAGTTTTGAACAGTATGCAAGTGATATCATGACCTGTCAGCTTAATGTGGGAGGAAAGCCTGAAGTGATGCAGATCTCAGACGTTTACCACTGTGAAACCCACGTTCACGGGTATGGTGCTGATATACCTTTAAACATGTTCATGAATATGTATCAAGAACTAAAAGATTTGATTACGCCAATGTTGTAAATAATTCTCCTATTTTTATCTATGTTTATTTACTTGCTTATTTATTGTTGTGACTATTTTGTTTGTAAATGTGTTTTGGAAAGGGTTTTCCTTAGGTGTGATAATTTGTTTCTAATCAATTTCACGCGTTTGTAAATAAAACATGTTTAAACTTGAGTAGACGCCTGAGTGTTATTATCCGAAGACAGGGAAATTGGGATCAAACTGCTGGTCCAACGAAAAATGACTGCAAATCGCAAAAAACCCACTATGACTGCAAATCGTGATGATAGTTACAAAAACATTAGGGGCGGTCGTATAGCCTAGTTGTTAAGGCGTTAGCTCGTCACGCCGAAGACCCGGGTTCGATTCCCGACATGGGTACAATGTGTGAAGCCTATTTCTGGTGTCCCCCGCCGTGATATTGCCTGAATATTGCTAAAAGCGGCGTAAAGCCATACTCACTCACTCACTCACTCACTCGAAACAGATTAAGTACCTTCGTCAATTTGGGGCATGGAAGCCGTGTAGCTTATCATCTCGTGTTAAAGGGACACTTTCCCTTTTGTACATACTTGTTCTTCTAGGACTGTATCGGACGATAGGTTGGCTTCGCCTCGAGGTTTCAGGCGCATGCGGCAAAATTGCCGTGGCTTTGAAGTGTACAATACTTTAATGACGCTTCCGTTTGTCGTTTTTATTTTTCATACATTCGCGTGTGCGACGCAGATGCTGAACAATTCACTTAAGACGTCAGTCACTTCAAGGTTGGAGACTACCCTCTGTCTCGGAAAGAGCTAACCTCAAAGTCCCCATGTCTGTCATTTTACAATGAGTGAGTGAGTGAATATGGTTTTACGCCGCTTTTAGCAATATTCCAGCAATATCACGGCGGGGGACACCACAAATGGGCTTCACACATTGTACCCATGTCGGGAATCGAACCCGGGTCTTCGCCGTGACGAGCGAACGCTTTAACCACTAGGCTACCCGACCGCCCCCATTTTACAATGAGATGATTCTAATTCAAACATCTCAACATAAATTACATGCATGACTTGTGTATTTGACGTGGTGATCCAGTGGTGTACGATTAAGTAAATTGATAAGTATAGCATGTGTGCAGGGCAGCCAACGAAAACATGTACCGTATTCGACGTAATAAGCGCCCAGGGCGCTCTCAAATTTAGAAATAGGGGGCTCTTATTGGAATATTATTTTGGTGAAAAAAGAGTTGAAAGATCGTAAATTTCGTGGTTTAATGCTGACAGTCTGAAATGTTTACATACGACAGATATATTTAATTGCCCATAAATGAGGGCGCATGTATTGTGTACATTGATCAAACGGAAGGGGTGCTTATTAGGATTCTTCACTAGCCAATATATTAGCAAATATCGCCGTGGGCGCTTGTTAGAGCGGGGCGCTAATTACGTCGAATACGGTAAATCATTACCGTGATTTATGAGACAGTGAGCGGTTGAGCCATCTTGTGTACATGCTACTGGATTACATATGTTTCGTGAGTGCCGACTGCGAGGCGTGTGGACAGGTAATGGGCCATTTGCACTAATCAGTTTCAACCCATATTCGTCTGAGCAAAAATCGCCTTTGTAGAAATTACATTGGGGCATCTAAACATGTCCGTACCAGCAACAGTACATTGAGTGAGTGAGTATGGTTTTACGTCACTTTTAGCAATATTCCAGCAATACCACGGCTGGGGACACCAGAAATGGGCTTCCCACATTGTACCCATGTGGGGAATCGAACTCGGGTCTTCGGCGAGACGAGCGAACGCTTTAACCACTCGGCTACTCCACCGCTAATGTATCTTTTCATCGTCCGGTACCCGTCTTTTTGCGGATACTGATGGACCTGCGGATGGAATAGCCCATGTTGTGACGTCACATTATATTGTGTTTGTTTGTTGTTTACCGCCGCACTCAGCAATATTTCAGCTATAAGACGGCGGTCTGTAAATAATCGAGCCTGGGCCAGACAATCCATTGACTGACATCAATGACATCGATCCACGCAATTAGGATGCGATGACATGCATCAACCAAGTCAGCGAGCCTGACCACCCGATCCCGTTAATCGCCTCTCACGACAGCATAGTCGCCTTTTACAACAAGTATTGGTTGTTGAAGACCTATTCTATCCCGGATCTTCACGGGTCTAAAACCCCGTGTAATTCCCTTCATCGACAAGCAAGCAATAAGCCAAAGATACGTGTGGAAATAAGTGTAAACGTAAATACGGATGTGTGTCACGGATACGGATACGGGGATGGATGTGATCCCGGCTTAAGCCATCTGTTGTTGACGAGTAAAGCTTGAATCACAGCTGCCTTCAGTCCGCCCTCATATTTGTTTCCGGATCCGTGACAAGAATCCATATTTACATTTACACATGTACCATTGTCCCTCTCCCATATCCGTGTTTGTTTCCGCATCTGTGACAAGAATCCATATTTACATTTACACATGTAACATTGTCCCTCTCTCATATCCATATTTTTTTCCACATCCGTGACAAGAATCCATATTTACATTTACACATATACCATTGTCCCTCTCCCATATCCGTATTTGTTTCCGCATCCGTGACTAGAATCCATATTTACATTTACACATGTACCATTGTCCCTCTCCCATATCCATATTTGTTTCCGCATCCGTGACAAGAATCCATATTTACATTTACACATGTACCATTGTCCCTCTCCCATATCCGTGTTTGTTTCCGCATCCCTGACAAGAATCCATATTTACATTTACACATGTACCATTATCCCTATCCCATATCCGTGTTTGTTTCCGCATCCGTGACTAGAATCCATATTTACATTTACACATGTACCATTGTCCCTCTCCCATATCCGTATTTGTTTCCGCATCCGTGACTAGAATCTATATTTACATTTACACATGTACCATTGGGGGCGGTCGGGTAGCCTAGTGGTTAAAGCGTTTGCTTGTCACGCCGAAGACCCGGGTTCGATTCCCGACATGGGTACAATGTGTGAAGACCATTTCTGTTGTCCACCGCCGTGATATTGCTGGAATATTGCTAAATGCGGCGTAAAACCATACTCACTCACTCACTCACATGTACCATTGTCCCTCTCCCATATCCGTATTTGTTTCCGCATCCGTGACTAGAATCCATATTTACATTTACATTTACATTTCTGTCTATGACAAGCAGCAGTATATATGTTTTCACCTGCCAGCTACTTATTCCGTAATATATACCGAACCAAATTATAAACTTCACAATCCTAAAATTTTAACATTTGGACCAGTTATCATTGTGGGCCCTTATTGTGTATTTAAACAGTAATGGCCACGTATTGTCTTCAGATAACACACGTTTTTGTGCAGGTGAATCGATCAAAATCATGTGCACAGCACTATAGTGGCAAAAGTGTTTTTTCACGTGCAACTGGTCACGTGGCCATAATACCGCACGTGTTTTCAGCCATACTTGTTAGCAGTCATTAACAAAAAAAGAAAAACACAAGAAAACAAAAGTCTTTACGGCCATTTGTCATGCCACGCCTTTCAAATGTGCAACGTGAACGTACCATCGGCATGTTGCAGACGGGAACGTCCGTAGCTGAAGTCGCAAGGACGATGGGTTGTAGTCGACGGACTGTTTATGATTTACAGACGCGTCTACAGCAAACGGGTACCACCGCTGATCGCCCTCGGCCAGGTCGACCACGTGTGACGTCACATGCAAAGGATCGTCAGATTGTCTTACGTCACCTCCGTAACCGATTTTTCACGGCTACATCAAACCTACAACTGTTTAGGGGTAGACTGAGTGCGCAAACTGTTCGAAACCGTCTGAGAACTGCTCACCTTCAAGCACGACGACCATACTGCGGGCCGATTCTGATTCAATTACACAGACGTCAACGTCAATTGTGGGCACAGCGACATTTACGATGGACTCGAATTGGAATCAAGTAGTCTTCAGTGATGAATCCCGATTTAACCTTCGATTTGCTGATGGTAGGGCGAGGGTGTGGAGGCGGCGCCATGAACGTTACGCCCAGTGTTGTGTACAGGAAGTTGACAGATTTCGAGGCGGAAGTGTCATGGTGTGCGGTGCTTTCTGTGGCAATGTACGTTCCAGGCTTCTTGTCATCCGTGGCAACCTCAACGCTGCTGCTTACCGCGACCAGGTATTGGCACAAGAACTTCTGCCTTTTATGGCAGCACATGGACCCAGTTTGATCTTCCAACACGACAATGCCAGACCCCACACAGCAATTTTGACAAGGAATTTCCTTCAGAATGCGGGAGTCAGCGTCATGGACTGGCCGTCAAGGTCTTCCGGCCTCAATCCCATCGAACACGTCTGGGATGCTCTTGTCAGAAGTCAGCGCACTCTCCAGAACCAACCACAGAATTTGCAAGTTCTTGGCACCATTTTGCAGCAACAATGGCGTCGTCTTCCCAATCATGTGTTCGCAAGCATCACAAGGTCCATGCGGAGGCGTTGTGTGGCAGTTGTCAACGCACATGGTGGCCATAAACGCTACTGAACTTGTGTGCCATCAGATTCTCGTGCATGGGATTTAAACTGTTGATGTTATTACCGAATACCGTAGGTGCTTGGAACAAATTATGGTTACCACCGTTAATTAAAAGCCTTCTTTGGACATTAATGATTAACAATTACCTTCTCTGATACATTTGTCCGTTGTATATCATATATAGGATTACTTTTAAAAGTGTGAAGTTTTTAATTTGACTCAGTATATATCTCCTGCTACGCGCAAGATGGCGTTCATTAAGTCCATCTTGGACGCTGATTGATGAAGAGAAACTTTTGTTTTCATTTTCACTAACCATCCACTCCAAAAACTGCTCAGGCGGTTTGGTTTGACTCTTGTCAATGTAGTATGAATCCTGATGGTGAAACAGCTACATTTGTTTTCATAATTTCATTCTTCATTGGCTTCAACATGTGTTTTGCCATGTGCTCAAGGAAATTAAACTTGCTTTGCAACCTGACGCCTCAGCAGGGGATATTCCACCAGCAGGACCATCCACGTCAATAAAATGATCGAAATAATAAGACGCGAGTCTCGTATAGAAATAGTACTATACGACGAAAAGGTGTTGACGCTCTTGCATATATTTTCATAAAAGAGAATTTTACTTTTACGTTTTAAGTATACGTATACGAGCAAAATAAATGCGGACATGTGCAAATGCATCATCGATTATCAAATGGAAATGTTTTTATATCTGCATTCTGTTGTGATAAATGCCCTGGACCATTCGCTAAATCATCTTCGTTTTGAGTCAGATTCAAATTACATGACGTCAAGTTAAATTGCACTCATGACGGAGAGAAATCCCCTGCTAAGTTAGACATAGGTGAAATCGAGAAACGAAGCTTTGGTTGCAAATGGGTCCATGTTATTTATTATAATAGAATATATTGACATACACAGAAAGTCGAGGATGGTTCAAATGGGTCTTAAGCCATTTTGTGAGTCTATGAATGAGCTGACTAGTTCCCGTTAGAACTTTTTAACATAACCAGGAGTGCACTTAATGCTTATAACATACTCGTATTACATATTTGAACCATGAACTTGTTATTGCACGTCACATGTCACTCTAATATGCCAAATTGACATGCCATAACTATCAGCACTAATTACTGTTAAGTGTTGGCCTCCATTGTCTATTGCTAATAACCAATCAGCGCAAATTATCAGTTGGCTTCTCTTGTTAAGTGTCCACCTTTTGTTATCTTATTACTTTTGTTGTTCTTACATGTACATATACCTTCTCTGCCTCATAGCATTCATTCACCTGATGAAGGAGTAAGCATAAACCCCGAAACGCTGTGTTCCTCATAATAAAAAAGTTGACATCCATAAATTCTCTGCCTTATATTTATCACTTCTGAATGCCTTTCAAAGGGTTGTACTGCCATGCTTTATGGCAGAAAAGTAAGTCACAATTACACACAGAGAAACATGGCTGACGTTATTTTGACAAGCATAGCATTTGAGATAGACACAACATCAAGTCAACAGATGGTCATTCTGTAACATTGGTTGGTTGCACTCAGCAATATTCCAGCTATATGACGGCGGTCTGTAAATAATAGGGTCTGTTTGTTTGTTTGTTGTTTTACGCCGCACTCAGCAATATTCCAGCTATATGACGGCGGTCTGTAAATAATCGAGTCTGGACCAGACAATCCAGTGATTGACATCAAGAGCATCGATCCATGCAATTGAGATCGATGACATGCATCAACCAAGTCAGCGAGCCTGACCACCCGATCCCGTTAGTCGCCTTTTACGAAAAGCATAGTCGCCTTTTACGGCAAGCATGTGTTGCTGAAGACCTATTCTAACCCGGATCTTCACAGGTCTAATAGGGTCTGAACCAGACAATCGAGTGATTGATATCATGAGTTTCGATCCACGCTATTGGGATCGATGACATGCATCAACCAAGTCAGCGAGTCTGACCACCCCATCCCGTCAGTTACCGCTTACGACAAGCATAGTCGCCTTTTACGGAAAGCATGGGTTGCTGAAGACCCATTCTATCCCGGATCTTCACGGGTCTCATTCTGTAACGACATGTATACGAAGCTGATACTAAACATTTGAAACAGATTATCTGTTTATATAATTATGTATATAGCTACTTACTCTGAGAAAACATTTTACCCAGTCTTTGTACATTGTCAGATATCGCTTCGTATTCCCGAGAAAACCTGATGTCCTATGTCCATTTTCAAATCGGCTGCCATATTTTCCCGGTTAAATCACCAAACGTATAAACACGAAAAGCCAACCCTCATTGGAGGCTTGCATAAAATGGCATTTTCAATATGGCTGTTATCCTTGTTAAATTTGTTTCGGAATAGTTCCAGCAAATAGACATCGGTACAAAGCTTAAGGCTGCATTGGTCAACAACAACAACAACAACAACAACAACAACAACAACAACAACAACAAGGTGGTTGGCCTAGATTGGGAGAATTTATTCCCCTGAACTAAACGAACATAACCCAGTTCGGGCTAACCCCCTGAAACTGGTTCAAAACTAGAGAAAGTGAAGAAATTCATGTTATAACTCCGTAGCACAGTCAACCTCCCTCCGGTATACAAACCAACCAAGCTGGAGGCACAGAACCCGTCCAAGAATATTCGCGACGCAAAATCTGAAGTCCACAGGTGACCTGAAATACTAAGAGTAAATGGCAGATTGTTGGAGCAGCATTAGGACAAAGCCTTGCCAATGTATGCACACCTGACAGAACCAAACATCCGTGACCAGTTGCGGAGACTAAAATTATATATGCGCCGTGAACCTGGTGAGCTGACTGCCAACACTCGCCAGACGGCTTTGTATGAACCCTCAGTTCCAACAGAAACAGACCCGATATCGCAAATGAACGTTCGCATTATTCTCCACAAATTACCTGACGCAGCTGTAACTGATGAACCACACATGGGCTCACAAAATGAAATCCTTGATGTCGGCCTCGAAGATTTTGAGTTTTCTCCCGATTCCGACCCTTCTCTGTCAACGATCTTTCTGATGATCCATTGTATATTTTGTTTATGATATTCTATAACCAAATCTGTGATTTACCGAATGAGAAACGGAGGCAAATTTAACAATTCAACCAAACATTTCCACAGAATCAACTTGATAACTTAAATGACGTTATTTCTTTCACTCCTAATGCGGGCTGTTCTTTGCATGTTACTAAATGTTGCGTGCATGGTGCTGCTCGAACATTGGAGGAACTCCATACGGCTTCCAAAGACAATGAACCACAGAAGGGTAATAAACAAAATCATCAAAAGAAAAACCGGTTCCAACTAAAACTAAATGAAACAAGGAAAGCAATATCCTGCATAGAAATTTGCTTGACGTTTTGTTCCCTCGGGACAGTCAATGTCAAAACGACAAAAGACTGACATTGGGAGAGTTCCTGGGTTTGCTGCCAGGAATAGAGCCCTTCTGACAATCTGGGTAATGTAGAGGTTGGGGATTCTTCACATTCGCCGAAAAGTTCTGGATGGGTTGACTAGGCAGCGTTTCCTGGGAGAGGTCCCATTCGCTGTCTGGGCTGCGTGTAGAGGGGGCAATCGCCCTGAGCTGATGATGAGCCTAACCAGCCTGACTGTGCCAGGATCACCCAAACCCTCTTTGCTGCATTTTATATTTTAATCTGTGCATAATAATGACAACATCAACAACAACAAAACAACAACAATTTACCATATTATTTTCATAATGAGTTTGTCATGTAATGTACATTAATGCTAATGACATTAGCTCGCTCCCACATCAAGCTGACACGCCATGATAAACTGGATTACCGTTCAAATCCAACTCACTCACTCATTATCTCACACATGAACGCATGAACTCGTATCTTGCAGGATCTCCTACCAACGCATTGGAAAATGTCAGTTAGGGCACCCGCACATGCCATTCTCTTGCTGTACTTTGGTAAAATATCAGTTTCTAAAGGACTGCCATCTACCCATCTGTTCCCACAAGGCTGTAACTGCAGACCAATCCAGTATACCTTTGGGATGGCGAAGGTAAGGATCTCGTCTAAACAGACAGAAATAAAGTTTGTGCCACGCCCTATGAGAAGCATATCTGAAAACTGAATCAACTAGTGGTAATAGTTAAACATCCAAATCAGAGCGATGCCTTTTGTCCTCATCCCTAGTTTCCACCTCAGCGACCGACCATTAAATAATAATGTGTGCGTGCGTGCTTGTGTGACATATTTTTTCGATCCCCTTAATATGTTCATATATATAAAATATATATGATAACAATAGTATATATACAGTCAAACACCATTTGTCGAACTTTGATCCGTCGAACTTCCGGGTATATCGAAACAAAAGCCTTCCTTCTTTATTTATCAACCTAGGACAACTCGAATTATTTCCGTAGGTCCCTTCAACTTCGACACATCAGTGTTTGACTGTACTTGAACAAATGAAATGCAAACAGGAGCCGATATTTTGATATTCTGATACCCACGATGTCCAGCGACCAATGTTTTGTTGTAAAAGAAATCAGGAGGCATTTTTTGAAAACATGAACCTAATTCTACTCCATGCTCTGTGTTACTTTGTCCTGTACCTTTCCACGTACATTCTTTGAGGACTGGAGCTACAAGAGGTCCCCAGCACGCTTTGGTCTGTCTTGAGAGGTGACTCAATTGGATCAGGTGGTCAGACTCGGTAACTTGGTTGATTGCATATCATCGTATGAAGACGTTACCCATCATATCTACCCATGATTCATTCGGCCCAGTCCCAGTTATTAAGAGGCCGCGTCGATGTTACTCGAATATGACTTATTGAGGCGTGGGGCCGCGGGTGGCCGCGTCGTCCAATACGCCGCGATTCGCTGTGCAGAGTTGCGTCCCTTGGGCATGCCAGAACCCTATGATTGTGGGTTCGAATCCCGGTTCGCCCCGATTATATTTCTACTATTCTAGTATCGGTAATCATTTAAAATATAATTCCCTCTCACCCAACTCACGAACGAACGAACGAAGTTTACCATGTACACTTCCTTGGCAATAACCCAAATGCTGTATCCTACCTCGCTACTCTGCATACCTATCGCGGATACCTGTGCCTCCATCCTTTACCATGAACAATTCCACTGTCATACTCTACTTTCCCTCCTCCCTACACCGAACGTTTGGTGTTTTCCTTTCAAGATACCCCTCCCTCCTTTGGCAGGAACAATTCCCAGTGACTAGTTCGTAGTTCAACTCAACTCATTGTGATCCTTTCGCATATCCTTTTTCTTTTGTCAACTTGAGGCTCTCTATCTTTTCCCAGACTCTTCAGATTCTTCCGCATTTCTTTAACACACTTTGCTGATCGTAAGAGGCGACTAACGGGATCGGGTGGTCTGGGTCGCTGACTTGGTTGAAAGCATATCATGTATCCTAATTGTGTGGACTCGATTATTTACAGACCGCCGTCATACAGCTGGAATATTGCTGAGTGCGGAGTTAAACAACAAATAAACAAACAAACATAACACACTTACTAAACTCTACTTCCTCACAGATAAACGTATATCAAAAGCATTTGAGCGCTTTTATGTCCAACTCATACTTACCTATTTCTCTTAAGAATTGGTGGCAGCTTCTTTTTTTCTTTATTGTATCCCACTTTACCAGATCAGCATCTTCCTTCCAGCACTGCTTGAAACCAGGTATAGCGCTCCTTTATATACGTAATGCATATCTTTGTGTCTTGGAGGTATGTATACCCTTCATGCTGAGAGCAAGATTCTTAAAAAAAGTAAATAATTTAGTGAACATCAGCATTGTTCCAAATAAAAATTTACCAAAAAATCAGACAATTCTAAATATGGGGTGTCCCCATTTAGTATGTATCGATTCACCCAGAAGAGGCATCTGACCATACGAAATATCCATGAATCGATTCATATTTTCATTTTGCATAACTTTCAAACGGATAGATTTACATGATTTTAATTTTAATTGTGAATTTTGACCCACTGTTGCCCTATAGCTGAAATGTGCAAACATATTGTACGTTCCCAAAACCAATGACGATCAGCAGTGGGTCGAGGGGTGGCATCCAAATCTGTATATTGAGATATTGCAGGTTGAGCAAGATAGTACTGCGATCACAATGGAAGAAGTTTTTGATGTCAACGCAGAAGAAGAGTGAGTGAGTTGGGTTTAACGCCGCTTTTAACAGTATTACAGCTATGTCGCGGCGTGTCAGCTTAATGTGGGAGGAAAGCCCGAAGTGATGCAGGTCTCAGACGTTTACCACATCGGTGAAACCCACGAGCACGGGTATGGTGCTGACAAACCTAGAAACATAATCGGGGCGAACCGGGATTCGAACCCACAATCATAGGTTTCTGCAACTTCCAACTTTCTGCAACTCTGCACAAGCAAAGGTGACGTTTGACACATTCATCAATGAATGCAATGTTGTTATTTTGTAGGATTACTGAAATAGCAGAAACAGTGTATGTAAAAGTTTACCCATATCAGCCAATGAAAACTTTTGTCACGCACGCTGCACGTGTACCCTAAGGCCACGCCCCCGAATATGTTTGTTTTGGAAGCCGATTACGGAGCTTGTGATGTCAGCGCTTTCACTTGGACATTAAATACTTTCAACGAATATTACGAAAATCCCTCACTAAATACTTTCAACGAATATCACGAAAATCCCTCACTAAATCCATCTGGGATATTAGTACGAGAACTCATCCCAAGTCACAATTATGATGACATTCAACCACCAGAAAGTCAGTACAAAGGGTTACACACTCCCTGGACTTTAAAAACTCCTAAAGTTGACACTGCTTTAACATCAGAAGTCACCTAAAAGACAACCCAACCCTACTACGATCAGTAGCTATCACTAAAATTCAAGCTACATGGGACAGCTGGACCTATATATACAATGATGGATCCAAGAATCATATCAACAACAGAGTTGGTCACAGGATCCATATCCACAGCTCCAAGCCCCAAGCACATTCGGTTCGCCTGCCTGATGTCAGTCAGTATTCACGGCTGAAATGGAGGCAATTCATCATGCACTCAAACTCATACCGGAACTACCGGAAGCAAAGGCAGTCGTCCTATCAGACTCGCTAAGTGTACTTAAACTCCAAGCCAGGAGATCCTCAGATGGCTATACAAAATTCAGCCCAAGATCCTACAAAAGCCAAACTCATACTCAAATTAAATGAAAGTTGAAATTGCGATCTCACGCCACAGACTCGGTCACAAAATGCACTTTGACAAGGTTTGTCCATCTTGCAATCAACCTGAATCCATTGCTCACTTGTTACTGGAATGTCAAGACCAAGCCCCAGGCCGGGCTCGGTTAAAACAAGAATTGCAGTTAGACACGCTATCTGTCATAGATCCCCTAAAGCCAAGAGATGCATTAGCGAAGGCCAAACTAACTCTATTCCTGAGAGATGGACAGCTATTCTAACGTATATAAACAGAGCAGCCAAAGATAAAAATGAAATTATATCAATATACGAAAATAGAAATCATATCAATGCAAAAACAGAAATTCTGTGAATACCAAACTCGCAATAGATATGTGTACCCTTCTCACACATATGAGTCCCAAAGAGGGATAGGTCAGCCGAAATTGCTAAGACAGAAGGTGACCTGTCAAACACTTAATGCAACAACTCTACGAATTTTTCTCTCTCGGATATTCACTAAAGGTATGTAGGAGAACTGATATTCGCAACAAAATCGCAATTATTTTTTTTAGTTTATAACTTTTAAAATATCAATATGTGTGACCTAATTGGCTGAATATCAGTGGATTTGAACCAACTTTGACTGTTGCAATGAAACGTACAGATGTAAACTGCAAAATCTCTTAAGCTTCTTGTAAATCATAAGTTTATGCCTTTAGTCATCACTCTCGTAGTCTGTTTACGTAAGACCTCTTGTGGCCACAGGGGGCATGACACATTGATGTCAGGCTTCAAAGTGGAAACTAGTTTGTTATTTTTAGTCATAGCTTGTGTTGGCTCATCGTGAATGGAAAGCACACCTCCTCTCTGTGTCGATTCTTCATCTTTAGCTGTTATGTTTGATGGTGTATTTCCACGTATTTCCTTGACATTGCCATTTGTTGAAGTCATCTGATCAGCAACCCTTCCCATGTGGTTTATGAAATCATCTTTGGTTCCTGGGTGTTGCTTGAGATGATCAGATGGAGAGGATGTGCGATCAGCTCTATTTCCTGTGTCCCTATCTAATTTGTCAGTTGAGGAGGATGTGTTATCAGCTCCATTTCCGGCGTCCCTATCTAGTTTGTCAGTTGAGGAGGATGTGTTATCAGCATCCTTTCCTGCGTCCCTATATAGTTTGTCAGTTGAGGAGGATGTGTTATCAGCATCCTTTCCTGTGTCCCTATCTAGTTTGTCAATTGCAGAAAATTTGTTATCAGCTTCCTTTCCTGTGTCACTATCTGGTTTGTCAGTGGTAGAGGACCTGTTGTCAGTTTCTTTTCCCTTGTCACTATCTGGTTTGTCAGTGGGCGAGGACCTGTTATCAGCTTCTTTTCCCTTGTCACTATCTGGTTTGTCAGTTGGAGAGGACCTGTTGTCAGCTTCCTTTCCCATGTCACTATCTGGTTTGTCAGTGGTAGAGGACCTGTTGTCAGCTTCTTTTCCCATGTCACTATCTGGTTTGTCAGTGGGCGAGGACCTGTTGTCAGTTTCTTTTCCCATGTCACTATCTGGTTTGTCAGTGGGCAAGGACCTGTTATCAGCTTCTTTTCCCATGTCACTATCTGGTTTGTCAGTTGCCGAGGACCTGTTATCAGCTTCTTTTCTCTTGTCACTATCTGATTTGTCAGTGGGCGAGGATCTGTTATCAGCTTTCTTTCCTTTGTCACTATCTGGTTTGTCAGTTGCCGAGGACCTGTTATCAGCTTCTTTTCCCATGTCACTATCTGGTTTGTCAGTGGGCGAGGACCTGTTATCAGTTTCTTTTCCCATGTCACTATCTGATTTGTCAGTGGGCTAGGACCTGTTATCAGCTTCTTTTCCCATGTCACTATCTGGTTTGTCAGTGGGCGAGGATCTGTTATCAGCTTTCTTTCCCTTGTCACTATCTGGTTTGTCAGTTGCCGAGGACCTGTTATCAGCTTCTTTTCCCGTGTCCCTCTCTAGTTTGCCTTTTGGAGAGGACATGTGATCAGTTTCCTTTTCTGTGTCCCGATCTGGTGTGCCATTTGGAGAAGATGTTTGATCAGCATCTTTCTCTGTGTCCGTATCTTGGTTGCCATTTGGAGAGGACATACGACCATCATGAAAGGAATTGTTATTGGTTGTCTTCTCATCACTTATGTGTTTAGCTGGTTTTTCTGCCCCTCCGAACGCCTTGATTGAATTTTTTTGGTCGAGCTTTGATGTTATGGAATGTTCATCATCTTTGAGCTTTCACAAATCTGTGTTCTTAAATGGTTGGGTTGTATCAATATCATGGTCGCCATGAGAAAGGTTTGTGTTAAATTCAGCGGTGAATGCTGCTTTGTCAACACTCTCAATCTCGAGTTGTCCGTAAGGTATTGAATTACCTGGAATATCAACAGTATTAATCATATGTAAAGATAATGGAAATTGGAATACAGTTACTTTCCCTTCGGCATGTGTGGTGTCATGACTTTCATTTTTGATCTTTTGTGATACAAATTGCCTTCACAGAAACAATATATTAACATCAACTCACTTCATGAATGTCCCATGTAATGTAGTATACCCACGACATAATAATCATGTTAAAGTTATGTTAAATTGAAATACTTAAGATATAAAACGACGTTCAGAATGTGAAAACATAATGACCTGACGTTATAACCCACTCGTACTCAAAATTTTGTACCATTTGTTCCCTTCATTCAAACTTCATTGAGGACGTTTTAATAATTTCTATACACAGTGGTTAATGTGTTGGGTCCTCACGCTGAAAGATTTGGTTCGATTCCCCACATGGATATAATGTGCCTGATGTACCACACCACATCATGATATGGTCGGATACCTTTTCGCGAACACCTGATGCCATCACTATTTGATAGAAATTCATAAACACATGCTTATGATATAGTCGAAATCGTACAATAGATTCTGCTTTTGGCAGAGTTGTGTTATGAATATGGTTAGGGTTTGTCGCTTTATTACACATATTTAATATCATTATTGTTGTTTTTATTATCATTATTATTATTATTATTTATCTAACATACCTACCTGTGACCATGCTGTCTTTCGCACATGGAATATTGCAATGATGCCCCTGAGTGCTGCAACCTTCAAACTTTCTGCAACTGGTGTTTACGAAGCGCACATTACATCTCGGTGTTGAAAGGCAGATGTCGACACAGATCATCGAACTACGAACGTTGATAGAATTGAAGAAAGCACCTGTTCTGCGAAAAGACGAATGCTGTGATTTTATCCTCCAAGGACAGTCTCCAAGGAAACTGGTAAGTGGTATTAGAAACCCCCTCAGTAGCACACAGACAGAAACCATCATTAATGGAATTTATGACGTCCTAGAGTTTGGGCAATTCGTCCAAACCGACTATAGTACCGTCTCTCAACCTTGTATTGCAGTAACGCAAGCAGCAAGGTATTGTCACAGAGTGACTAAATGACACTTTATATGGATAACGTATTGTTATTACATAGCACTTAGATTTATAATAGATTTGTAGAAAGCACCGGTTCTGGGAAAGATGACTTCAGTGACTTTTCCTCCAAAGTAATCTCAAAGTACACTGACAAGCGGTATAAGGAACACCCAAAGTAGCACACAAACAGCCACCATCAATAATGGCAAGATCAATAAATTATGCTTGAGCGGTGTCTGTGTTGCAACTTACGTTCAAGAAACCTAATGGGATGATAGAATATGTATAATGCAATTTAGAGTTTATGGTTAAAAGAGTATCACATTTTTCACTTTGGGTCTCCTCGTGTATTCCTCACCTGGTGAATATACCACCATTTCCGAAACAGATACAGCTGTATTGTACACTTAGTAATAACTTCATCTGCGGGTGGGACTATTTTGGCATCAGCTGGTCATTTGATTAGGGGATTCGGTAGCACTGCAACTGTTCACAATTGCATCGTCTACTCATCTCCTTTAATAAGAAAGGAAGAGGAAAGAAGATAAGTTCTATTCCAAGTGGGTGTTTCATCATTTAGTGTTTGTTTGCCCAGTCCTAAAGTTAAATGATATTAATCTGACTTTGATATCGTATCTATTAAATAATTGACTGCAATAATAATTATAGATTACTTGATTAGATTATAATTTATATCATCACTTAACCATGTTTACTTAAAGAATAACTGCCAGACAATTAATTATTATGAGTCATAAAGTTGTTTAAACAGTTGCATTATGTCATTAAAATGTACATCAATAAATCTCTAGTGCCAGTGAACAGCTTTTATGAATATTCGTAACAAATAATTATCTAAAAACAAAGAGATATATTTCTACTTTAATCTGTTAAAATATTCCAGCAAATCACCTTTCTTGTCACATAATTTTCCTCTTCATTCTTACCTTGAAAGGGATGCTCCCTTTCACTGGAATAGGATCAGGTAGTTCGTTACAGAAAAGCTGAAAAACGGTTTAATGACACATTATAGGAATTAAATTGAAAAGCTTCAGCATGAACGAGTGAGTGAGTGAGTGAGTTAAGATTTAACGTCACATCGGCAGTATTTCAGCCATATCGTGACGATCAGCATGAACGAAAACCACTGACAATGACCATATTCTAATGTTTAAAAATATATCAGTGCTCGAGTAATTTCCAATATTAGATCGGCTTGTAAGGATTTTTTGTAATTTTGAAAAAAATCAAACCATATCTAAACATCTGTGTCAAAAATAATAATATATAAGAGAGCGGACGCCTGATTACACTTTTATTTAAATAATGGAACGATATGGATCTGCACTGACCGAAATCACTGTCATATTTCGTTACAGTATGTCATTACCCGTTCCAGCCATATGGCGTGCTAACCCAATGATATTTGCAAATGATGTGGTTCTAATAATAATAATAATAATAATAATAATAATAATAATAATAATTCCATGTATACTTCGCCAGATTCCATTCACCAAGTTAATGTTCATGGCGCTACATAGTTTTAGCAAGTAATACTAATGAAAGGGGGAGTAGAGTTGATAGCGTTGTGTGAAAAGATGAGTTTTCAGATGAGCCTTATAGGATGAAAGCGATGATCCGTGTTGATAACATGTGCGAAAAATCTTAACTCTGCTACTTGTCATTTTCTCGTATTGAGTATACAGCTGTACATATGTGTAAAAGTGCGGAAAGAGGAAAAATTCTTACCTTAGAGCTGACGTACATTTATTACCCACGTGGTGAGGATACAGGTGGTAAGATACTATATCCGTACGTCACACGTGTGTCATACAGGGTTGACCTCGTTATATTCGTTTTGATTGGATAACCGTGACTTCTGTCACACCGCGATTACTTTTTTCATTCACAACGAATCGCGAGACGTCATTCATTTTGCAACTACAAGATAGAACTGAAGCAATCTCATGAGAGCGAGAGATGTTTATAAACACTTTATTAAACCAAACAAGATATTCACACGCATCAAATTCGGTTTGCATTCTATATAAGTTATGCAAAGAGCTTCTGCAGACATTATAGTATCGAGCTATATCCATTTACAATGTACGACTAGCCTACCGATCAATAAATAGATCGACGGTCCCCATGAGCGTGACGCACCCGACCACCTTCGTAACTTTCAATTTGATTTCACGTAAATGGATAAGCGTGGTGAAATGTCAGTTTAAACTATCTGGACAGATATCTAGACTCACTTGGGATGGTCCGATTGTCCCATCAGTGTCACCTTCGAAGCGTTTTTTGTGGCACTGTTTCGGAAGTTGTTTGTTTACGACTGCACGACCAGATCACTCAAAGTGAACATTTCCGATACAAATCATTCGAAAACTCCATAGAAGTGTGCCTGACTTCTGATTGTGTTGCCCAAATTTATCCCAAATGTGAATAATACCATTCCCTATCTCCAGCGTAAAACGTAGATCACGGTTGGCTTTTCTTGTTCCGGTGGTGACCTTGCCCTTCGTTCGAAGCTGTCACTGACATGCAAGCAGACTTGAGTTTGTTGATTTTCAAGTCTTCAGTATAAGGTCGTACAGTTAACATGAACGTCTTTGGCGAACACTCTGATTTCCCTCTTCCAATATGACACGGATATGATATAAATTCAGCTGATAGATCAAGGAAACCAAGCAATTTTGATTGCACAGCCGGGACCCCGTCAGTGCGAGCGACCGACTGTTGGTCTCATATTCAAAGCGCGGCGCTAATGTGATTTACAAAGTTTCTTATAGGTGTCCACCGTATTAACAACATGGCGCTTGAATTGCCATAAGTTGAAGATATTCTTCCGAAAGGATCCTGAGTGTCGGTGCTGTTATGTTTGCAAACACAACTGCAGGCGCATGCTGTTAATGCGTATGCATAGAAATGTGAACAATGCCCATATTTGGGCATATATCAATATTCATGCGCAACCAGATTTTGAAACCGGTTTCAGTTCGCTCGGTCAGATACCAAAGAAAGTCCACTCGTTTCGTAAAAATGTTATCTAACGAGAATGAGTGTAGTATTCTCTATGTAGGTGTAGTAGAAGATGCTGAGGAGCTGATCGTGAGTTCGTCATCCGCCTTTTCCACTTTCTCCCGACCGTATGGGTTTTGTAAAGGTATACTTCTGATCCTAGAAACACGTAATGAATATTGCGAGTGATGATAGCCCAAACTGTAGGCATATCGCTTTCGACTCATAGTTGAACCCGGAAGTAAGTCTGACAAATCAGCAAAGCGCACCGGTCCTTCTGATTGGCTCAACTGACGCACGCACCAGTTTTGCTTGACAGTCTGGATCAGTATATACAATCAGCGTAATTATTTGAAATCGAGTATAGTACCAGCTCTCAAAATTGTATTGTAGTAACGCAAGCACCAGGTTCTTGTTACAGATATACTAAAGGAAATCCTGTTAGGTTAATGCATTTAAACTGACGTCCAAAAGAAACTTTACCAGAGTTTGAAATCACTCTTGCTCAAAAACAACAAAACATACATGCATGAAGTAAAGTGTATTGCGAAGATCAACATATCAACATAATCAACACTGAAAATGACAATCATACCGCGACCGAGAAAGACGTCAGTGCCCCCCCCCCCCCCCCCCCCCCCCCCCAAAGTTGGGTGTGGTACAAAACTCGAGCTTTCAGAATCATGGACAATAGGCAAAGTACATAAACAATCGCTCACGTTCAATAACAAGTCATTAGTCGCGTGTGTGACCACCAAATGTCTCTTCGACGCACAGAAAAAGTCAGTCGTCTGATGAGGTCACGTGGGATTTGACGCCATTCTTCTTGGAGGGCCAAGATCAGTTCTTGCAGGTTGGCTGGAGAGTGTGGTCGTTGTCGAACACGACGATCCATCAAGTCACAGAGGTGTTCTGTGGGGGACATGTCGGGTGAGCGTGCATGCCACGGCAGGACGTTGACGTTGTCGGCTGCGAGAAAGTTTGTGACAATTCTGGCTGTATGGGCTCTAGCGTTGTCATTCTGATAAATGACACCACGTGGCTGCTGTTGGAGAAATGGTAGGACAACTGGACGAAGAATGTTATTCATGTAACGCTGAGCTGTCAAGTTTCCGTCAACGATGACCAGCGGTGTCCTCTCCTGCCCACAGATCCCTCCCCACACCATGACACTCCCTCCACCATATGGTGCTACCTCCTGCACGTAACACGCCGCAGTTCGTAAAACCCTTCGGCGGTAAACACGTTGTCTGCCATCAGCCCTAAACATACAGAAGCGATTTCGGAGGTGCAAGGTACGCAAGTACCGGTCATCATGGGGCGTGGTCACCCTGGGTCTGCCTGTTCTTGGCCTGTCAGCGGTCCGCCCTGTCTGTCTATAACGTTGCATCAAGTTGGTAACGGCAACACGGGAGCAACCGAAGGTTCGTGCAATATGGGCGTGGGTGGCTCCCATCTGTACCATACCCAAGGCTCGTTCACGTTGTTCGACTGTGAGTCGTGGCATTACTTTTGTGTTTTTTTTATCACTGTGGATGTGTGACTTGCCGTTGCAATCGTTTTATACCCTTACCCGCACGTGCATTTGCAGTTGTCCTTGGTGCACGTGTTTTTCACTTTTTCGCGTGTTATCTCGCAAACATGTAACAGACGATTAACATTTTCTGCATACATTATTGTTGTATTTAGGTCATGTGTTTTAAATAGACTTCATCGAAAAAAAAATGTACTTTGTCAGAAATTTATATTTTCAGTTGGTAAAGTTTCTTTTGGACGTCAGTTTATCTTCCATGTGCAGGACAATGTCATTGTCTGCTCGTCTGTCCTTTGTCGCCACTAAACTGTTGGCCGGTCGGATATTCCGACTGCACCTGCATGTACAGCCACGAGAAGGCTATTCCTGCTTGCTGGACTTGACTTGTAGTAGACTTGGAATCACCAAATGATTTCTATAATTAATTGCATTTGTTTTTTTCATAACCGACTTAAGACGTTTGGACTCATCTTATTCTTCGTCTTCAATCTGAACTAATTCCCCCGTCGATATGCACGTTGAAGAGCGTTATGAAAGATGAGAACATCAATAATATACTGAACATCATCTCGCCTCTTCACACTGAATCCATGTTACACTATCCTTACACCAGCGACGTCTATTTTCAATCGTGATTTGAGATAATTTTCACTCTTAAGAAACACTTTGAACATCCGACTCTGCTTTATGCAGAGATTTCTATTGGATATGGAAAGGGTTTCGTCGCTTTATTTATTATTAATTATTTGAATTACACTCGCCGTAATCAGTACGTTATCTATTGCGGAATCCCCGAGTAATCTGTACATTATGAAATATTTGAAATACTATTCTTCGCGACGTGTATCCTTTCAAATGAGACTGACAATGTCAATTACTGCGCTATATTGGTTTCCTTGTTATTTTATTATTCTGGAATTTTCTCCATCGAGTGATTCCAACACATGATTCTCCGAAGACTCTCAAGAAGCACATCCTTACATGAACACTTATTTTACAATTTAATCGTATTTTAACTCTAATTATCCCCAAATCTGCCAATAACCTTTCAGTAATTTATCCATCTAGGAAATATAGAGAACCGCAAAAAAAACGTCACCCCAAGTATTATTGCATGAATAGTTGACATTTCATTATCTGGGTAATTTTTGACAAAGTTTCTAAAATTTAACATTACCTTGTCCGGAAAAATGAAATTTGATGACTCAAAAACAAAGCAGATGACAATAAAACCGATCGCCCAAAGGCATCACGGCAACGGCCATGGTAACCCGATGCACGTGGGTTCCGTGCAAATTGAAATGAACATGCGTTTTCCCATTTCTTGCCTTATAAAAATCCACCCAGATCGGATAACATCATTCGTTATTGAATTGCTACCACGTGCCAAGACAAGAAATCAGCGACACCAAGCCCTTGGACGATTGCAAGCCGGATAAACCGTCCGGCAAGTAGCCAATGCATTTTAAAGTCCACGTATTACCATATACAGGCTCCAGCAACGGTACCAGACGACCAACACTACAGATGACCGACCACGTAGTGGAAGACCAAGGGTCACCACCCAACGTCAGGACCGTCAGATTGTGCGACAGCATCTTCAAGATCGCTTTGTTACTAATGCGGAAACTGCTCGACAGACCATGGGGACACACTAGCAAACATTAGTGCGGACATCGTGCGTCGAAGATTGACGAGCAGACACCTCCACTGTCACAGGACACACCGAGGGCCCATTCTGACACCATGTCATCGCCGGGACCATCTTCAGTGGGAAACACAGCACCAGCATTGGCGCCACCAGCAGTGGAGGAGAGTCCTCTTCTCAGATGAGAGCCGTTACTGTGTCTCAACAGCAGATGGCAGAGGTAGAGAGAGTCTGGCGACGCCGTGGTGAACATTATTCGGATGCTTGAGTTGTTGAGAGATACTCGTGGGGTGGTCCGAGCATCATCGTGTGGGGTGGAATTGGTCTTGCACAGAGGGTCGGCCCTGTGGTCTTCCAGAACATCGGTCTAGGGAGAGGCAATGGTGTCACATCAGCTCGGTACATTGATTAAGTCATGAGACCACACGCCATATCCCATTTGGCACGTCGCCGCAACCACGAGTTTCAGCATGATAACGCCCGTGCCCACACTGCGAGAGCAACAAGAGACTTCCTCCAGCAGATTGGAATCAGAACCATGCAGTGGCCTGTCCTCAGTCCCGATTTAAATCCCATTGAGCACATGTGGGACGAGATACAAAGACGGCTGAATGACGTCCGACGAAGGTCTCAAAGTCTGTTTACAGAGTTTGGACAAATAAGGTTTCTCATATCTATCCATGGTGACGTTTCTTTTGTGGTTCAGTATATATGAGAACAGTGAAACCGTCTCATCTGTGTCATAATTAGATCTACGCACAAAGATTCAAAAATATCCACAATCCAATATACACTGTATGATAAGACTGATGACTTCAACATTCCAATAGACCCATTCTCAGGCGCCGGAATTCATTGTGAAAAGTGGCGTCTCTTAGGCGTGCCAGAAATCTATGATCTAGGGTTCGATCTGAGTATGTTTCTAGTTCAATCAGAAGCATACCAAAGTGGTACACGTCTTCAACTTGCCTCATTCCAGGCTTTCCTCCTACACAAGCTGACACGCCGTGATAAAACTTAAATGCTGTTCAAAGCGGCTTTGAAAGATATCTCACTCACTCTGTAGTTCTGTTTTTAACATGTTTTGGGACACTACCCTACAAATAATGAGTGAGTGAGTGAGTATTGTTTTATGCCGTTTTATACCTATCAGAAAACACCGACTTGTCTGCCTGTTTTAACACCAATTCCTGGATACAAGAACGGAGCACGTGTCTCATTTAGCAGAGTCAGAGCCATAAAAGGCGACTATACATGTCGTTAAAGGCGACTATACATGTCGTTAAAGGCGACTAACGGGATCGGGTGGTCAGGCTCGCTGACTTGGTTGATGGATGTCATCGTATCCCAATTTCGTAGATCGATGTTCATGATATCAATCACTTGATTATTTGGGCCAGACTCGATTATTTACAGACCGCCGTCATATAGCTGGAATACAGCGTTAAACACAAACAAACAAACAAAGAAAGCTTAGATACAAACAGAAACGTGTTTTCCTCGTAAGATCGATGTACATGATCTTCACACAATCTCGCACATGAAAGCATCTGCAGCGTTCTTGCAAGATCTTCTTCCAATAAAAGGATCAGCTCATGCACATATACACGCATCCTTTATCGCATGTTTAGGAAACCAGTTAAGGACCATGTCGCTACCATCCACCCATTTGCTTCCACACTTCAGTGCCTGAAGACCAATCCAGAATCGTTTCATCAGGAAGGCAAAGGTGGGTATCTTGCCTGTAAATGATCAACAAGAGACATGCTTATCAAACAACAGTCATTATCACAAATTTCTAGAAAGGCTATTTAATTATTTTTTCATAGATATTTGCCTTATAAATATTAAGACTTATTATTTCTTGTATGCATTATAATCTTGGCCAGTAGATGCCAAAGTATATGAAACACAACCATCTTTAGTGGATTGGTCAAAGCTCACCTAGTTGTAGACGATCTCATCGCCACAGGTTCCTTAAACACAACATGAAATTTTGGAAATACGCTACGCCAAGTAGGCTGTACCAAGATCCCCTTAACGTGACTCTGGTTTCTGGTTTCCTTTATTTTTAAGTTGAACCAAAACTGTAAACGCCGCTTGGGGATTTTCACCTGGGGGCTAAGTCTGGGCTGATGGTGGGTGATTTCACTGTTCGAACCCAGACTTATCCCCTAATGACTATTTCCTGTTCCGTCAAATGAAATCTTCCCTACGTGGAAAACGCTTCCAGGATGACGAGGACATAAAGGCTGCCACAGAGATATGTTAACTAAATATGCTGTATGCCGTAAATATTAACTCACCAAGTTTATCTAAATACTCGACACAATTTTCCCTCTTTTCATTTGAGTCCATTACGAACAAATCGGCATCTTCCTTTCAGCATTGTGTACGGGCTTGTAACCAGTTATACTTGGATTCTATATACTTGATGCATGTGTTTGTTTGTTGAAGGTAGGAATATCCATCATGCTGAGAACATAGCTCTTGAAAAAGATATATGCTTACCATTTATTAAAAGAAAATCATTTGCACGTTGTTGTTTTTATAACGAGAGAAAACAGTTATACATGTGCGGTGATATACTTTCCCATTTTATTTTCATTTGGGTTCAAACTTAGCTCCTGATAGTCTCCATATGATAAAAAACCAATTACTTCTTCCACCCGCAGTAACCAAATTTGTTTATGCATTCAGCAATCTGAGGCGTCTGAATTGGATCCAGTGATCAGGATCGGCTCGGTAATATCAACCATTAGCTTGCCTGGCCCAGATTCGACACTCTACAAACAACCGTAATACAGCCGGAATGTTTCTGACTCTGGCATAAAACACCAAAGACATACCATTTGTCCATTTTCACAGAAACGCTTCAGGAATTGAGCTGGAACATCAGGTCATAAAACTGGACTACTTTCAATTCATACATACGTGAGTGCTTCCAAACTTCCTTTATCAAGATGTCTATTTCACTCAATTACTTCTGTCATGGCGATTGAATAAGACAAATACATCTGACTGTATTGAGTGTACGAACTGTTCACTTCCCCTCACACTACATTACTTCATCCTTAAACCTCACTGCTGTGTAAACTGGTACCTCGTCTTCAAACAAATACTCAATGCTAGAATATAGTTCTTCGTTGACCTTTATGTCAATATTTCCACACACTTCCATCAGTTGTACATGCTCACAAAGGTAAAACCATCTGAGCTAAACAAACGGTTTTTTAAAGTAACTAATGAAGTTCACTTTGAAGTTGTTTTAAAAAAAATCAAATTATAACAAAAGAACTTCATTAATATTGTATGTATTATTCAGTGACGTTCAATCTGTTTTTCCTTACCTTTTGTCATCTTGTGTGTAGGCTGTGGGCGTATTTTGTTACGTGGCATCAGCGGGCAATGTGCCTTTGTAGATACTTTGATATCATTAGTAGCCATGACTACTACTGACTTTTAGATGAACATCGATTTAGACATGTGAGCAGTGGATTCATTAACAACCTGCATAACCTTTGTTGTTTCTCGTTTGTGATGTCGACCATGTCCAAACCTTTCTATCCGTCTGTTTTGACTGGTATCGGGAGACAAAATATTATTGGCTGTGGTTTTGTCATTTATAGCAAACCCAGGAGGAGACAAGTTTTTCTCATCTGTATCAACGTGATCACTTGACTTACTTTTGTCATTAAGGTTGGCATTTCGAAACGACCTCTGATCAGCTGTCGTCGCCTTTGTGTTATGAAGGATATCATATGTTGAGGTCATCTATGGATTTCTCATCGTATTTAAGGTTGGTACCTGAAGATACTTTTTTATCCACCATCTTAATCTTGTTGTCTTGCTGAGATAACCGCTGATCAAATGTCTTCGTCCTGTTGGTATTCTAGTTACCATTTGAAGAAGACACTTCAATAACTACCTTGTTTGTGTTATTAAATTGAATATCGTTTTGGGAGGACGCTTCATTAACAGTTTTCACCCTGTTGTTGAGCCTTTCGTTTGCAGATGTCACGTGTTCAGTTGCCTTTGTTTGGTCATCAGCCATCTTCAACATGTTATGGTTGTCATTCAAGTTGTCATTGTCAGCTACCGTTCTCTTGTAGTTTTTATCATTTGAAGAAGACACATGATCATTAGCCTTTCTCTTGTTTTTCAGATTATCATTTGAAGAAGACACATGATCATTAGCCTTTCTCTTGTTTTCAGATTATCATTTGAAGAAGACACATGATCATTAGCCTTTCTCTTGTTTTCAGATTATCATTTGAAGAAGACACATGATCATTAGCCTTTCTCTTGTTTTCAGATTATCATTTGAAGAAGACACATGATCATTAGCCTTTCTCTTGTTTTCAGATTATCATTTGAAGAAGACACATGATCATTAGCCTTTCTCTTGTTTTTCAGATTATCATTTGAAGAAGACACATGATCATTAGCCTTTCTCTTGTTTTTCAGATTATCATTTGAAGAAGACACATGATCATTAGCCTTTCTCTTATTTTTCAGATTATCATTTGAAGAAGACACATGATCATTAGCCTTTCTCTTGTTTTCAGATTATCATTTGAAGAAGACACATGATCATTAGCCTTTCTCTTATTTTTCAGATTATCATTTGAAGAAGACACATGATCATTAGCCTTTCTCTTGTTTTTCAGATTATCATTTGAAGAAGACACATGATCATTAGCCTTTCTCTTATTTTTCAGATTATCATTTGAAGAAGACACATGATCATTAGCCTTTCTCTTGTTTTTCAGATTATCATTTGAAGAAGACACATGATCATTAGCCTTTCTCTTATTTTTCAGATTATCATTTGAAGAAGACACATGACCGTTAGCCTTTCTCTTATTTTTCAGATTATCATTTGAAGAAGACACATGATCATTAGCCTTTCTCTTATTTTTCAAATTATCATTTGAAGAAGACACATGATCATTAGCCTTTCTCTTATTTTTCAGATTATCATTTGAAGAAGACACATGATCATTAGCCTTTCTCTTGTTTTCAGATTATTATTTGAAGAAGACACATGATCATTAGCCTTTCTCTTGTTTTCAGATTATCATTTGAAGAAGACACATGATCATTAGCCTTTCTCTTGTTTTCAGATTATTATTTGAAGAAGACACATGATCATTAGCCTTTCTCTTGTTTTCAGATTATCATTTGAAGAAGACACATGATCATTAGCCTTTCTCTTATTTTTCAAATTATCATTTGAAGAAGACACATGATCATTAGCCTTTCTCTTATTTTTCAGATTATCATTTGAAGAAGACACATGATCATTAGCCTTTCTCTTGTTTTCAGATTATCATTTGAAGAAGACACATGATCATTAGCCTTTCACTTGTTTTCAGATTATCATTTGAAGAAGACACATGATCATTAGCCTTTCTCTTGTTTTCAGATTATTATTTGAAGAAGACACATGATCATTAGCCTTTCTCTTGTTTTCAGATTATCATTTGAAGAAGACACATGACCGTTAGCCTTTCTCTTGTTTTCAGATTATCATTTGAAGAAGACACATGATCATTAGCCTTTCTCTTATTTTTCAGATTATCATTTGAAGAAGACACATGATCATTAGTCTTTCTCTTATTTTTCAAATTATCATTTGAACAAGACACATGATCATTAGCCTTTCACTTGTTTTCAGATTATCATTTGAAGAAGACACATTTCCCCCTTCTTTTCTTTTGTTGTTTTTAGGATTATCATGTAAAGAGGATATATTTCGACCCTTCTTTCTCTGGTTGTCTTTTAAGTTGGTATTTTGTGAGCTTGACGTTTTAGCTACCATTCTCTTTTGATTCAGGTTATCATTATGGGATGACACGTCATCAAATACCTCTTTTTGGTTCTTATGCAAATTGTCATTTGATGAAGCTGATTGATAAGTTGTCTTTGTTTTGTTATTATAGGTGTTAGTGGTAGACGATATGTGATCAGCATCCTTTCTTGTTTGTCATTTTCTGAGAACAGCAGATCAGCTGCCTTTTTATTACCATTATTCATATTGCTATTTGAAGAGACCTGATCGTCAAGCGGTCTCTTGTGGTTGTGCCAGTTGTCATGCAAGGTGAACTTCTGATCAGATGTCTTCTTATTGGTGGTGTGATGAATACTATTTAAAGAGGACTAACGATCTTTATCTGTTTATTATTCAAACTTCTATTTGGGGAGGGCACAACATTCTTTTTATCCATCTTCCTCTTGTTATTGATATTATCATCGGTAGACAACCTAGAGGCTATTTTATTCTTGTTATGTAGATTATCGTCGTTTGAAGGCGAAACCTGATTACTTGTCTTCCACTTATTGTTAGGCAGAGACGCATTTAGGAATGATGCATGACCAGCTATCTTTCTCTTGCCGTTATAATCAAGTATCCTCCATTTGTTTTTTAGACTGGAATTTTGTTTCATCTTAAGTTGAATGTGGTGCCTGATAAATCGCTGAAACAAAACGAAATTCATGACATAAAGGACTTCACATAACAAGAGAAGATATATTAAGGATTTGATTGACTTTTTTTCAGAAGAGAACCAGGATAAATTTTGTCAATACGTTTGATTTTTCAAATTTGTACACCACTATCCTACATGACAAGTGGAGGAGGAAAAACTTCGTTTCTTGATCCATGGGGATTTTGCTATTAAACGTGGTAACCATAGATGAGGTGAGGTTCAGGTCAAATTTTTCAAAAATGAAAGCAAATGCCATCTGAGATTTACTGAGAAAATAATATGTAAAATGCTTGTCTCATTGATAACATCTACGTGACACTTTAGGATAAGACATTCAGGCAAGAAGTTAACATCCCGATGGGCAATTTTTCTTGTTGATCTGTTTCTTTATGCATATGATTTAGAATTTGTGCTCGGATTGACAGAGTCAAAGCAAGGTAATTTGGCCGAGAGGTTTACCTTAAACTTCAGGTATATCCATGATCTGATATCATTCAATGTAGCCAATTTCCTTCCACTGATTGACCCACCTGAACCGCCTCATCTGGTGCATATTAGGATCTTTGCATAAAGATTCAGAGTGACACTTTCCACAAGACTGTAAGACAAGAGGGATGATTCAACGTTCTAATGGTCAAATTTCACTTCATGTCGCGCAATATTCCCGAAGCTCCAGTCCTCGCGATCGGTGTCTACATTTCACAATGTTTGAGGTACAATCGGGCATGTTCTTTCTACCAAGATTTCAAAGAGCGTCATATGACTCTTGCTCAGAAGCTGTTTGATCAAGGCTACAACATTCAAGGCCTCAGTAAAGCTTTCAAAGGTTTTATGGTAGAGGACATCACCAAATTTAAATCATTAGTGACTTGTACCATATGTTCCCGTGTTTCTTTTCCAGGTGAACAATTGAGCCACCAGAAATGCAGGATAAGCTCACCTTTTCTCGAACAACTGGTAACACTATGCTCATGATATAGTCGGAATCGTACAATCGACTCGGGTTTTGTCGCTTTTGTTTACAATTCTTCATTTTAATAACTCAACATGTGATATAGTTTCTTTCTCCTTTTGCAGAACGTGTATAGTTTAGGATTTTGAAAGTGTGTCGTATTTTTTCAAAGTAATGTCTTCGTGGGCCTATGATAAATTAGACATCTTTAGCTTTCAAATGAGCCATGATGTGGCATTCGGGGTAAAATATTCCACACAAGAACTCTGCTTTTGCAATCATGTCGAAAGAAACAAGGTCTTCCACACTGTATGACGACAAATGTACGGATGAAACGAGCACAATGTCAATTCAATAGTTACCCTATATTGCAATAGTGATTGTAACTATTGAGACCATACCTGTGGCCATTGTTTCCTCCAAACATGGAATACGTCACAGCGTCTACCGAGGGGTGCAGGTATCAAGCTTGTGAACATTTCATAATTAGACTTTCCGAAAATCACTCCATCACAATGGTTTGTTGAGAGGCATATATGTGCACAGTGCATTAAACTTGGAACGTTTGCAGCTTTGTAGAAGGAATTCAGATGGCTATCAGTAGAATACAATTGTCTCAGGTTCCACGGACAGTCTTTGAATGCAAGGGTCCATGATATGAGAATCAGGCTTAACAGAATATAGGGAGACATCATGCTACACATGAAAACTGGAGAATGTCACATTCACCTCAGTTTCAAAGGAAACGTTTACATATTAATGACACTATTTCAGGATAACGGGAATGGCTTAGCTGCAGCCAAGGTCGCATATCATCATTGACAATTATATAACCGTCATCATCATCATTATCATCGTCATTATCAATCATCATCGAATCATCATCCATCACCATCATCATGAATCGTTTTCATCATCAATAATTATGGTAGAGGACATCACCAAATTTAAATCATAAGAAACAAAAATGATGTCCGAAGCAATTGCCTGTTTTGACTTGTACCATATGTTCTCGTGTTTTTTCAAAGGTTTAGACTTGCGTTTGTGTATGTTTATGACAGAAGCAACCGGTAAGGCAGGATGCGCTCACCTTTTCTCGAACAACTGGTAACACCATGCTCATGATATAGTCGGAATCTGTTTTCGACAGAGGCTGTTTTATAAAAGTGGAAAGGGTTTTGTCGCTTTTGTTTACAATTCTTCTTTTTGATAACTTATAATCAGCATGTGCTATAATTTCTTTCTCCTTTTGCAGAACGTGTATAGTTTAGGATTTTAAAAGTGTGTCGTATTTTTTCAAAGTAATGTCTACATGGGCCTATGAATTAGACGTAAATTAAACATCTTTAGCTTTCAAATGAGCCATGATGTGGCATTCGGGGTAAAATATTCCACACAAGAACTCTACTGTTGCAATTATGTCGACAGAAGCAAGGTCTTCCACACTGTATGACAACGAATGTACGGATGAAACGAACACAATGTCAAATCAATAGTTATGCCTATATCGAAAAGTGATTGTAACTATTGAGACCATACCTGGGGCCATTGTTTCATCATCATCATCATCATCATCATCATCATCATCATCATCATCGTCGTCATGATCGTCGTCATCATCAATCATCATCTCTCATCAAATCAAACTTATTGTACTCAATAAAGTCGATATATTTAATTTGATATCATAGATACAAATATGAAATATTCGAGCTCGATAGTCACATGTTGTCGTTGTTCAAAGGCATTGAAAACTGTTCATTGTCATGTCACATAAAGCAACAAGGTTGCGCTGAACTCAGTATCTCGTCTGCAATCACGACTCTGCATCTCCTCGGCACTGACTGGATAAGTGTACGAATTCTGTCCTGCGGAATTCTGCGGAATTCTGCTTGTAACGCGTTGGCTAGTTGTGGGAGAGCCTGCGGCAATTTCTGACGTTGACGTATACGTCGATCGAGTTCATCCCAGAGGTGTTCGATTGGGTTGAGATATGGAGATATCGACGGACAGGGCAAACGTTGATGTTGGCACTATGGAGGTAGTCCACAGTGACACGAGCTGTGAGCGCTCTCTGGCGGTCAATGATTGCACCCCCACCACACACACACACACACACACACACACACACACACCATGACACTACCGCCACCGAATTTGTCTAATTCACGTACACAATGTGGGTCAAAACGCTCATTTCGAAGGCGATAAACACGTTGTCTTCCATCTCGCCGGTGAAGAAGAAATCGTGATTCATCGCTAAACCGCACTCGTCTCCAGTTTCTCAAGTTCCAAGGCAGTAAGATTTTGACACCAACGCAAGCGTCGCTGTCGATGGATCTGTTGCAAAACAGGGACGATAACTGGTCTTCTGGGTCGGATTCCAGCTTCGGGAAGATGGTTCCTGACAGTCTGGTCCCATATCCTCCTCAAATTAGGGATGCGTCCTGCAGTCTCCGTAGCTGTGGCATTGCGATGACGTATACGTAGGTGGAACGAATGTAGCGATCCTGTGCAGGGGTGGTAACTCTTAGTCGGCCTGTTCTCGGACGGTCTGCAGTGGAATTGAACTGTATGTATCGGTCACAAAAGTCGTGGACGTTGAAATGCGGTTCCCCTATTTGGATACGTCCTATGGCGATGTTCCGATCGGCATTTTCAAACTTGAAAAATGTTGACAACTGAATGACAAATTATTGGCTTATGCTTGCCTTTTACTTGGGTTATATATATGTCGGCAAGGCGACCACATTTAAAAGTGACACGAATAAAACCCTGTGCCCTGGTGATCAATGTTGCAATAAAGCGCATTCATAAAACATTGAAAAAAGGGTCGGATTATTTGCACTATTTGGATTACCTACACACAATGTATTAACATATGTGACCTCAGCAAAGCTTTCAAAACGTTTTATGTGGAGAACATTTCCATTTTTAGGGGTTAACAATTGACTTGCCTTTGCGTGTGTTTGTAATGGGTGCCAACGGTGGGGCAGATCATGTATCAACACCTGGTATCAACCTGGTATCAACAGGGAACACTATTTGACAGCGATTTATAAACACATGCTCAAGGAGAAGTCGGAATCGTACAATAAAATATTAGAAATACATACCTCGTTAGGCGGAATGAAATTGTAAGGCTTGTCAGATTCTATATAGTACTTCTTTAAATTATGATTGTAAATCAGGTGAGTTGGGAATAGAATAATGGCTCGTACATGTACAGGCTTAACATATCCTCAAGATGTATAGATAGTTCATTATTTATTTATTGTAAAAGTATGCGTAGATATCTCAACGGAGGATGGAATTCCATGTCATCGTTCATAATTTAGTCGGGTGCAAGGATAGTCGGTCTATTCGTCTTAGGCGCTGCAAGTCGCCGGGCGTCCTTAAAGCGTGGCAGAAACCTGTGATAATGGGTTCGAATCCAATGTTTGTCCTGATTAGGTTTCTATATTTGTCAGCATCAACTCGTGTTGGTAAACGTCTGAGGTCTGTATCACGTCGGGTTTCTCCCCTCAACATTAAGCAGACATGCTTTGATATAACGGCAAATACTGTTCAAAGCGGCGTTACACCCAACTCACTCACTGATCCAGGAGTGAGTGAGTGAGTGAATATGGTTTAACGCCGCTTTCAGCAATATTCCAGCAATATCACGGCGGGGGACACCAGAAATGGGCTTCACACATAGTACCCATGTCGGGAATAAAACCCTGGTCTTCGGCGTGACGAGCGAACGCTTTAACCACGAGGCTACCCGACCGCCCTCTGATTCACGAGTATCATGTCATTAACTACTTATTTGTGTACTTATTTTTCAGTTCCAGTGAAATAGAAACGAAGAACATTTTGAGAAAATATTTTATAATAGTGTGTGGGGGGCACGGGTGGCCTAAGGCGCCGCGATTCGCCTATGATTGTGGTTTCGAATCCCGGTTCGTCCCAATTATGTTTCTAGGCTTGTCAGCACCATACCCGTACTCGTGGGTTTCACCGAAGTGGTAAACGTCTGAGACCTGCATCACTTCAGGCTTTCCTCCCACATTAAGCTGACACGCTGCGATGTAACTGGAATACTGTTAAAAGCGGCGTTAAACCCAACTCACTCACTATAATAGTGTGTATACATGTACCGTATTTAATCCAATACACGGCTGCCCTCTAAATGACGCCGGGCCATATGATCTGGCCAGATAATAGAATACTGTGATATTTTGGTGATTAATAATGTCTGTTTCGTGCAAATGTACCTTTTGTGTTTGGTAAGGTAGTCAGCTGTCACCGTTTCTGTACCGGCATTAAACAGACTAGACGTCGGAACTGTAATAGACGCCGGCCTATAAAAGACGCCGTTCAACGTCTTGCACGAAATTAATAGATGCTCAAGCGTTTAATAGAGGAAATACGGCGTACTTGTACCAACTGCGCATACGCACATTGCTATAACTAGTAAGCTCTTAAACATTCCTCCCAAAAAGATGTAAATGTCTCGCTTGTCAACCATTTTCAAGGGTATTCTTACAGGAAAGATAGGGGCACAATGGCGCATGTTTAAGATGTTTTCCACATTGGTGAAACCTAAGACCGCGGGTATGGTGAAGAAAACCCAAAATGTTCGTATGGTGGCCAATTGTGTATTCGAACCTAATAATCATCGAATCCTGGCGCGCCAGAGGGACGCAACCCTCGTTTAGAAAGGGGTACATTTTCGATGCCAAGATCTAGTTACTAGAGCGAGGTGCCGATTCGTTTCAGTAAATCCATTCACATGATGGAGCGTTATCAATGTCTACAACTGATTTGTATCTTACTAGAGAGAGGTGTTGATTCGTTTCAGTAAATCCATTCACATGATGGAGCGTTATCAATGTCTACAACTGATTTGTATCTTGCAATCGATCCCCATGACTTGTCATGGGGCCAGGGGCATGGACATATTTAGATACGTCGATCAATAACTATTTATGTACAGGGGCAAATGAAACAGGTCTTGATCTAAATTATCCTATCACTCAAGACCATTCACTTTTCCTTTGAATATTTAATGTGTACAGGGGTTCAATAGGAGTGAACATTTTCTCACGGTCGTATATATTTTAGAATTGCAATTAAAACAAATTAAAGATTTTCATTCAAATACGGATTAACAAATCCGAGTTGTGACTTTCTTTTAGTCCCCTTGTTTATGATTACGCAGTAAACGTCATCAGTGCCCAGGTCTGTCTTGGGAAAGTAGTTTGTTCTTCTTTACAGTGAGAGTGAGTGAGTGAGTTGGGTTTAACGCCGCTTTTAACAGTATTCCAATCATATCGCGACGTGTCAGCTTAATGTGGGAGGATGCAGGTTTTAGACGTTTACCACTTCGGTGAAACCCACGAGCACGGGTATGGTGCTGACAAACCTAGAAACATAATTGGGGCGAACCGGGAGTCGAACCCACAATCATAGGTTTCTGGCATACCCAAGGGACGCAACTCAGCACAGCGAATCGCGGCGCCTTAGACGACTAGGCCACCCGTGCCCCCTATAAACAGTGAGAAGATTGTGCAATCAGTAATGTCGTAGTGCATGTATCATCTGTATTAACTGTCCTTATTAACTGTACTTAGTCTAAATATTTTCGCTGTCACAGTTACTTTTGATTTGAGTTCGTGATTGGTAACAGCAAAATAACATGTGGAGGTCCCTTTCAGTGCTTGTAGTGTTGCGAACAATGTAAGTACACTGGCTGCGTGTCAACTTAGTGTAACCAGGACGATGAAACCCACGATCACGATCGTGGGCTAGGAACTGAATTACGGCGACTTGGACGACTGGGTCTTCAATTTTAGTATACAAGATTGATTTTCTTGTCACTACTTTCATGACTGAAGTCAAAGTATTTGCTCCACCCTGTTTATTGCTTCATCAATATCAAGGTTTTCAAGTGCATTGGATAATTATAAACACTTGTATGTTGATAGCATGCGAGCACGGTTTACCATTAATGCGATAATAGTGTATATGATCTGATATTTATTATGTTACAAGGTAGTGCATTTTAAATTTATAAGTTCATCCCCAATGTACGGAGAAAATCAATGAGATCAAAAAGCGTGAAGCACAGGGAACGCTTGGGAAGGACAATGCAAACTTACGTCCTGCGGGTAGCGGCGATTCTCTGTTCTTGAAGTTTGGTGCTTCACACATCGCGGTAAGTGCTATATTTTAATACTCCCACACTACAGAAAATAACTTAATATAACGATGGTTTCTGGTTGAAGTTTACTTCGAAACTATCAATACTTAAATATGAATTGTCAATGCAAGATGATTACTAGCCTAGATCTGCCGAAACAGACTCCACTTGGCGTAAAGGGCAAATAGCTTTGGAATTAAATGAAAGGACAACTGAAAATCAGTCATGACACCAGGTGTTCGCTAAAGGGGTAATCATTTCCTGCCCTACCGGTAGCACTCGCCAGTTCAGGTTTGGAGACCAAACGTTAACTATAATAACAAAAATATTTATGCGTGTTACTCCAGATCAACGCTTAATACCGACAGTGCTTAGATCCCTTTAGGGAGCACGGGTGGTCCAGTCGTCTAAAGTGCCGCGATTCGCTGTGCAGAGTTGCGTCCCTCGGACACGCCAGAAACCTATGATTGTAGCTTCGACTCCCGGTTCGCCCCGATTATGTTTCTAGGTTTGTCAGCACCATACCCGTGCTCGTGGGTTTCACCGAAGTGGTAAACGTCTGAGACCTGCATCACTTCGGGCTTTCCTCCCACATTATATTAAGCTGACACGCCGCGATATAACTGGAATAATGTTAAAAGCGGTGTAAAACCCAACTCACTCACTCACTCAACTAGATCCCTTTATCTGTTTTTAGCCACCTTCTATAGACATTATATTAAAAACCTAACCGTTTGGAAAGCACAACAATTTGTTCAAATATTGAACTTGACACTCATGTTCTTTTACCAGGGGCTTGTACTTTTAAAAAATATAATGAAGGATGTGACTTTGCCTCTACTGGATGGAAAGTTACTCATGCTATCAACCACTGGTTTGCCTGGTCCAGACACGAATAATTACAGCGTCGTCATAATGAAATGCTTTTATTAAGTGTGAAACAACATTTTTCCGCTCATATCACAGCGTTATGGTCAATATGTGAGTGAGTTGGGTTTAACGTCACTTTGAGAGGGAGTTCAGTCTCACCATGATGAGACGGCTGCTTGTGAGAGGGCAAGCCAGACTTAATGCAGGTCTTAGACGTTTACCAATTTGGTGACACCCAACGAACATGGGTATGGTGTTGACGAAGCTATTAACCTAATCAGGGCGAACCGGGATTCGAAACAACGACCATACGTTTCTGGCACGAATAACAGCTGTACAGCGAATTGTGGCGCCTCAGACGACTGGGACACTAGTGCCCCTGGTGTGCGGTTTAATGAAGGTATAATGTGTGTGCCAACCGGGCACAGACATGACATTACATGACATGACATGACATGACATGACATGTTTTATGGGAGATGCCACAGGTTGGGCAGGATACGCTCACCTTTCCGCGAACACCTGGTATCATCACTATTTGAAAGTGATTCATGACCACATGCTCATCATATAGTCGGAATCGTACAATCGACTCTGTTTTTGACAGAGTGAGTGAGTTGGGTGTAACGCCGCTTTTAACAATATTGCAGTTATATTGCGGCATGTCAGCTTAATGTGGGAGGAAAGCCCGAAGTGATGCAGGTCTCAGACGTTTACCACTTCGGTGAAACCCACGAGCACTGGTATGGTGCTGACAAACCTAGAAACATAATCGGGGCGAACCAGGATTGGAACCCACAATCATAGGATTCTGGCGTGCCCAAGGGACGCAACTCTGTCGATTTAATTTGTGTTGGACTAATTACAGATGGCAAGCAATGTGCCTTAGTGATGGACTCCTGTACATGTGGAAAGAGTTCCGTTTTTGAGTTTGCCAACTGTGAGGAGAACTCACACAGGGCGTAAATATCTGGACCCTTAAAAGGCATGGTTGCTGTAAAATATACGTGAAACAGAAACACAACTTCCACCACTCGTGGAAGCCGTCTTGTCGAGTTGCCGACAGACGTATGCCCACTGTACTACGTCATGAGCATGTGTTTATGATTCATTATCAAATAGTGATAATACCTGGTGTTCGTAAAAAGGTGAGCTTATGCTACCCCACCGGTCAGTCAAAGACAGTCTTCTGTTTAGTGTTGAATATGCCCTAAATACATGTATGTATGTCCTCAACAGCTAAATATATTATTTGCCCGGACTCATTGAAGAAAGACACATTTGCTCAGTTAAAATTCGGATTAAATATTAATATTCTCCAGAATGCTCAAATATTGGATCTTACGAAATACATGGTGCATTTAAAATGGTGATTGGAGAATGACCAAGATTCCAAGTTTAATGTTAGCTTCACATTAGGTAGTTATATCACCTAGTTAGTTTCGTGTCATCTTATACCTTGACATGTTTAAGATTTGAATGCGTGACTTGTGTTTTCTCCCCTTTTGGATATATTCCAGCTTGGGGACACCCATAATACGCTTTACACATTGTGAAATAAATTTCTCAGCGGGAAAATACTTATACCCCGCCACGAACAAGACAAGCTGCGCATGGATTTCTGAGAGGCAGAATAAATTCTTATACCCCACTTTGAAGCAAAAAAACCCAACGAATGTCATGTGACATAGCATAAGTTAACCTCTGCTCAATCGAACAGCTGTTTTCTATCAGTTTTGAATGTCTTTTATTTGTTTACAATGTCATATTAAAACATGTCGGTTTGTATCAGTATCACTTGGGGTACATGTGGTTTTATGTGTGCCTCGTTAGGTTTTTTACCACTCCCGAAATGTCACTTCTTGGTCGATTCTAAAGCAGGAATCGTGCAGTCTAGGATTAGCAGAGCAAGTGGAGAAGTATGCTCTGCAGCGGGATATCTCGACTTGGGTCCTAACTTACTGAACTTATTTGAAAGAATCTAAGTGAGAGAAAACCACAGAGATCTATTACGTTCAACCAATCCAGGGCCTCTAATGAGTCCTTTGTACTATGTACATTTGTAGTTGAGATGAGGAAACACGTGAGTGTGAACATATTCTTCGGTGAGGTTAAATGGGGTTTCAAGATAATGCACTTAGATAGCGACGTGCATGAACATGCGCGTGCGTGAGTGCGTGCGTGCTTGTCTGAGGGTCATACTAGTTCATTAGCACTAAATCTGAGATTGTCTTACGAGCGTACATACGAGGAAGACAACACTAATTTAAGTCATTGTTTTCATAAGCCTTTCCGTTTATAGGCCAATAAGCACACGTTAGCGGAAAAGCAATGTTCAGGTGAAATCATCAGTTTGTGTTAATGTCAAGATAGTGTAAACGAAAATCGCAGACTACACATCAAATGGCTAACCAAAGCCTCGTCACCATTACCAATGTAACCTCGCAAAGATGCCTAGATGTACATTTCCTTATTAATTCCAAGACAAGATATATTTCATTTTTGTTGATTAGAGTTCCCACATTACGTCGCCATAGCCATAGACGCAGCGAAAAGCAGAATCCATAATGATTGCACGATTCCGACTATATAAACACACGTGCTTATGGACAACTTTCAAAAAGTGATCATACTAGGTGTTCACGAAAAGGCGAGCGTATCCTGCCCCACTCGTCACAAACACGTGCAAAGGCAAGTCACGTCATTCGTTGCTTCAAAGATAACATATTGTGTCAGTTTTCAACACTGATCGATTTTAGGCTTTGTTTATAAACAGCGATCACCTGGCGTAAATTTCGGAGATGAAAAGGCCATAAAACAGTGTGCACTTGCTAGTATCCATTTAGTGTAATATAATAGGAATTCGAAATAGCACCACAACGACCTTTTGCTGCTGAGGAAAAACAGTAACTTCTTCAAAAATATTTGAAGTGTACACGTACATCACACGTTTCCTGCCGTCTAAAAAAGACGTTGCGCTTCACATATTCTATTCTGTTTTCGAGAGTTAGAGTATTATTCTAAAGCGGATTATTGATCGGAAGTTTGGGTCGATCCCCGGCTGTAACGCGCCGCTGGAACTGATTGTCACGTTGCCAGTAGTCAGGGAACCCGATCATGTTCCGCTAGATTTTTTCCCTGATCTAGGTCCTTACAACATTGGCATCTAGACAACTCAAAAACCACGGGGATGTCATCGATCTTGTAAAATATTCATCATTCTCAGCGTCTGATAAACGTGAATAAAACATATGGATCTCTAAAACCTCCCAAACAACACTTGTTATGCATTAGCTCATTTATCTTTCAGACCCGTAAAGATTCCGGGGTAGAATAGGTCTTCAGTAACCCATGCTTGCCGTAAAAGTTGACTATGCTTGTCGTAAAAAGCGACTAACGGGATCGGGTGGTCAGGCTCGCTGACTTGGTTGATGCATGTCATCGATCCCAATTGCGCGGATAGATGCTCATGATATCAATCACTGGATTGTCTGATCCAGACTCGATTATTTACAGACCGCCGTCATACAGCTGGAATATTGCCGAGTGCGGCGTTAAACAACAAACCAACCATTTAGCTTTCACTGTATATTCCAAATGAGGAAGTGTTTAAGGGTGTCTATTGTATGTTCACTGCACAGCTCGAATTGTGGTGTACGGGGTGCGTTATATTAGCGACATCTTATAAGTACGGTGCACCCGAAAGTCATAGTTTTAAAGTCAAATCCTCACAGCTACAGCTCTACATGTAAAAAATGTGAATTGAAAACAACAGTCTAACATGGATACAGTTTAACATAGATACTCCACAAAGACATATTATATTGTTTTCGAGTACACAGTGCTACCGACTGCCCAATTCGAATGACCAACTTAGGACAAAAATGATTACTTCTTGCATTTGCCGTAATTACTAAGGGTGTGATACTCAGATTCGATGTACTGACGTCGGGCAGCCATTCCTCGTTTTGTATACCAGTGCCAAGCCAGGCAGGGTAACAAAAAGTACCAACCTGGAACGACGCACATACTATCAGATACTGGTTTGTCTGGTCCAGATTCGATTATTTACAGGCAGCCCTGATATAGTTGGATATTGCGGCGTTAAAAACAAACAAAAAATCTCAAGACCGGACTTCTTATTATTTATTGTTTATTATATTTATTATAAATAAATCAAATAGAAAATTAACAAATAGATACAGTCCACTATGACAATAAAAATTTGAGACGTTCCTGAATTTCGTTATCTATTCAACTAGACCATAGCCATACAATTCTGTCACCTTTTCAATCGTCAAATGAGTTGTCTTTTACAAAACCCATCGCTTCATTAAATAGTTGATGTATTGGCGCAGTATTCCGTTCTATCTTTAAAGAATAATGTCTGTCAACTTATGGTTCACAAATGCGGTAACTGTAAACCGCTCTTGTGTCGCCGGTTGGTGATTTTGATTGAAGTTTATGCAATGGTAAGGAATTTCCTCAAGTAACCAAACACAACAACACACAAAGTCAATGGGCAGGATATAACGAATGCGTGGCCCAGGCCTGCGTATACTACCATAGCAATACTCCTTTTGATAATACATGGACTTATACTTCATGCAAGCTACCTGCAAAAACAGTTCGTTGACAGTCGTTCTCAATTGCTAATGTTTCAGCGCCTAGTTATAATGGCAAAAAGGATTCAGTTCACTCAGTACCTTTTCGATTTCACAGACTGAAGCATTGTGTCTTGGAGCGACCTTCCTGAGGATGAAATTTCATGGTACTATGGCGTCTGTTAACTAATGAGTTGATTTGCTTTACATAGATATGTCAATAGCAACACAAACACATTAAGGATGGGATTCATACGGAATCTTGGTATCCCTCATTAATTATTATAATGAAACTGTTAAAAGAATTTCCTCCTCAATAACATGAACAGAAATATCATAATGCTAAACATGAATAAAATAGCATAGCCATCACATCAATATAAACATCATTCTGTTTTGTGTTTACACAATAGACAATCGAGTTTCTCTACTCAGCCATGTCCAAATATGTTCAATTATTAAAAAGTTAATATTCACACAAGGTTATAAAACCAATATCGACTATATCAGTTTGGCCAATGCCTACTGACTGATATGTGGATTTCAAAATGCAAGTTGAAATTGAAAAGTGTGAGAATCGGCAGTTATGTTTTCATTATTTCTTAATGACGTCATTGCTAAAATCAAAATAGGGAAATATGCATGTACAAGTCATGATAATTACGAATACAAAGAGAAAATTATTGAACTGCAATATATACCTATAATAAAACCACTATTTGAACGTGTTTTAAGCATAACCTTAATATTGGGCATCAATCACCTGAATATATGGGTATAATAACAATTTCTTACGTGGATCTGTTTTGTCAATGAGCATCTGGAAGCGAATGCTCACGATGTGTTTTCATCGTGTTTTCTGTTTGTCTTAAGACAAGCTGCCCTCTTTTGCAAATATATTTGAAAATCTAGTGTGCATGTTACAATTAATTCTTTTCGATTATAAATTAAAATGTTGTTAGAAGTATTTACATTTATCATTTCAGATACATAAGAGAGAGACAGAGAGGCCCAGCAAACATCGCTACTAACAATCAGATGGCGGGGGTTTATGTATTTTTCGTACTGTTAATACTGTGGTTGTACTGTGAAGCGGCTACAGCATCACTTTGCGATACAGTCTCCTGGTCCGCAGTATCTCCCGCTCAACCTCTGCACCAAGGTATCAAGACAAACAACCTGCTTCAATGTATGCATGTATGTAAATATATCCCCAAATGCAACTCCGTGACCTATGATGTTTCAAGAAGGGACTGTGACTTACACGCTGAACCAGGAGTACAACAGGAACCCCAGAGAAAGATCTTTGATAGTATTTGTAAGGTAGGTTAAGTTAAAAATGTTGAACTAATTGGTTTGGTTTGGTTTATTTGTTGCTTTACGCCACACTCAGCAATATTCCAGCTATATGACGGCTATATTTTGTCCATGTTCGACAGAATCCTATTATCGTGGGTTCGAGTGTCACGTTCGCCTTAATAACGATTCTTGTTTTTTCCATACTCAACAGAATCCTATTAATCGTGGGTTCGAGTGTCAGGTTCGCCTTAATGTCGATACTTGTTTTTGTCCATGCTCGACAGAATCCTATTATCCTGGGTTCAAGTGTCAGGTTCGCCTTAATGACGATTCTTGTTTTTGTCGATACTCGACAGAATCCTGTTATCGTTGGTTCGAGTGTCACGTTCGCCTTAATAACGATTCTTGTTTTTTCCATACTCAACAGAATCCTTTTAATCGTGGGTTCGAGTGTCAGGTTCGCCTTAATGTCGATACTTGTTTTTGTCCATGCTCGACAGAATCCTATTATCCTGGGTTCAAGTGTCAGGTTCGCCTTATTGACGATTCTTGTTTTTGTCCATGCTCGACAGAATCCTATTTTAGTGGGTTCAAGTGTCAGGTGCGCCTTAATGACGATTCTTATTTTTGTCCATATTCGACAGAATCCTGTTATCTTGGGTTCGAGTGTCAGGTTCGCCTTAATGACGATTCTTGTTTTTGTCCTTGCTCGACAGAATCCTGTTATCGTGGGTTCAAGTGTCGGGTTCGCCTTAATGACGATTTTTGTTTTTGTCCTTGCTCGACAGAATCCTGTTATCGTGGGTTCAAGTGTTAGGTTCGCCTTAATGACGATTTTTGTTTTTGTCCTTGCTCGACAGAATCCTGTTATCGTGGGTTCAAGTGTCGGGTTCGCCTTAATGACGATTTTTGTTTTTGTCCTTGCTCGACAGAATCCTGTTATCGTGGGTTCAAGTGTTAGGTTCGCCTTAATGACGATTTTTGTTTTTGTCCTTGCTCGACAGAATCCTGTTATCGTGGGTTCAAGTGTTAGGTTCGCCTTAATGACGATTTTTGTTTTTGTCCTTGCTCGACAGAATCCTGTTATCGTGGGTTCGAGTGTCAGGTTCGCCTTAATGACGATTTTTGTCTTAGGGTTCCAGTGTCAGGTTCGCCTAAATGACGATCCTTTTTTTTGTCCTTGCTCGACAGAATCCTGTTATCGTGGGTTAGAGTGTCAGGTTCGCCTTAATGACGATTCTTGTTTTTGTCCATGCTCGACAGAATCCTGTTATCGTGGGTTCGAGTGTCAGGTTCGCCTTAATGACGATTCTTGTTTTTGTCCTTGCTCGACAGAATCCTGGTTTCGTGGGTTCAAGTGTCAGGTTCGCGTTAATGACGATTCTTGTTTTTGTCCTTGCTCGACTGAATCCTGTTATCGTGGGTTCGAGTGTCAGGTTCGCCTTAATGACGATTCTTGTTTTTGTCCTTGCTCGACAGAATCCTAGTATTGTTGGCTCGAGTGTCAGGTTCACCTTAATGTCGATTCTCGTTTTGTCCTTGCTCGACAGAATCCTGTTGTAGTGGGTTCGAGTGTTAGGTTCGCCTTAATGACGATTCTTGTTTTTGTCCATGCTCGTGCTCACGGGTTTCACTTAATCGGTAAAACCCTAGTCACAGTAGAGGCAGAATGAGCCGGAATGCCGTCGGAATGAAAATTCTCTGTATATTCCTTGATATTCGAAGTGCATTCTAAAACTTCTGACTGCATTCTGAGTGCATTCTAAATATTCTGACTGCATTCTAACAACATTCTAAATATTCCTACTGTGTTCCAACTACATTCGAGCTGTATTCGGAATGTGCAAGAATCATTCGAGGCGGGTTCGAAGCGCATTCTAAGTATTCGAACGGCATTCTTACAAAGCTTGGTCAATTTGAAATTCCCCCCCCCCCCCGAATGTGGCCCGAATTTTGATAAAAAGTCAGCATGCGGTAATTACGAGACCTCATCATTTGGATTTTTCCTTAACACGTCGCGCTATTCCTGATATACGGTTCGAGGTGGCGTCGAACCCAGCTCACTTATTCACTTGGGGGCAGGGATGGCCCAGTCGTCTAAGGCGACGCAATTCGCTATGCAGAGTTGCATCCCTTGGGAACGCCTGAAACCTATGATTGTGGATTCGAGTCCCGGTTCGCACCGATTATGTTTCTAGGTTTGTCAGCACCATACCCGTGTTCGTGGGTTTCACCGAAGTGGTAAACGTCTGAGACCTGCATCACTTTGGGTTTTCCTCCCACATCAAGCTGACACGCTGTAATAAAACTGGAATACGGTTAAAAGCGGCGTTAAACCCAACTCAAACACCCACCTTCTTACTCACATACGTACGTGTACCTAGAACTAGAATATTTTTAAAAACAATCTAACGGGACAACATATCATTGAAATCGGAATATACGTAAAGTTCAAGGGAAGACAAAAAATGGATTTAGTCTATAATTTCGTTAAAACACAAATTCTAGGTAATCGTATACAATATAATTTCCTCTGTTGTAGTTAGGTACAGCTGTTCACGGACCGTGTGACGGCAGCCCCTGTCTAAACAATGCTCAGTGCATACCAGTTGGCACCACCTACATCTGTCTGGACATATGTGAGTAGACCATCCATGGCTGACGCGACCACGCATGCGTGGTGTTTCCTGATCAACAGAACGCCTCCGTGGTATGCTGGAAAGGGCATCTGCCAGGAGAGCGGATGGTCGATGGTTCGATCCCCGGCCGTATCATACCAAACACAGCCATCATTTAATATTGGTTTCACCAGTCGTGTACGGCGCTGCGAAGAGTTACTTCCCTTAGTCGTGCAAGGATGCTATGATCGTTGGACCGAATCTCATATCATGAATATTATCCTTTGTATGTTAACACCGTACTAAAAAGACTCATTTACATCCCGTGATGTAACAGAAATACTGTTTATTGCGGCGATAAATGGAAGAGATTCGTTGTAGCGCGAACGACCCAAATAATATGTAATAGACTTTTAGTTACCGCGATCCCCAATGATGTTATCCCTGAGGATAAGCAAGGTAATCTGAACCCTTCTATCCATCATAATAGAAATATGTTAACACGATCTCGTGAAACTACCATTGAGCATAATATTATCACAGTTGTCTGAATTCGTATGGAACAGCAACAATGTTTATGCTTTATAACTTTTGGTTGATGACAGTATAGTTGTCATACATGTGCTATTAAAAATATTATTAAAAAGTACAATGCCCGGTGACTGCCTCGCCAGAGAATGGCAACATGACTTACCATGGCAACACTGTTCTCTCACGCCGCCAGCTGGTGTGTGATGTAGGCTACGAGGTGACGGGGCCAGCAGAGGGAACATGCACACCGGATGGTACTTGGTACAATGCAGGGGTGACTTGTCAAGGGCGTGAGTAGCAAGCGCGTATTTTTACAAAACTTCGTTCGTAAAACCACTATTAACTGATTGCCGGTCACATTGTCATCCGTTTGAATGTGACAGCAAACTCAACAAATGGTTTTCCTCTCAGTCATTTATATACGCCTTTGTTCAATTACTCATAAAACATACACATTGTTTGTTAGGCATTACTTAGAAGTTGAAGGATGACAAGACAGACACAATTTTATGGATAACAACTTCTTTAACACTGTGAAAAGCGACGTTTCGGTATAGATCCTTATACCGTTATCAAGCAAGACTTGACATGGGTATAAGGATCTATACGGAAACGTCGCTTTTCACAGTATTAAAGAAGCTGTTATCCATAAAATTGTGTCTAAAACATACAAGTAGCCTTGACTAAAAAAGTTGAAAAGAAACCTATGCTGCCAAGGGAATTTTTGAAAATTGTGTTTAAGGCATTTTCATAGCTCCGATTCACTTGTGGCAATGTTTGTCAAGTCAATTATAAGTACTCGATAAGGGATCCATGGACTACGAAACATGTAAATTTTCAACATTACGAAAAACACGAGATATTAACGCATCAGTGACCAAAATGATGTCTGAAGAGATTCCCTATTTACACTTGTAGCATGTGTTTCCGTGTTTGTTCAGGTGAATAATTCACTTGCCTTTGCACGTGTTTGTGACGGGTGCGGCCGGTGGGACAGGATACGCCCACCTGGTTTAAAACTAATTGATACTGATTTCTGAACACATACTTCTCAAATAGCCGAAAACGTATTAATAGACTCAGTGAATTCCTAAAATTATGAATATGGAAATGGTTTTGTCGATTTTATTGACTGGGCTAACAATCAGTGTAAATATGCTACCGCAATGGAGTATTTAGAGGGTGCAATAAAATAAATACACGTACCTAACCTTGCGTATACAGTAAACTACGATTATAAAGAACACCCTTATAATGAACTGACGGATATATCGAACTTCCTTTTTGGTCCCGACTACTGCAGACATGCTGTATATGTACGTTTAACGAACTACGGTTATAACGAACTAAAAATAGTAGTCCCTTTGAGTTCGTTATAACCGTAGTTTACTGTACATCTCAAGCGAAGTTAGGAGCAACTAATAAAAGACCTGAACGTACACGTTATCTCTCAGGTAGGTCAAATATATTGCAGGGACTTCAAATTCCATTCATGAGGGACAGAATCATATGCTTTCTTGTGGTCAATCCAGCACATTGAGAGGTTGCGGTGATAAGCTTTAGCCTCTTCTAATATAATAATCTGAAAAAGGATTTGATCTTTGTATCCCCTGCATCCCTTTCCCGCCCCCTTTTGTTACCCGAGTGTGAGTGAGTGAGCTCTACACAGCGAATCGCGGCGCCTTGAACGACTGGGCCACCCGTGCCCCCTTGGTACCCGAGGATGAAAGGGTTAGAAGAACACTACGATTACACTAGATTTGTCAAACACTCTGTAAAGATCTTGTGTGTAATTAAGGCGAGGTGAAATGGGGTCTAACGTCGCGTCCAAGATTATTGCACTTAAATAGCGACGTGCATGCATGTTCGTGTGTGTGTTGCTGCTTGTACTAGTCCGGACTAATGCCTAGTATGTTATATTGCTAGCCCGCTGAGATACCATGCCTCAGTTTAACATGAATACCCCACCCAGACACAGAATACTGACTCTGAGCCGACCAGTCCTTGTTTTAGCCCCTTAATACTTAGCCCCAGTCAGGGTAACAACAAGTACCATCTTTCAACGTGTTTTGGTATGAAGCTGCCGTGGATTGAACCCTGGGCCTTCCGGTCCACCTTTAGACCGGGGAAGCGGTCTATGTGTATTAAAACATATGATAGGGCGAATGTTTCATGGATCAGTAAAGTTACATTTAATAAGAATTATGTGACCATTGTAGGGCCAAGATGGGATATGTCTCTGCAGCCAGAAGTACACAAGGAAACATTTTCCATGAACCTGTTTCGAAAACAGACATAAATAAGGACTTTTTAATGACTTTGTTTAAATTATTTTCATTATTAGTATTATTAATGTTGCAGTAACATGCCCGGTGACTGCCTCGCCAGAGAATGGCAACATGACTTACCATGGCAACACTGTTCTCTCACGCCGCCAGCTGGTGTGTGATGTAGGCTACGAGGTGACGGGGCCAGCAGAGGGAACATGCACAACGGACGGTACTTGGGACAATGCAGGGGTGACTTGTCAAGGGCGTGAGTAGCAAGCGCGTATTTTTACAAAACTTCGTTTGTAAAGCCACTACTAAAAGATTACCGACACAAGGCAGGTTTGACTTGTAGCAAGCGCGTTATTTTTGCAGAAATGGTTGCGACCGGTGAGACAGGATACACTTTTTTTTCGAAAATCTTGTAAAATACTAATTGATAGTGATGCCTAACCACATGCATATTGTGTAGTCGGAATCGTACAACCGACTCTTTCTTATGATTAATGAAATCTTTGGCTTTGTCGCTTTTTCTGATTGGGTTAACATCAGTGTAAATGCGCCACCCAATTGGGGTATTCAGAGGGTGCAATACACATAAATACATGTTCATTTCGTAATCTTATTCAGTTGTTGATTTTAACACTTTTCATTTATTGACAAATACCTCCTTTAGTTGACTGTGGAATTCCACCAGCGATGACAGGTGCGACAGTTGACTACGCTGCAACACGCTACGGCAGCACGGCTACGTACACATGTGAAGCCTTGATGTCGTTCCCTGGTGGAACCAAGAAGAAAAGAACATCCTGTTCCCAATCTGGAAGTTGGACCCTAATCCAAAAGCAATGTGAAACTGGTAAATATTGGCAATATATTAGTTCGTATCAGAGCCAATGTCTTTAAAAAGGTAGGCACAATTAATGGGTATTTTTATTATGAGAAATTAAGTTATTGTAATACACCTGGTATTAAGAAAGAACACATTTGTGGTATGTCTCGCGATCAGTAAAACGAGGCTTATTTATCATTTACCCTAATCTCCTCTACACAAGAAAGACATTTTCGTCCGAGATGAGGATCCCCAAAACGGAAATCCAGACATAGAAAAATACATTTTGAACACAAATCAACTATTTTGTGATGACAGCTGGGAACTTGTGTACGTTGTATGACCTGTAGGTACATGTGTGTATGGTATTCATGTTTTGAATCGACAACTGTGTTTATTTCATATTTTTTTAGGCTGAAATGTTGCTGTACAGGTTTTAATATTTCATTTCGTAAGAGAGAGAGAGAGAGAGAGAGAGAGAGAGAGAGAGAGAGAGAGAGAGAACAAAACTGAAAGCATACATATATACATGTATACATACATACAATACTTCATCCATCTATCCATCCATACATACACACATGAAACCTGTTAACATAATCAGGCTAAGGGCCCACGCCATATTGAGTGGAGCGACTGTAAAATACCACAGGCGGACTATAGCCAGCAATAACCGAAGAGACAATATTGTCACACACGATTTTGGATTGAAAACATTCTTCTTCTAATTTGCAGGTGAAGAGTTCTTGCAAGAAGTGGTTGCATAGCATCATACAATATCATAGGCGTACCATAGGGATCATTAATCATTATTAAAAAAATTATTTTCACACACACTGTTGGATTACATAAATTCTTTTTTTAAATTGCAACTGAAGATTTCTTTCAAAAGGTAGCGGCAAAACATCATACAATATCACTAGTGGGCTGCGGGCGTCAAGATCATACACAACGATTTCCGACACAAAGATACACAATAGAAATTACGTTCTTTCTTCTCACATCAAACTTACATAATTCACAAAGTCCAACTAGTAGTTAAACAGCATTGTGATAATCGTTCACTGGTTGGCGAGAAGTTGTTTCTTCTCCCTTCCAAGGGCATTGGCTAGGTGTTTTCTTCTCGATTGGCATCAAACTAAACTTGATTGTGATCGCTGTATAATCCTGCTAATCCTGCAGTATCTCAATGAATTTGTACAGACATTGAATGCCACCCCTCGAGATTATTTGTGGACGCCGACCCTCTGCTCAATGACATTTTTGTTATTGTGCTTTGTGACAAGGTCATTTGGTGTTAATGATGGTCGGGCATTTTCTGTGTGAACATTTCCAGTGAATGGAAGTTTGACATCAGGTCTTTACCACGAGCTTGTATCCGGCAAAAACTAAGTGCCTACCCCTCTTAGATGTGGGAATAGACTGTAGATCAGCTTTATCGCATTGGAATACTGTTTTTTGTCTGTAATTCCTTTTATACCCCAGATCATAATATTTTGTCAATATGTTCACTCACTCAATGATATATATTTTCATTCAGTACAGTTAAGTTTTCACTCAGTACAGTGTAGGTGAACATAGTCCACCCATTGGTTATGTCATATGGGAGATGCCACTCTTAACCCCCTATTGCCTTACCAATCTCCACGCGGGGGTGAATGTGTACCGATAGAAATAGGTGCTTGACACGTAGGAAGAGCACCCACCAGGCAGACTGGGCGCCGGCCGGATCGTTGATATTCCGCAGCGCGTCAAACACCGAGAACCCGTCTTAATGCCTCAGTGGCGGATTTTTCCGTTTGGGGACGATTTCTTCTGTCGGTTTTTTTTGTATCGTCTGTCGTTTTTTATCGTCTGTTTTACGCTATTTTCCCTTTTTCAAATTTAATTTTGGTCAAGCATTTTTGGTTATGTATACCCGAAATACTTAAAATCTGCAAAAATGCTATGTTGCTTCTACTTGCCCTTTAAGACGTGGTCCTGATCGACGGATGGGCACTTGTGTTCCGGATATCAGCAGGCATCAATGTCTTTAGTTATGATGTGTGGATGAACAGTTCCGTCTACCATGACCACCCCCTGGACAGAAAAGATGTCATGCCTGGATGTCGATCACTCAACAGTTCTCTCCCTTGTGACCTTCACTTCCGCAGCAAGGCCCTCAACGAATGGACCTCTCTTAACATAATTCAGGTAATGAAAATGATATTAAAAAGTATTCACGACAGGGAAAACTATTGTTCATTCGTCTCTCGAGTTTTTGTCCCCCTGCGATATAAAACAGATTTATTTATTTATTTATTTTGTTTGTTTGTTTGTTTGTTGTTTAACGCCGCACTCAGCAATATTCCAGCTATATGACGGCGCTCTGTAAACAATCGAGTCTGAACCAGACAATCCAGTGATTGGTATTACGAGCATCGATCCACGCAATTGGGATCGATGACATGCATCAACCAAGTCAGCGAGCCTGACCACCCGATCCCGTCAGTCGCCTTTTACGACAAGCAAAGTCCCCTTTTACGGCAAGCATTAGTTGCTGAAGACCTATTCTACCCCGGACCTTCACGGGTCTAAAACAGATTGAAAAAATACTCAATTTGGCCTTGTGCGATACTACATGTAAAGTAACTAACCTAGATATTCACAGACATTACTCGTGTGTGTACGATTACTAAGGGATTATTTTCTGGAAGTTATCATTGATTATTATTGATGCAAAGCGTCATCTGAATTGATGGATCTGTCTGGTGGATAGATTGAAAGGTCGGTGGTTCGATCCCCGGCCACGTCTTACCAGAAGACGTTAAGAGATGGTACTTGCTGTTACCCTGCCTCGACATTTATGGGTTAAACAAGGATTGGTCGGTATAATGTGTATGGGTGTGTTGTCCGTGTTAAACTGCGACATGGTTTCTCAGCGGGCTAGCACTATCAAACCCTCTTATGTCCGGACTAGTACAAGCAGCCACGTGCACACACACACGCACGCACGCATGTAGGCATGCACGAATTTTCACCAGTCCAAAGGTATCATTGAACTATAATGCATTTTGAGAAAATTTATAATGAAGGGCATGGTTTAAGTACTAAGGGTAAAGAGTGAGTGAGTGAGTTGGGTTTAACGCCGCTTTTAACAGTGTTCCAGTTATATCACGGCGTGTCAGCTTAATGTGGGAGGAAAGCCCGAAATGATGCAGGTCTCAGACGTTTACCACTTCGGTGAAACCCACGAGCACGGGTATGGTGCTGACAAACCTAGAAACATAATCGGGGCGATCATAGGTTTCTGGCGTGTCTAAGTGACACAACTCTGCACAGCGAATCACAGCGCCTTAGACGACTGGGCCACCCGTGCCCCCTCCAAAGGTAAAGAAAGCTCAATAACAATATAAAAAATGATATGCTGAACCTGTCTACATGTACAAGTACTCATATACTAAAATGAAAGACCATAAATATAAATAAATTATTTTCGAGATGACCTTCATGGGTGTCATATACAAAATCAGGACCTCGTAAACACAGCTAGGTTTCAATTTCATTAGCCCGCTGGTTACTGAGGAGAAGGTTGTTGCCACTTAAGCCAACGCTAACGCCATTAAATGAAATGGAAATCTCAGGAATCTATTTTGTTTACAAATATGAGAGAGTTTACTTCACTGGTTCAATGACATTCAGGTAAAGATTCTACTGATAGCGGAGGCCCAGGTGAAAGCAGTGATTGTATTTGATGGAAAAAACTCGAACAAGGAGAATTGGTTTACCTCCAGCAGGGTGGTATCATCAAGCTGGTCCGACCTCTATTCCTCAACCATCTTCCGGATTACTGGGTAGGTACCGAATACTAGATTGTATCCGCTGTGTCTAAATCAGAAAGAGCCAACCGGCAACATTGTTAAAGGTACATAGTTTCACAGTTTGTTTTGGTGTTTTGATGTTTTGGCCTAATGTGCCTGCTGATATTATTTAGTAAGTTCTGTGTTTCTTCTATGTAAATACGGGGGCAAGGGTGGCCCAGTCGTCCAAGGCGCCGCAATTCGCTGTGCAGAGTTGCGTCCCTTGGACATGCCAGAAACCTATGATTGTGGGTTCGAATCCCGGTTCGCCCCGATTATGTTTCTAGGTTTGTCAGCACCATGCTCGTGCTCGTGGGTTTCACCGAAGTCGTAAACGTCTGAGACCTGCATCATTTCGGGCTTTCCTCCCACATTAAGCTGAGACGCCGTGATATAACTGGAATACTGTTAAAAGCGCCTTAAACTCTACTCACTCACTCACTCACTCACTCTATGTAAATACAAGACGCCAACGCCAAGCAATAGTACTATCCTGAAATCCCTACACCAGGTGCCCTAACTATACTGGTAGTTCATCTGAAAGTTGTCCAGTGGAATTCCGGGTCCAAATAGATCCAGATGACCAAATGTACCGATTACAATGAGGCTCGGGTGGGGATGTTTCATCGTAGCCGGACGGCGTGGATCATTGTTCATGCTATCCACCGCTGTTTAAACAGATTCCAATCTGTTTTGACCACCGTGGTGCGGATGAAATATTGCTGACCGCGGCGTAAACCGCCATTCAGTCACAATATATATGATTCTTAACTCAACATTGTAGCTGGCAGACTCGTCGCTTCTACATCAACTACTTTCTTGGGAAGTGTGCCGAAGACAGCGGATGGTTAGTAGTCCTGGATAGAGAGCCACTGTGTTCCTCGTATACGTTTCCCAAAGGACCCACGATAATGTATTCACCAGTTTCTGGGAAAAGTTTGATTGCATCAGGTGATGATATATATCATATTTTCATTATTTTTTTTCTAGTTAAAAAAATATCTGGTTTCAAGCTGATAAAAAATATCTCCATACAAAATCCCAAGTCCCAGATCGGACCCTAAACCATGTGCACAATGTATTTGCTTGTTGATTGCAGTCAGCAACAGTCCAGGTATATGACCAATAGGGACGCGGGATTCGAACCACGCATCAGCACAATCGGTTTCAATCTACAACTACGACCTCTCGAAACATATAGTATACTGACTCTGAGCCGACTAGTCAGGTGGTCAGGCTCACAGGCTTGCAGACTTGGTTGATGATGCATGTCATCGTATACCAATTGCGTGGATTGATGTTCATGATGTCAATAACTGAATTGTCTGGTCCAGACTCGATTATTTACAGACCGCCGTCATATAGCTTGAATATTGCTGAGTGCGACGTTAAACAAAAAACAAACAGAAAGTAACGGAATAGATTAGCCCAATACCACCTATTGGACCATTTAGTACTGAGAAAATGACAATTGACTATTGCCATACTTCAGAATATCAGAAGGCTGATGCCATGGCCATCCTTGTGAAGCTGGGATCGGACTAGTTTGAGAGCTGTAATGTCATTGGATGGGCGAGCCCGATGACGTCACAACCACACCTGCTTTCAGAACAACGACACCTATACTGCATATCCGCCAGACTGATCGTCCCCCGAGGATCCATGTCAGTGAATGTTGTCCTTTTTCGGTTGTAAATCATTGTCTTCAGTTTCTTTTGTAAATATTTCAACATGCTAATTTATTCTTGAACTTAATATCTATATTGGAAAATCAGTGGCCGTTTGACAGCCATCTTTTATTTATTACACTAAGATACCAATAGAGGCCATCTTTTCATTTGCACCCTCTTCCTTCCTCCCCAAGAACAACTCCTAGCGCTACTATGGTATTATTGTATAGACAAAACTGTACATTGTTGGTTTGTTATGCATCACGGAACTCGATCATTTTATGGCCGCTACTTTACATTCAGGAGTATTCCAGCTAAATGGACGTGCCAAGGGTTGGGTTAAGAAGATACATAAGTCAAAGAGTCTGACAACATGATCCCCATTTTCGTAGTTTTTTTCGTCAATCACGAGACCTTTAGGAAAACGAAAACGTATGAATTCATCACATAAGAACTGCCAGTGACCTGTGCACACCTGATACGGAACAAGGAATCGGTCCTTGTCTTCAAATGTGTAAATTGACACATTATCTGTCTAACTTAATCAGAATCAACCATCTTTATAGTTGAGGTTCAGTGATTAGCACTTGCTGCAAGTTCAGTCTACCCGCATAAAAAAACGCAAAGCAATCGCTCTTTCGGAACAAGAAACAAGCTACCTTTTCACATCAGATCACAGCAACAATAATGTACTTTTAAGTCCAAACTGAAGACTTTTATGTGTGAGATATGTCAGTCTCAGCCACGTCAGATAAGTCTCTCTCTATCTCTGATGAGGTTTCAGTGACAGTCACAATTTTTTTCTATCGCTGATGAGGTTTCAGTGACAGTCACAATTTATGTTCTCAGGGCATACAGTTTTAGATGAAGGTTTAGCACTACATTGTGTATATATATTTGTTTGTTTGTATTCTGACCCCTAAACCCAACAGAAATTTGCAATATTTATGTACACAAACGTGTATTTCGAATGATATGATTAGGAATTGTGTTTTTCATAGTTGTACTGCATTGGTTATATGTTTTGCAAAAACCGGAAGTGATGTATGTCATTAATCGGAAGTGCTTATAAACTTAAAATGGTTCATGAATGTTTCCGGGATGTAACGTAAAGGGGCTTTCTGAAAAAATGGGGATGAGGCTGTTTTAGCAAGAGTTTTAGTAATAAATATTATTTGTATCGGTTCAGTTTTGAGTCTTTAATTTGTCTTTCTATGTGACTATTTGATCCATTTGATCCAGCATCTATATGATCTGTTGTATCCGTTTTTGATCTTTTGATCAGGTAGGTATCTTGAATAAACATTGCTCTTTTGCCCATTTCTTTTCGTCGGCTTTTCTTTCGACTTCATCGCTAATCATTTTTCATGAATTTTGAAGTGATTTTATACAGAAAGGGGGCGCAAGTGGCTGCAATGCGCATAGTAGAGTTGCTTCCCATAGACATTCCAGGATCCTGTGATATTAAGTTCGAAGACAATTCCTGATTGGGTTTCTAGGGTTGTCAGCATTTCACCAAACCGGTGAACGTCTAAGGCCTGCATCGGTCCTGGTTTTCTTGCTACATTAAGCATTCACTTTGTAATATAATAGTGGCGTTGAACTCAAGTCACTCACTCCCTAGTTCATTTTGAATTTTCGAAAATTGTCCATGACAAGTGAGTGAGTTTGGATGGGGGTGGAAGGTCCTGAAGTGATGCATGTCTAATATGTTGGTGTCGAGACAAGAACCATAATCAAGGTGAATTTGAGATTAGTACCCGTGACACAGGTTTCTGGCACGCCTAAGGGACATAACTCTTCACGGCGAACTTTCGCCCTTTTGACGGCTGGGTCAACCGTGACCACGACGTGACAAGTTATTGACTCGCAAGATAGCCCCGGAACAGATCAGCATTTCATTCAGCACTTCCAAACCCGATTCAAAAGCGTACAGGATATTATACCTCCAAGGTCATAACACATATGATACTGAGAAGAAATCTAAGTACTCTTAACGATTTTCTTAAAAGATGGACATGTGAATATAGATGGACTACACTCGCGTTCGTGATGCAAGGTTTTCAATCTTCGGTATATACGAAATACCTGGTGGTGTCAGGTGTCAGGTGATCTTTGCCACTAAACATTTTGTTATGAGTATACACTGTATTCATGATAATTTAAAAAAAAATACAATAGGTGTCGATACAAGTAAATATAAGACGTCAACACCAGCGAATAACCAGTCTCGATTATCCGTCGAAATCAATTCCATTGGGCGAAAAGCAATTAGCGGTGAACATTATATGAATGGATCACTGAAAATCAGTGATGACACCAGGTGTTTGCAAATAGGTTGAACATGTCCTGCCCTACCGGTAGCACCCACCACTCGCACACCGACGCATATTGCTCATGTATTCCTTCTCAACAACAGGGGGCACGGGTGGCTCAGTCGTCTAAGGCGCCGCGATTCGCTGTGAGTTGCGTCACTTGGATGCGCCATACACCTATGATTGTGGGTTCGAATCCCGGTCCGCCCCGATTATGTTTCTAGGTTTGTCAGCACCACCCGTTCCCCCTGCCATGCGACCAGTCAATCCAGTGATTGACAACATGCGCATCGATCCAAGCAAATGGGATCGATGACATGCACCAAACAAGTCAGCGAGCCTGACCAGCCGATCCCGTTAGTCGCCTCTTACGACAAGCACAGTCGCCTAGATCTTCACGGGCCCAAATGATTATTGGCATATATACCAAAATTGATCCACGCGTCCATCCAGCCGGAAACATGGTTATGCTTCTCGGTGTGTCAGGACCATACCGTGTTTAAAGCGGCCATAAATACCTCGCACACTCTCTCGCCTAATTGGGTGGGATATTTACCATTCATCAAATTATTACATTCTTGTTCTTCGAAAATAACGTATTTGGTTGCCACTGCTGATAATATTCAAGTTCAAAATGAATATTTCTGAATGCATCTTTATAAGCATAAACCATTTTTAATTTTTTGGTCTCCGATTAATAATAAACCGAAAAACCAAAATGTTTCTAAGGGTCCACGATCGGTGAACTAGCATTAGGATATTGTGTTCGAGTCATACCATGTCAAATCACTGGTTTGAATCTTGTTGGAGTATGATAACTCGCCATTGTATTTTCATCATGGTCTAACAATGATTAATGTTTATATTTTTATATAGAGGCTTCATCGGCTTCTTCTTGTTGTAAACGGTTTTCCACCTTTTCGCGTACACCCGGTACCATCACGAATTGATAGTAATTCATAAACACATGCTCATGAAATAGTCGGAATCGTACAATCGACTCTGTGCACAGATTTCTATTCAATATGGAAAGGGTTTTGTCTCTTTATTGAATAAACACATATTTGTGTAATTAGAATGTTGTAAAAGTATATTAATAGCAGGGTTTATATATACTGACCATCAAAAGAAATGTGAACCATAGAAACATATAGACAAGTATGTCAAAACTAACACTCAGTCCAGTGTCACCATTGTGTGGATGCGGGAACGGATACAGGTGAGGGTGTGTTTAAGAAATAGGGTGTGTGTGAGAGTGATGTGTGACGGTGAGGGTTCGAGCGAGGGTTCGGATGTGATTGAAGTGATGTTAATGAGGGTTTGGGTGTGTCTGAATGTGCGGGTGTGTTTGCGTGGTTTGCGTAAGCTGCTGTGAGTGAAGACCTGGATGTGGGAATGGATGTGGTTGTGTGTACATAGGATGTTCGTATGGGGGATAATATTATGAATGTTATTTTCATAACTGCTATTAAATGTGGTGTGTACAAATATAAAATAGTGTTTTTATGAGTCTTTTAGTGTCTCGTAGGCCATTTTGGCCGGCCGCTGAATTTTTACATTATTGCCTTGTCATTTTATATGTACAGCGGGTGACACTATAATAAAATATTCTTCTTCTTCTTCTTCTTCTTCTTTATTCTTATCACAATATACTGCACTGGATTTCCAAACCTTACACGCTAATCCTACAGGAGACAAACAGTGAATATCGAGTCATGGGAGGATGGGTCGATGACGTTCATGAGCGTCTATTCACACAATATACCAGTGTGTTCGTTTGTGCGTCGAATCAATCTAATATCTCTTGAATATGAATAATTCCTCATATACGTTATTCGCGTTTCTTTTGTCGGTGAGTATATTTTGTACAACTCCTTCGTGGAAGGAATACTCATCCAAGTTGTTCTTCGGAGTCTGCGACTTTCCTCACAAACTCTTAGCACTAAATGGGGTGGTAGGGTACCAATGGTTAAAGCGTTAGCTCGTTACGCCCCGTGTTCGACACCCAACATGGGTACAATTTGTGAAGCCTATGTTCCATGGCCTCCGCCGCGATATTGCTAGAATACTGCTTAAAGCACTCACTCACTCACTCACTCACTCACTCACTCACTCACTCACTCACTCACTCTTATCACTAATAATATTTTGGTTAAGGAAGAGAATATATGCCAACTTCTTTATGATGAGGAACACAACGTTTCGGAGTATATGCTTACTCCTTCATCATCACCTGATGAAGGAGTAAGCATATACACCGAAACGTGTTCCTCATCATAAAGAAGTTGACAACCATATTTTCTCTTCCTTATGTGTATCACTTCTAAATGCCTAAATACCTAATATTTTGGTAGTCTCCTACCTGATGCTATTACAGTTACACCTTCTCTCTTTTAATTCGAAATCATTTTAGACCAAAATATTACCTAATGATAATATTTCACAGATAACACTATTCAAAAAAGTCCAAATTATTTTAATCGAGACACAATGTCAAAGCGACCTTACCGGGTAGCTTTTATCTGATTTGATTCCTGTTTGCCATAATGATAGTGCTTCACTTTAGAGAACGAGAAAACATTATGTAATGATTAAGGGTTGTCAATATTTTATAAAATCCCGAGCAGGTTTTATGTTACTTCAATCGACCTGACAATTTCGGATTTTATCTTTCTTTGTATAAACTACACTGACATGGTTGCTGACACGCGTTGTTTGCTTTCTGAGACAAAATGAGTAACATCTGTACAGCCTTGAGGCCAGATGGTGGTTATGAAAATAAGCTTCAGTTGAGAAACATTATATATTTTTCATGGTTAAATGGACCAGGTAGACAGACAATTATCTGTATTCAGAATAAAGGCCTCATGACCGAAAGTACGAATACTTGAACAACACTGAATTTCAGCTTCTGTTGGTAAAGGTTCAGATACTAATGAGTTATTGAAGCTTGCATTTAATGTCTTCAAAGGGGGACACACCTCTTCCTCCTTTGTAATAGTGAATGTAGCAGTCATAAAGTACACTCTCATGAATGTTAAATATTTTTTAAAGTAGATAATGCATTGGCCATGTTGACTGTAAATATTCGCGTTTTAGCAATATTCCAGCAATATCAGATCGGGATACTCCAGAAATGGGCTTCACCCATGTGGGGAATCGAACTCGGGCCTTCGGGGTCACGAACGAACGCTTCCACCACCAGGCTACCGCAACCCTGTGTTATGTAAATAATGAACTTCATATACTAGTATATGAAACACATATGGGTGTGTTTTTTTATAGTTAGAATGATGAACAATATTTAGTAAGTACCTTTTTTCGTAACGTTATATTATTTTACAGCTAACAAATGAATGACAATCATTTCTCAATGTCACCAAGGTTTCAGTCTGTACATGTACATAGCACAATCCAGCTGAAAAAAAGTATATTTCTAACCTCAGTTACCCAAGTTAGTTTGCCTTATCATCTAAACTTATAAACACGAGCTACCATTGATTCAATAACTGTAACAACCCATCCTCAGCAATCTAATCAAATAACTAACAATTCTACATAGACTTAAATAAATGCGACAAAAACATTTCCATATTCATAATACATCTCTGCCAAAAGAAGAGTCGATTTACGATGTGGTGAACATGTACTTTTGAATCACTATCAAATAATTATGTAACCAGGTGTTCGCGAAAAGATGACCGTATGCGGCCCCACCGGTTGCACCCATCACAAACACATGCAAAAGGCAAGTCAATTGCTAACATGAAAAAAACACGGGGCCATATGGAACAAGTCAAAATAGGGAATTGCATTGGACATCATTTTTGTCACTGATGTGTAAAAGTTAGAAAAGTTCTTCACATGTCTACCATAAAACGTTTTGAAAGCTTTACTGTGGCCTTGAATGTTGTAACTTTGATAAAACGTTCTTATATGATGCGCTCAGAAATCTTCTTTGAAAGAGCATGCTTGATTTACCTGCAATGCACACATCTAAATATGAAACAGATGAGGTTGGCTCCGTGGTCTCATTTATATCTAGTTCAGGTGGGTAAATCGGTGGAAGGGAATACTTTACCAAGCCGAGCAGAAATTCTGATTCATATGCACAAAGAAACAGATCAGCAACACGGAGAGCACAATCGTCGCCCATGGGGATGCCTACTTCTTGCCTAAATGTCTTTCCCCAAAGTTTTACATGAATGTTTTCAATGAGGAAGTCCATCATTTCTCTTATTGTTTTCTCAGTAAACTTCAGATGGCATTTGCTTTCAATTTTGACAAATTGAACTGATCCTCGGAAGATAGAAATGTCACTGTGTCTATGGTCAAAATCCCCATGGATCAAGGAATGAAGTAGCCACTAAGTTCGACATGTGGGATATTGGTGTACCAAGTTGAAAAAATGAATGTTTTGAGAGAATTGAACTTCGCTTTTTTCTGAGATTGAAAACGTCAAGCAATTCGTTTGAGTTTTTGAAAATCCACATGGCATCACTTCCACTTGTCTCAAATATTTTCTGTGAATATACAGAAAGTGCTTCTTAGTTGTATAAGGGATTATAGTTAATGTTTGAGACAGGGATTTGGTGGCACATTTGCTGGACCCATTGGAGTCGAACCTTATATGAGGTATTATTTGATATACCAAGTTCTTTGGTCGATCAATTAATGCAGTGACGCTTACATATAGTCGTTATGTTATTTGAACAACTTGTTATTGGGAACAACTATAAACTTTTCATGTTGGGCAGACAGATTTTGGATGACAGGTGGCTGGAACAGAATGTGTTTCTTCCAATACTGTTTCCTCATTTTCATTTGATGCATTCCACAAATGACGCGCTGACATCGCCCACTCTGAAAGACAACAGGTTCCTGCCATTTTTGTCATATGCTGCGACAGCATCCATATTGATTTTACAATTGAGATCCCAGTTGGTAGGAGACTGCTAACGGTATTTTGGTCCATATTTGAATAACTGCCGAAGGTTGCCGTTGTCAACAATAGAGACGTCACCTGTCATTATATGCCTTACCGGTTGGTAGCAGAATGATGAGCCTTGTCACTCACAAGTAGTGGAATTTACATCACGTTCTGCAACAAGTTCCTAAAACTGAAGAACCTGGATGAAATATTGTGTCGATATTGTGGACTCTTACTGTTTGTAGAACCACTCATCAGCAAACGTTGCTTTAGTTGTTTAATTTCTTTCTAGAAATAAAGGAGACCAGTGAGACCGCCTCTTCTGTTTCATTTGTAGATCCATGCAAAAAGATTCAGAGTCACAAACACTCTCAACAAGACTGTATGACAAGAGGGATGATGTCAGCTTTCCAATTGTCAACATTCTTTTCGTGTCAAGCAATGTACCAGCAGTTCCAGTGCTCTTTCTCCCAAGATATCAAAGAGCGTCTTGCTCAGAAGTTGTTTTATCAAGGCTACAACAATCAAGGCCTCGGTAAAGCCTTCAAAACGTTTGATGGTAGACGTGTGGAGGACTTTTACAAATTTGACATACCAGTGACAAGAAAAATTCCCTCTTTTGACTTGTACTATATTTGTTTCAGGGAACAATTGACTTGACTTTGCATGTTTTTGTAACGGGTGCCATCGGTGGGGCAGGATACACTCACCTTTTCGCGAACACCTGGTATCATTACTATTTGATAGTGATTCATAAACACATACTCTTGATATAGTCAGAATCGTACAATCGACTCTGCTTTATGCAGAGATTTCTATTGGATATTGAAAAGATTTTGTCTCTTTATTTTAATGACACAGAGTATAGTCTCGTTTGTATTTTGGAAAGATCCAATGGTTCCTGAAGGAGAGCCAACACATCTCCAAATGAATGGTATCATTTGGCCTTCGTCGTGTCTTGTGATTATGGCTGCATCGACGTCTTTGGGATGCTGGAAACGAGCTCAATACATTGAATAAAGCAGTTCGTTGGTTAGAAAGACTGCCAACGTATTTTATTTTGTCATTACATCCATATAGCATTGATGTATACAACAGTCGAAACCAATGACATTCTATAAGGTAAACAGCATTTAAGACTATTAGATGGATGGTATATTTTCTCTGATATCCTAACTTTCATGCATAGGATGGAGTGGAAACATTTCTGTTGATTCCCGATCTGTATTAGCTGACTCGTGCCTGTTGTGTCTCTCCAATATAAATCAGTTCACATGTAAACCAAATTCAAGAAACGTAATAACTGTGAATGGCATTCTTCATTTCGAAAAAAACACGTTAATCCGGGTCGAATCGTTCAAAGTGAAAAAGTGCTGATTAACTATTGGTGAGGTGGGGTGAAATGGGGTTTAACATGGCATCCAAGAATATTGCAGTTATGTAGCCACGTGTATGCACGTGTGTGTGTGTGTGCTTGAACCGGGACTAATTTGGTTTTTATAGTTCGAGCCCATTAAGAGACCATGCCGCAGTTTAACACTCAGACACAGTATATTGACTCCGTTCCGACCAGTACTTGTTTTAGCCCCTAAATGCTTAGCACCAGACGGGTAACAACAAGTACCATCCTTTCACGCCTTTTGGTTTGTCGAGGCCGGGGATGGAACCCTGGACCTTCCGCTCTCCAGGCGGACGCTTTACCACGAGACCACGAGACAACAATATCTCCAATTGTTAATCGGACCGCCTCCGTGGTCTCGTGGTAAAGCGTCCGCCCGGAGAGCGGAAGGTCCGGGGTTCCATCCCCGGCCTCGACAAACCAAAAGACGTTAAAACGTGGTACTTGTTGTTACCCTGACTTGGGTAAGCATTAAGGGGCTAAAACGAGGACTGGTTTTCTCGGAGTCAGTATTCTGTGTCTGGGTGGGGTATCTCAGTGGGCTAGCACTATAACATCGGCATAATCCGGACTAGTACAAGCAGCCACACACACACATGCATATATAGTGCAATAATCTTGGACGCGACGTTAAACCACACCTCACCTCACCTCACACATAATACATTATTTGCTTTGGAAAAAGACATGTAGATAAATAAATGTGAGTATGTGAGTACATCTTGATGACCTAAAATTCAAATAGGCTCTCATTGCTTGAAAATATTCACTTTCAAACGTAATATTGTAAAAACATCATTGAGCTTTAAATTAGGTTTTGTAATTTAGTTTATAGTCAGTAATATCGGCTGAAGACATTGTCCCAGTATTATCAATAATTCAGGTAACTGGGCTGTTTATTTCTCACGAAGAATAGTAACTAGATACTGAAGGTGTTTTTTTCTGTAGATGGCAAGGTTAATTCGTGCAGGTATTCTTTGTGTTTGTACTGTCATTTCGGTACCTTTTATTTTGCCTGACGATATTGATGGAAATACACGTACGCATGGACGTGATTCATATACCACTGGTACCAAGTAAGGAATGGAATCATCTTCCCAGACTAAAGCACCATGATTGAGTCACTGTAGACTTACTGTGAACTGCAAACTAAAATGATACAATTTTTAAAATATATATATATATACACACACACACAAAGTTTTATGATGATGATAATTTCGCTGCATGCTTGAAAAATAATAGAATGAAAAGCGACAAAAACGTTTTCATAATAATAAGAAATCTCTGTTAAAAATGGAAATGAAGAATCACACAAAGACATAAATTGACAGTGCTACATATACCGTGGAAGAGACTAATTAATAAAGATACGTGAATAATATTTATGATTGTAATGGTCAAATTTTTTATTTCCCTTTTCTATCAATAGCTCATTTTGTTAAGGAGGTATAAAATCGGGTTTTAAGAATGTCCACAAATTATGTATGGCACATAACGACAGTATTATACAATATTAAATATTTATAATGGTTAGTTTCATTTCCTGGTTTTGAATGTTTTCTTTGATTTTTGATCATGTGCCAATTTTATGCCAACCAGAATAAGACGGCACATAATCACAGATTGGTGTGGTCAAATTACCATGTGGTTTAAACAACATGCATGGGGAAGTCATGCGAGGAATATTTTGTGAGGTCTAAAGTCATGGTAAGGCACATTTATCCACTCATTTGAAAATTCATGGATGGGAATTTGTTTGTAAATGCATCTTCTTAATTTCTACCAAACATAGTAACTTAATTCTTTATAATTTAGGTTTTGTGGCTGATTTAGACTTGGTTTATGGAAATAGACTTCAATTTTTGTTCATGATTATTCTCAAGGCCTAAAGTTGTTATGAAGGTTTATGAAATATTAAGCTTCATGTTTATTTAATGCAGTGAAGGTAATGCTTTTGTACATTTTATTGGACTATTATGTACTAAGTGCAGTTTCTAGGTTTGTGCTGTAATTTAAAATATTGTTAAATGTTCATGCCTTTGTGAAGCAAACAAGCCCAACCTAGTATAATACTGCTGTATTATGAAGTAAGTGTGTAACTTAAGGAAATTTAAAAGCCAAATAGTCAATGAAATCCTTTCCATCTGTTACAGTCAATCTTGTGTTTGTACATGAGAAACACACCCGTGAAGATCCGGGTAGTATAGGTCTTCACCAACCCATGCTTGCCGTAAAGGGCGACTATGCTTGTAGTAAGAGGCGACTAACGGGATCGGGTGGTCAGGTGACTTGGTTGATGCATGTCATCGATCCCAAATGTGTGGATCGATGCTCATGATACTAATTGTCTGGTACAGACACGATTATTTCCAGACCGCCGTGATATAGCTGGAATAATGCTGAGTGCGACGTTAAACAACAAACAAACAAACAAACAAACAAACATGAGAAACAAGAATAAGAACAGAATAAAGAATCAAGATTATTGGTTGGAAATTTATGTTGTAATCAAAAATGATTTAACAATTAGGACTTGGCCATTGTACGATTCCGACTACATCATTGGCTTTTTGTATGTATGGCTATCAAATAGTGATGATACCAGTGTTTGCGAAAAGGTGAACGAATCTTGCCTCGCTGGCACCCGTCACAAAGACATGCAAAGGCAAGTCAATTGGTCACCTGTCGTATGACGTATGAAATCTACGTTAGAAGGACACGCTTGTAGGGTGTAGCTGCTGGAATATTGCTTGACATAAAGGGAAAGGGGCTTCTGGAAAGTTGAAATCATCCCTCTTGTCATCCAGTTATGTCGAGAGTTATTGCCGGAAGCTACCGGCGGAACGGTGCAGCGGTGCGTGATAAGTGTTTTGATTGGCTGAAAATGTATGTCTACTATATACCCATCTTATGATGCGAAGAAGCAATACTGCTACGTCGGGAAGTGTTGCTAATTCTGTTAATCCTGCAAAAATAGCATTGCATACATTGTTGAGGGTGTGAAACAACCTTTGATCTTGACATTTTGAATAATTGAAAGAAGAATTAATGTCTGCAATTAGCTTTTTATGACGAACATCCTTTTTTGGTACCCAAAATCACCCACTGCCCCCGGTCCTATTCAACACAATGAATGCATGTCTGGGATTCATCAGCTGAGAAGACAACTGAAAAAAATCAGAGGCAGAAGCAGGCAGACTGGACGCCGGTCCGATCGTTGAAAATACTCAGCTCGTCAAAGTTTTAACACCAGTGGCGGATTTTTTCGTTTGGAGGCCTGTATTATTTTTTGTTTACGCCTTTTTTACGCTATTTTCATTTTTAAAATTAATTTTAAAATGTATTTGTTATTAAATATGCCCTGAAGTATTAACATCTGTAAAGTTGCCTTTTGGGTTTACTTGCCACGAAGCATGTGCAACCGACTATAGGGCGGTAGGGTAGCCTAGAGGTTAAAGCATTCGCTCGTCACTCCGAAGACCCGCGTTCGATTCCCCACATGGGTACAACATGTGAAACCCATTTCTGGTGTCCCCCGCCGTGATATTGTTGGAATATTACTAAAAGCGGCGTTAAACCATACTCACTCACTGCAACCGACTATGACCTCCAATGAAGGACGGGCTTGATGTGCAATCAAGCGTGTAATATTAAAGGCCATCTCCTCGATCAGAGACCATATATGGAGCCTCTCTATATACACAGTCTCCGGATCCGCTGTACTTTCGTTTCAGACTAAAGTTAAAATTAAGCATATTTTGCGCCGTTTTGGATGTTTTTACGATATTTGTATTAGTGAGTGAGTGAGGTTTTACGCCGCTTTTAGCATTAATCCAGCAATATCACGGCGGGGGACACCACAAATGGGCTTCACACAATGTACCCATGTCGGGAATGAAACCCGGGTCTTCGGCGTGAGGAGCGAACGCTTTAACCACTAGGTTACCCGACCGCCCCTTATTTGTATTAAAGGAGATGAACAGTATAGATATGGGATTACATCATTTATAAAGTATCTTAAGATACGTATCTGGAAAAAAGTCTTATGTCAATATTAGTAGTAATTACAGTATCATAGAAGTAAGAGTGCGCCATGACTACTTTTTAGTTTATAAATACACATTCACGTAAACATATTCTTAACGTGACACCATTTTCGGTAGATTACTAGCGTTCGCCATGGTATGACCACACAGTGACACCAATAAAAAAGTTGACTTTTCGCTCATTGACCTTATACATATCAATATGAGCCCGTGGTTAGTCAAAATAGTATTGGCATCAACAAGGAAAGCCAGGTAGATCTATCGCGTGAAGACAATCAATCAGATGTCAACACAGAAAGTCTATGGCACACAATCTGGTATTAAACGATATCCTCAAATTGCTAAAAAGGGATGTTCATTAAGTAACACAAATCGTGAGACACTTCGTCTTTTGTAAAATGTTCCAGGTGTAGATTGACACTTACTTGACCATTGTCAAAACATTGTTCATTCTGTTGTCTTTATACCAGACAATTATCATAGGACTAAAGCTAAATTTGTTTCCTGCACAAATGAATGTTATGTTTTAATTGTGTTGTCTATTGATGGTTGGTTCAGTTAATGCCGTCGTTTAAATAGTTGTAATAAGATGTACTTCATGTGTCAAGAGAGAGATATTAGTGACTAGCATTTAGCTTACAACATGCAGGGGGCACGGGTGGCCCAGTCGTCTAAGGCGCCGCGATTCGCTGTGCAGAGTTGCGTCCTTGGGCACGCCAGAAACCTATGATTGTGGGTTCGAATCCCGGTTCGCGCCAATTATGTTTCTAGGTTTGTCAGCACCATACCCGTGCTCATGGGTTTCACTGAAGTGGTAAACGTTCGACACCTGCATCACTTTGGGCTTTCCTCCCACATTAAGCTGACATGCCGTGATATGACTGGAACAATGTTCTAAGCGGCGATAAACCCAACTCACCCACCCACATGTTTTGCACAAATCCTGCAGTCGATCGAAATTTGCACGTTGAAATCCATGTTGTTAACGAACCGGATGTCTAGTTCGTTGTGCGATTGGACTATGCATAAACTCGTTAGTCCAACCAAGGGGTGGCAAGGGTGGAAACTGGACTTTTTCAATCATTTAACTCCCTTGCCTTGGGAAGATGCGTAAATCGAATATTGGAGTGCGGCGTTAAAAAACAAAACAAACTTATTCTGTGTTTCAGACTCGAATATTTACCAAGAAACAAAATAGTCTTGTCCAAAAAAATCCATCATTGTAGCATGAACTACGATATATTACAGAGAGACACAAACGAAGAATGAAATTAACAGAGGGAATTTATTGGACAACAAATAAATTGAATACAACTGACAATATCACACTCATAAACATCTGCGACATAATAATTTCTGTAAATAGCACACCACAATCACACTGGTCTAACCTAAACAGGTTTTTGTCATGCAATCACTTATCCAAATTAAAGACTTAAAAATGAATTAAAATTATCATCGGAGGTGGATCTTGAACAAGAGGCGGGATTAACCGCTACCGTTATTTTTTAATTTTTTAAATCATTTCCTAAGGCATCATAATTTATATCAATTATCCCGTTTTTATATAAAAAAGTTGTTTATTATGTACGTGGTGGTGAGTATAAACCTTTTTATATTCAGTTTAAAATAAGAACACAATTAATTCCAGGGTTTACTGATGCTGTGCATACAGAAGACTCTCAACATTTTTAAGTCTAGTTTACTGGAGATTTTTCTGAAAAATTCACCCAGCATGTTTTGTTATTAAAATAAGAGAAGTCTTTCCTGTAGATTGAGACACATACATAGGTTTCAAGTATGCAAGACCATGAACTGAATATATGAATTTATTTAGACCAAAAAACGGTGCTAATGATTTTGCCCAGCATGTAATCTGATCAATTTGCAAGGCGCTTTGTAATTGTTGAACGATGGTAGTCAGCCATGCATTATTTGACAATGAATGCACAATTTACCTGGGTCTCTCTCAATGACCTTTGTTTTTAAGTGCACGGAAATGAACCACGAAAACACTGAGACAACATGCGTTGCTAGCGAAGGAGCAAGGGGGTGGAAACAATCAACACAAAGCTTCAGCTACAGGTCGACCAAACCTCCGCTCTAGACACAAATACAGGAGTTCAAGATGGGGTGTGGCCAGGGCCCAGGGAACAGTTATGGTAGAGGTATTGATATTTGTTTCTGGCATGTGAGCGGATTATTGACAGAACTGTGTGGTTTTGATTTTATAAACTTCTTACAAATGTATGACGTAATAGAACTAAATGAAACATGGACAAAAGGCTATGATTTGTTTGTTTGTTGTTTAACGTCGCACGCAGCAATATTCCAGCTATATGACGGCGGTCTGTAAATAATCAAGTCTGGACCAGACAATCCAGTGATGGACGTCATGAGCATCCATCCACGCAATTGGGATACGATGACATGCATGAACCATGTCAGCGAGCCTGACCACCCGATCCCGTTAGTTGCCTCTTACGACAAGCATAGTTGCCTCTTACGACAAGCATAGTTGCCTCTTACGGCAAGCATGGGTTGCCGAAGATTCTACCCCGGGTCAAAAGGCGATGACCTAACAACTGTGTTTCCTGAGTACGTGTATTTCAGTGTTGATGCGCGTACATCTGCCTCCAGAGAAAGATTGTCGGGTGGAAAATCGTTGTCAGTTAAGAATATAGGGTGACATGTTTGTATCATTCTCTTAAACATGTAAAAACTGTATAGTTATCGTATTTAAGAAATCGCTACTGCTGGAGATATACTAGCAGCCTGTGTATACATCAACCCAAACACATCGCCCTGATTTCATGATAGGTTTAGCTTAGCCATTGTGGTATTTCAATATTCCAAGATCAACTACGCTGTGAGATAACTCTAATACTGTTAAAAGCGGCGTTAAACCCAACTCACTCACTCACGCCAAAATTAACTTGTAAATGTATTAAGTCGGCGTTGTATCAATTGTCCTTGAGGCAACTTTAACGAACAGCAATTGAGTTAGATTTTGTTACCAAATTACATTTGTGACTTTCTATGTGACAGTTAATCAAACATACAAGGTTTCTCATTGGATAAATTTACCCACAAGTATGGCAACATCTTATTTAATATATGCATTGTTTTTAATGTAACTATTCTGAATGGCCGCTGTGGCTCTGGTGCATCAAGGGGAGACTACACATACGTTTCATCTACAGTGATTTGTTTAAATCTTGTTCCGACTTTTAAATCGGATCTCCGACGGAGTCACCACACCTGCGTAGTGCCTGTACATTTCAACCACGTGCTATTGGTTGGTTGGTTTGTTCGCAGTACTATCTTGCTCAACCTGCAATATCTCAATATACAGATTTGGATGCCACCCCTCGAGATGTTGGCGTCGACCCACTGCTGAACGTCATTGGTTTTGGGAACGTACAATATGTTTGCACATTTCAGCTATCGGGCAACAGTGGGTCAAAATTCACAATTAAAATTAAAATCATGTAAATATATCCGTTTGAAAGTTATGCAAAATGAAAATATGAATCGATTCATGGATATTTCGTATGGTCAGATGCCTCTTCTGGGTGAATCGATACATACTAAATGAGGACACCCCATATTTAGAATTTGGTACAATGCTGATGTTCACTAAATTATTATTTTTTTTAAGAATCTTGCTCTCAGCATGAAGGGTATACATACCTCCAAGACACAAAGATATGCATTAAGTATATAAAGGAGCGCTATACCTGGTTTCAAGCACGCAAGCAGTGCTGGAAGGAAGATGCTGATCTGGTAAAGTGGGATACAATGAAGAAAAAAAGAAGCTGCCACCAATTCTTAAGAGAAATTGGTACCTATGAGTTGGACATAAAAGCGCTCAAATGCTTTTGATATACGTTTATCTGTGAGGAAGTAGAGTTTAGTAAGTGTGTTATGTTTGTTTGTTTGTTTGTTTGTTTGTTGTTTAACGCCGCACTCAGCAATATTCCAGCTATATGACGGCGATCTGTAAATAATCGAGTCTGGACCAGACAATCCAGTGATTAATATCATGTGCATCTATCCACGCAATTGGGATCAATGACATGTATCAACCAAGTCAACGAGCCTGACCACCCTATCCCGTTAGTCGCCTTTTACGACAAACATAGTCACCTTTTACGGCAAGCATTGGTTGCTGAAGACCTATTCTACACCGGAATCTTCACGTGCTATTGAAATCCAAACCGACGCCCCACGCGACACTCGTTTTTCTGAGGAATGTAGCAATATATTTTAGACTTTGAGTATGGATAAGATTAATGTATAAACAACTTATTACAATTAGGAGCGACGTTTCCGTGTAGGTTCTAACACCGTTATCAAGCAAGTGATGTAGAGAGTATGGTTGACAAGTATATTCACAGTTAGGAGGCAGAGTTTATACAGTAGAGGAGAAATCAGATGTAGATACTAAAGTGGAGAAGCTGTTTTGTACACAAAACGTTAGTAACATATTAACCTGCGAAGTCATCAACACCTTTATTTCAAGTTAGAGTGAGTGAGTGAGTATGGTTTTACGCCGCTTTTAGCAATATTCCAGCAATATCACGGCGGGGGACACCAGAAATGGGCTTCACACATTGTACCCATGTCGGGAATCGAACCCGGGTCTTCGGCGTGAGGAGCGAACGCTTTAACCCCTCCCCCACCGCCCCATTTCAAGTTAGAGGCCACAGGCCCATAGAACATAACATTACAAGAATATAATAACTGATAACGTGACTTATACAATTTCATTGCATTCAATATGAAGTTTGATAACTGTACAATACTAGATTTATGATTAGAAGACATCAGGCGAACAAAGTATTCCAGTGACGGATTTACAAATTATTTAGGATCAATGTATCGATATTTTAAATCATTAAAAGCAGGGCATACAAGTGCAAAATGATATTCCTTTTCCACTAGAATAATATTTAATCGAAGATGATATCTTCACAAGCAACATTCTGGATCGATGCCATTGTGTCTGCCCATTTCGCTTGTTTCAATAGTGTAGAGTCGACTTGTGTAAGATATACTTCGGTCTGTAAAACTGATTTGTTGGTTGTATATGCCATTAGCTTTGGATTTGATGATATTGATGAATGTCATCGTTAGATGCTGTAATCGGATACACGTTGCTTAAAATGAGATATAAAAAGATAAACAGCCAAAGCCAAACTGAAATAATATTTAGTTTAGTTTAGTTGCCCAGGAAGTTCTGTTAACGCAATCCAATCCATACAGCATTAGATACGCTTGCTTCGGTAGTCAGCCATTATTCATTGTGAATAGTTTAGCCCAATAGTTTAAACATTTTGTTACATAGGTGAGAAATAATAGAGGTCGACCACCTTCTCCAAGAACAGCATCATTACAAGCACTCAGAGACAGATACAAAATCCTTTTTATATACTTAGTCTGAACTCTCTCAATTTGATCCACGACTTCGTATCTCCAAAGATCGGAGCCGTATGTTAGGATGGGCAGAACCATGCTATCGAAAATCAGTCGTAATTAGTAAGCCACCACACATAGAGTGCAATATGTATATGAGTAAGCAAAATTTCTCCGCCTGCTTTGCCAACACCTGGTTCGATCTCGTCCAAACTAGTTTAGGTGTAAAATAAAGACCAAGATATTTATAAAAGGAGACGGTTTCGACCTGAGAACCCCTTTTAATACCATTTTTCGTACTGCCGCATATATCCACCATATCGGAATACAAGTGAACAAAAGTCATATATTAGGATTATCTTCAGATATGAAAATGTCTCTACAGTTTAAAGGAGACATTTCAGTAACCAATTCGTTGATGGAAAATGAAAATAACAGCGGGCTGACCATACATCCTTGGCGAGTACCAACCTAGCATTGAAAAACGTCTGTGAGACCTTGAACTTTCCGTGCACAAGTTTGTAGTTTTTAATACAAATGTCTTAATAAAACAGTTAAAATATTTCCATGTATTCCATAGCTAATAAGTCGATACCAAAGTAAAGTGTGATATACGCAATCAAAGGCTTTTGAGAAGTCTATGAAGAAAACTTAAAATCTGCCACCTGTTGATTTAGAGAGGTATTTTCTAATCATACCATAAAGTGAAAACATGTTAGCCACCGTCGAATAAATTTTAGAGTCTCTGGTTGAATATTTTGGTGAAAACCTTTCCTATCTCTGGTAATAGAGAGATTCCTCTGTAGTTGTTTGGATTAGATAAAGTGCCTTTGTTTATTAGGATTATCTTCTCTACAGTTTGAAGAAGTCATCTCAGTAACCAATTCGTTGATGTAAAATGAAAATAACAGAGGGCTGACCATACATCCTTGGCGAGTACCAACCCAGCATTGAAAAAAGTCTGTGAGACCTTGATCTTTCCGTGCACAAGTTTGTAATCTTATGTAGGGCTTATGATTGCCTTGCTCCAATCAATCGGGAAATTCCCAGTTTTAATTATTTCATGAAACAAATTGATTAGTATCGGAGATATTTGAATTGTAGAATGTTTAAGTAAATCTGATGGAATTCCAGAAGGCGAAGTCAGTTTATATAAACAAAAGGGTGAAGTCAGTAATATAAACAAAAGGGTGAAGTCAGTGATATAAACAAAAGGGTGAAGCCAGTAATATAAACAAAAGGGTGAAGTCAGTAATATAAACAAAAGGGTGAAGTCAGTAATATAAACAAAAGGGTGAAGTCAGTGATATAAACAAAATGGTGAAGCCAGTAATATAAACAAAAGGGTGAAGTCAGTAATATAAACAAAAGGGTGAAGCCAGTAATATAAACAAAAGGGTGAAGTCAGTAATATAAACAAAAGGGTGAAGTCAGTGATATAAACAAAAGGTGAAGCCAGTAATATAAACAAAAGGACGAAGTCAGTAATATAAACAAAAGGGTGAAGTCAGTGATATAAACAAAAGGGTGAAGCCAGTAATATAAACAAAAGGGTGAAGCCAGTAATATAAACAAAAGGATTATGACTGATTGGGGTCTTTGATGAGTTGATGGTACGCCGGGGTTGGTCACGGTTGATTGACGCTTAATATTGGTATTAGAACCTACACTGAAACGTCGCTCCTAATTGTAATAAAGAACTCGTTCATCCATTAATCTTATCCTTACTTAGCATACTTAGCATACAAAAGATATTGCTACATTCCCCAGAAGAACGAGTGGAGCGTCGATTTGGATTTCAACAGCACGTGGTTGAAGTACACATGCAATAGGCAAGTGTGCTGATTCCGTCGGAGATCCGATTTAAAAGTCGGAAAGAGATTTATACAAATCACTTAAAGTGATTACATAATCAACAACACTGGCTCCTGTTTGTACACCAGCTTCTAAATGCCCATCAAAGAAGTTATTAAGTATGCTAATATAGTAAGAGACAAAATCCTGTCGTCAGAAATAAAAACAATGCTTGACGATCTGCAAGACCGCACAAACGGAAATCGATACATCCATTGATTTATTTACTAATGCCATCCTCCAAACTGCCGATTTCAAGAACAAAAGGACTCAAATCTAAAACTTAGATGTCACCAGCTTCGTGATGATTGTGCCCATGTTAAAGCAAACACTGAGAGATTACTTAAAGTGCTTAGAAGACTGAAAGACGACGGTCCCCAACAATGCTATATTATCCAACGTAATAAATATAATGAATCGCTTTGAATATAGAAGAGATTGTATAACAAACATGTGAAAGACGAAAATGCTAGCTAATATTAATAATTCTAAGGACTTTACATTAATACATTTAAGAAATACACTACAAGTAATACACAAAGTAAACTGGTGCTCTTGCGCGAATGGCTCTCTTTTTTAGGAATTTGTTTCAAGAATGTGATATGAATATCAATGAAGAATCTACAGATTCTCATATTGAATTTGACTTCGATGATATGAGTACGATACTTGACTCCCCCATCACAAAACAAGACATTTGTGAAGCCATTGCCAGACAGATGACACGTGGAGCTGCGGGTGAGGAATTCTTTAAAACATCTATGGTGAGGTGAAATGGGGTTTAACGTCGCGTCCAAGATTATTGCACTTATATATCGACGTGCATGTACATGTACGTGTGTGTGTTTGTGTGGCTGCTTGTACTAGTCCGGACTGATGCCGATTTATAGTGCTAGCACACTGAGACACCATGCCGCAGTTTAACAGGAATACCCCACTCAGACACAGTATACTGACTCCGAGCCGACCTGTCCTTGTTTTAGCCCCTTCATGCCGAGCTCCAGACAGGGTAAAAACAAGTACCATCTTTTAACGTCTTTTGGTATGACGCGGTCGGGGAAACACATCTATGGATATATTGATATATTCAGCTGCTATTAAATGTTTTTAAGTAAGGTATTATTATTCCAGTACATAAAAAGGTGATAATTTAAATCATAATAATTACAGAAGCGTTTCGTTGTTAGTTTCGTTTAGTACATTATCTGCATCTATTTTGAATTTAAGATTGTCTTTCTGGGCTACTTCTTATGATAAAATCATCAAGTCCAAAGCAGGCTTCAGGAAGGAATATTTTATTCTTCAATCTGTGATGCAGCATTACTTATCTAAAACGCGTAAAAAATATATACTAATTTGTGGATTTTAAAGAGGCATTCGATTTTGTTGACAGAACAAAGCTATTATTCATATTAAAATGTAGGTGGGCAGGGGGTTCCCAAAGAAGTTACATGAACTCGAATCCCTGTATTAATGTGTGAAACTTTGTGTTCGTGTAAACATAATAATTTATCAGAATGCTTGGATTGATGATTAGGCCTCAGACAAGGCTGTGTTATGGGGCAATTGTTATTTTCGGTGTTTATTTATGAATTGCCTTTACAGATAGGATCATCCTGTTCACCAGCTTTACAGTTACATCATGATATCATACAACTGTTCTTATTATTATTTGCTGCTGATTTATTGTCCCTATCGCTGACATAGTATTTGGGTTGTAAAAACGTAAAACAAAGAAATAGTAGTAAAAACGCCAGCGACTTGAATGTGTTCCCAAATACAAATACTTAGGACTTATTTTCTAGGTCATTATCATAGTATGTTCACGTTAAAAGCACAGCGGTAGACACTCCTATGTGGTGTGTTTAAATTTATATATATATTTTTTTAAATCCAATGAATTGTTCTTTTATAATATTTTATTACAAAATAAGTCCTATTTTATTATACGGTTCTGAAGTGTTGGGTGTTGATATTTGGGATGAAATAGAAATAAAATGTTTGCTTGTAAGAGGTTCTTGCTTGTAAAGCAATCACCATTAAATTATGTCGTCAGAGGTGAACGTGGAAGGTACTCTATGGATGTTCATATGTTTTACTTACTTACTTACTTACTTACTTACTTACTTACTTACTTACTTACTTACTTACTTACTTACTTACTTACTTACTTACTTACTTACTTACTTACTTACTTACTTACTTTGGAGATTTAACGTGCGCTTTCCGACTGATGCGTATTTCGCACACGGGCCCGGCCAGGCCATTTAATGAGTTTCCGAAAGGGGCGAAAGTGGTCTGTGCAACCCAAGAGGGGGGTTAAGGGGTTGCTTATATAGAATTTGGGAATTTTGAGATTTGGAATAGATGCCGATGGGGTTGGGGAGGAAAACTAAGGGAGCTGGGTATGGTGGATGTTTGTTTGTTAATGTGATTTTGATTTGGTAGGTTATTGTGTTTTTAGATGCGTTTTATTAGTTCCGTTTTTATTAAGAATACGCCTAAGGCCTTGAAGTTTTCTAGTTTATTTTGTGGGTTTAGTATTGCTTCTAGAGTGAGAGCCTTGTTTAGATTGAGGGTGGTCTGTAATGCGGTTCGATGTGTTAGGTAGTGCGTGCAGTGGATGAGTGCGTGTTCTGGGGTTTCTGGTTGTTTGCAGTGTGGGCAGTTACCTGTAGTGTGTTTTTTTTATTTTTTTTAGGTGGTAATTTAGGTTGGTGCGTCCTGTTTGGAGTTTAGTGATTACTCTGTCAATTTTTTTTTGATGGTTGGAGAATGTTTGGTTTGGTTAGTGGTTTGCTGAGCACTTTTTTGATTTGGCTATTTGAGTTTAGATATAGGTTATGCCATTTTTTGTGATTTTTTGCTTATTTACACTTTTAATTTCTTATTTTGAGATGGATATACGTTTTCAAACGTCTGGTCAAATATAGTTATAAGATGACGATTATTCCAGAATCTAGATTGGTAAAGAAATGTGGTCATCACTGCGTAATGAATAAGGATTGCATGCTAGCGCAAGGAACACAAAACGGCATTACCAGTAGGTTTCCACTTTTTTCCCACGCTAACATTGCTGTATCCAAACATTCCTCATCGCGAAATCGGCCTTTAATTTGAAGAAAGGACACTATTGTTTCATGAACAAGGACATCTCCACACAACACAATATCCTTTTAACGTCCTCAATACGCACTTGCATTTTCAATAGATTTGAACTTCTTAGCCATATCCTCTTGTTTTGATTTTGTAGAAATTCCGATTCACGGGCACAAAGAAACAGATCAGCAAGAAGGGGGGCACAATTGGTGTCCACGGAAATGCCTATTTCTTACTTTGATGTCTTAATAATGTTTTTAGATTGTAAAATCGAAAATCGTTTATTCTCTGTAACACAAAGCGTGAAATCACCCTGAGTGTTGTTGTTTCGCCAGTATTGCCATAACATCGCCGGATTCAAAGTCTGAAAATCAATAATTACTTCATTTTATATCTATTTATATAGATCAAACGCTCTTTCAAGGGGTTGCACAAACGCGCTTCCATCACAGATAATTCTCTGTCGTTTCTTATAAATTCATTTCGGTTGCTTAAATAATTGTCAATTAAGGTTGAAATCATTTCTTTTTTTCATACTTACCTGCACATAATGACTCAGACGTTCCGGCACTGTACAAAATATGTGGTACAGAAGTATATTGTTCCCAAGGGCAAGGATTGTTGTCGGGTTTATCAATGACAGCAAGCCACCCCTTGTCCGCCGGACAGCCCGCATAGTAGTGGGTTATCTGAAACCGTCGGTTAGTCGTGTCGTCCCTTAAAACAAAGAAGAGGAGAATAAACGATACAATGTGATTACCAACACAACTGGCAACATCATACAATAACTACTCAAACAGACGTACCCGTGAAAATCCGGGTAAGAACAGGTCTTCAGCAACCCATGCTTGCCGTAAAAGGCGACTATGCTTGTCGTAAGAGGCAACTAACGAGATCGGGTGGTCAGGCTCGCTGACTTGGTTGATGCATGTCATCGTATCGCAATTGAGTAGATCGATGCTCATGATGTCAATCATTGGATTGTCTGGTCCAGACTGGACTACTTACAGACCGCCGTCATATAGCAGGAATATTTAGTGCGGCAATAAACAACAGACATATAAACCTAAGCAGACAGCATTACATGTAAAACAGGCTGCTTTTTATGTAAATCAAATGGGTAGAACATTTGAGAAAATAGAGACTCATATTTCATACTGAAGTATGTCAATGCTTCAAACCTTACACGACCCTCGTGGTTCTAACAATTTGCTGGATGCCATCGCGTTGGCCCTCCTTCAGATGCATCTCTAGTCCAATAGATCAGTGAAATAATCAATGAACCATAACACGACATCAAGGGCGCCTATTACATCACATCGTCTCCACAAATATAGTAACACTTTCTAATTTTATATATTACTTGCCCGTGAAGAGATCACCCGTTTGATAAATATTCAGCTGTATTACACATCGTGTGATACCAAAACGCGTGCTTATGTACTCTCGGAACACGGTTCATGAACAAATATTGAAAGCTCTCAACATCCCTTGGCTAATTCAACGACACTGCGTGTGGAGACGAAAGATCACTGAGCTTATACACACTCGATGACCCCAGCAACCTTGTTGCTAGGCTGAAGTCTCAAACCAACTCTGGTCAGACATGCACGAATGCTTCTGATGAGTCGGGGGCGGTCGGGTAGCCCAGTGGTTAAAGCGTTCGCTCGTCACGCCGAAGACCCGGGTACGATTCCCGACATGGGTACAATGTGTGAAGCCCATTTGTGGTGTCCCCCGCCGTGATATTGCTGGAATATTGCTAAAAGCGTCCTCAAACCATACTCACTCACTCACTCTGATGAGTCGACAGATGTAAGCTTGAATCATCTTGTTCCACTCATCAGTGAGAGAAATACTGAGGTCATTGAGAGTGGTTGGTGGATTTTGATGTTGACGTACAATGACGTCCAAGACGTGTTCAGTTAGGGAAAGGTCCGGACTGAGTGCTGGCCATGGAATGACATGGATGTTTAGCTGTAGGGGGACATTGAGTCATAATTCATGTGCATCATCATCTTGAAAAATGAAACGTTGCCGAACACGTTGTGCAGAGGGCACCACGAGCGGAGCAATAATGTTCTCAGTATTGACTCAACTATTCGTGCATTGTTTATTTAAGATGCATCCCCAAACTGTGTGTACCAATTTCTCATTGTACCAAATTATGACAAAGATATTACCAGACGAGATAGATTCTGAGATATATTTGATTCGTACAATGTTTTTGTTTGTTGTTTAACGTTGCATTCAGCAATATTCCTGCTATATCACGTCGATCTGTAAAAAAATCGACTCCGGACCAGAAAATCTAATGATTGTTATCATGAGTCACGATCTATGCAATTGGGATAAGACGACTTGGATCAACCAAGTCAGAGAGGCTGACTACCTGATCGAGATTATTCTCTAGCGTTGATGTTTTATATACAGTGACGTCATAGATCAAGGATCCTATTAAGGTACAATGTATGTTTCTAAAATACATTTTACAGTTTGGTTATTACATGTTTTTCAGGAAATGTGTACATGTTCAAGAGGCTTCATATTTGTGGAAATTTGTTTCATATTTATTTAATATATAAAATCATCGTCTATATACTACTGTATGAAATATTGATCCTAGAATGTATGTAAACGCTACTTTACTCAAATCTTTCTTCGAGAAACCTCTTACAACTCACTGATGACGACAGCATTCAGATTTTCTTGTTACCAAACAACAAAGCAGGTTATTGTTGGCTATTTAGATTTAACCATGCGATACTGCCGGTCATTATACAGATACCACCGATTGAATTTCATCTAAATAATTCTACGTGATACCATAAACGGAAATAAAGAAAATCTGAATATAATCTGAATGTAAGTTCATTGGAGTATAAACTTTTATGTAGTGAGGGCCAAACATTGATATCACGACGTTCTAATTCGAGGAGGAAAACTCTTACTCGGTTTTCCATTAACGTTCAGTTGAAAAAAATATTCATTATTTCTAAATAGAACAAAGTGAACTGGAAATGATTTTAATGAATGATCCTACCCTGTGATACTGAACCGATTTTGAGGCAAAGACATCAAGTCTGTCCAGGTAGAATTGATGATGTGGCTTGGTGAAAACCAACTGGTTTTCGTGGTCCCAACTCCATCAAAAAGAACCTCTGCTTTGACAATGTTCCCTTTTAAAATGATAACTTTGACCTGAAAATATAAGCTGGATTGTATGACGATGACCTTTTGGAGACACATGCAATGAATGTGACAAATATAATTACAACTATTTGTAAAAAACGATTATTCCTTATTCATTCATCATTAATGATATCATATGTTTCCTTTTCCTTTTGCTGTGCTCTTCTCCATATCATTATGGAAAAACAAGAACTAATTTTTAATCTCTCATCTATTTGCCAGTCAGTTTTTCTCTGAGGAGACTTTCGGTTCCTACACAGTGTGTCTTATAAATATTATGCAATACCTGTTCAATATTTGCAGTTTCCCATGTAGTTACCAGTTTACTTTTAAAGTGCATGTCACACGGAAGTGACGTATCAATGGTCATACATCCGGCCTGCAAATTCCCAGGGACGGCCGGATGATCATGGTATATAAGGTCATCCATCCACACGTCGTAGGGCGAAACGTTGACGTCGGCTGTGACTCGAAGCAGTAAAATCCAGCCACCAATTGATTGGGTGTCTAAAACCAAATACATGTTTTATTAAACCTGAAACTATCTTTACTTCAATCTGTGGCAATCTCATTAAAATCAGATCTTAGTTCTCGCTACCGCTAAAAAAGATCTGAGGACATCCCAGTGGGGGTCACGTCAGAACGACCTTTCATCCGACCAATCATAGCGTGGCTTACCAGATCATGAAAGTGACAGTCGGAACGTGCTTTCTAATCATGCATCCTCGAAAACTTTAACACGGGTAATCCGAATGACAGTTACGGATTTAACGACTGAAACCATACAATCTAGACCATCTATTACACATTCCAGAATTTTTTTGGTTCAGGTTTTTAATCGAGAATTTGTCAAAATATGTTGCGAAGCGTAGTCGCCAATTTGAAATTAGTGCCGTTAAGCACGAGAAAGCTGCCTTCTGATTGGTCATTCCATTGGTCGGTCAAAGTTCGAGCAAGGTCGGCCTGACAAGACCCGTAATGTGATGGTCCTCAGATCTTTGTTTAGCGGTAGCGAGGACTAAGATCTGATTTTAATGAGATTGAATCTGTGGAAAATGAACAATTGCCGCATACTTGTGAAGATACAAATTTCCTTAATTCCACTGCATTCATCAGTGCCTTTAGGTAGTCTCGCGATTGTAACATGCAGGGATGTTATTGTAATGTTCAATGTATGATTCTAAATGAATGTGTTTAGATCGAATACTTCAATTGAGAAAACAAGTAATCAATAAACAATCCCTAAAAACCTTCTGGCACAGTTCCATAAAACCAATACAAACGATAATCACACGTCAATGCCTTTAAAATAGATTCACACTCATGATCACACGTCAATGTAAAACGACAAGGATACAGGGTGGCCCAAACGAATAACGATCATGATAAATAACAATGTATGAAACGCTTAAGTGTTAAGTAAAAAAATGTAAACCTTTTAGTTTAAGTGCATCAATATAGGCAGACCCTATCTGCAAAGATCATCCGAACTAGAGACTGAGGGGACTGTCTCATCTGTTTCATATTTAGATCTATGCATAAAGATTCAGAGTGACAAAGCACTCTCCACGAGACTGTATGATAAGAGGGATGACATGATTTTGCTTTCCAATGGTCAACTTTAGCTCAAATAGCTCATCAAGCTTTTGGTGACCACATTTCACAACTTTTGAGGTACAATCGAGCATGCTCTTTCTATGAATATTTCAAAGAGCGTCATACGACTCTTGCACACAAGTTGCACACTAAGGCCTTTAGTAAAGCTTTCAAAAAGTGTTATGGTAGACATGTAAAGACAAATTTACAACTTTGGCGCATCAGTGACGGAAAAATGTCCGATGCAATTGCCTATGTTGACTTGTACCATATATGTTCCCGTGTTCTTTGAAGTGAACAATTGACCTGCCTTTGCATGAATTTGTGACGGGTGCCACTGGTGGTGCAGGATGGGCTCGCCTTTTTGCGAACACATTGTATCATCCATATGTGATAGTGACTGTTTATGATACAGAAGAGATTTCTTGTGGCAATGGAAATGGTTTTGTCGCTTGTTTCACATCATTGGTGTGTTTCGTTGTTTTACACCGCAGTCAACAGATTTTCCAGAAATATCAGGGCGGTCTGAACAAAATCGAGTCAGGGCCATATAAACCAGTGATTGATATTATGAGCATCTTACGCCGCCGGGGTACACGACGACGTGCAATCAACCTTTTCATCGATGCCACATTTCTCAAACGGGATTGGCATTTTTTATCTTTTCCTTTTAAAAAAACTCAAACAATTTCTATATTTCCCCAAAACGGTTACTCACTTTTCTTACACACGGGTACCCCGATCCACTGTCCACGTTCATCACAAACACCTGTGTTATCACCATCATATAGATCCGTATCATTAACACATGTGACATTGACCTGTGATCCAAATACCGTGCTATTGTAGGAATGGAGCGTGTTTTCGGCTTCAGGGACAAGTCCGCAATCAACCACTGAATGGAGAAATGAACAATGCATATATATTCATTAATGTCGCTTACAGAGTAGGTACAGAGGTACCTATGACGTTATGGAGCCAATTGGTCGCCACTGAATGAGTGAGTATGGTTTTAAGACGCTTTTTAGCAATATCACGGCTAGGAACACCGGAAATCGGCTTCACACAGTGTGGTAATGTGGGGTATCGAACCTGCGACGTTTTTACCCACAAGGCCACCCAGAACCCCTGTTTCGCCAGATATACAGATATGTTTCTATTTCAGTTACCTGAGCAACAACAGCTGATTAAGACGAATCCGGCTTGAATATAATAAGGAAAGAAACACCTCCAAATAAGAACCGTTATGCCTGCTCTGGGAGAACAGATGTTCACATTCAACACAAGAAAGATCAGGAAGAAACATAGATCACCTTTACAAATTCCAGAAACATTTTCCCAGTCGCCGCCTGCTGTGCAAGATACGCTGTTGCTGCTCCCAGAGAAGTTGAAGCCAGAGTTACATATTGCATGGCCAAGAGATCCGTAGGTTGTGGTGCTGTAGCTAAAACTGCCACCAGGAAAAGACCCCGGAACTCCACAGTCGACAACTGAAAAGAAATTTCCACTTGAATATCGAGTGTTATATCGTGTGTGTGTGTGTGTGTGTGTGTGTGTGTGTGTGTGTGTGTGTGTGTGTGTGTGTGTGTGTGTGTGTGTTTGTGCAGCATTTCAGTTTGCTATGGCCTGTCTGCTTAATGTGGGATGTGTATTGTGCCAAGGTGACCTAGGACCACCGGAATGGCGGTACCAAACTGGGATCATAAATTTTTATGGAGAATCTGGGATTCATAACCACGACCTTCGAATTGTGGCTCATCAAACGGACGTGACTTTTAAGAACGATTGGTCAGTCTCTTGCCCTTACACGTTAATCTGGTTCTTTTCGCATGCAATAATAACAAGTATTTGAGATCAACCACATTGTATGAAACAATTATGTCATTATATATGATAGCTACGCGATAAATCGCAAAGAACAATGAAGAACGAAGGGTGGTTTATTTCACAATAAAACATAGTTCAATCATGACGTCATTTATGTAGATTCGAATATGCGCTCGAAACTTTATGACGTGTATTGAACGACGTTATTTTTGAGAGGGGAGTGTCTAGTGAGTTGTTGCTGGGCAACCCAGATAAATGCGACGATAAACCACTCCCACTCGTCGTTTATTTCTTAAATACTCCTAAGTGTATACCGCTATATATAAATAATATCTATCTAACTACCATCAATACCAGAAGACAACATGTGGTCAAAGAAGTTATACTTACTTTTGCACGAACCGTTCAACGTTTCCCACCGCCCTTCAGCCGAACACGTTACGTGCTTTGAAGAACCTGACAGATTGTAACCGCTGTTGCAAATGGCAGTACCGAGGGAGGTATAGGTCGTAGTGTTGTACACGAAAACACCGTTGTGTAATGGTTCAGGAGGGCCACAGTCGACCACTAAAAATAGATTCAGTTAGTCGATTTATAATGCATAAAAGTAGGTTTTGAATCTATCAGGAAGTATAATTTATATGCATGACTAAAAAGAAAGAATGGTCAAGATACATTATAACATGTTTGTGAATATTTATGAAGAGATAATAACCCAAAAGCTACCACTACTACTACTACTACTACTACTACTACTACTACCACAACTACTATCACTACTACTGCTACTACTACTACTACTACTACTACTACTACTGCTACTACTACTACTATCACTACTACTACTACTACTATCACTACTACTACTACTGCTACTACTACTACTACTACTACTACCACTACTACTATCACTACTACACTACTAAAGCGTGTTCGTGATGTTATCGTATGGCGCAAGTCACGCCAATTGTTCCCCCATAAAATTACGGGAACGTATGGTACAAATCAAAATAGGGAAAATAACATTTTTATCACTGATACCACACATTTGGAAATATCCTTTACATGTCTACCATTAAACCTTTTGAAAGCTTACTCGGGTCTTTAATGTTGTAACCTTGATCAAACAACTTTTGAGCATGAATCGTATGACGCTCTATGAAATCTTGGTAGTTCGTACCTCAAAGTTGTGAATTTTGCTCGACAAAAAGGGACATAAGACTATTGGAAGTCATCTGTTGTATCATAGTTGGGATATTGTTATTTCGACTTGAATCTTTATGCATAGTTCTAAATATGATACCGTTTCAATAGTCTCTTTCATTTCTAGATCAGGTGGGTTGTCAGTGGAATGCAATTGGCCATTTGACCTTTATGGAACAATATAAAATCATCTATATAACTGATGCTAAAATCCACTGTACGACGCCATTAATTCCACTGTATTGGTAATTGCATGTATTCAATTGCCCTCTAGGTAAAATTCAATAAAAGCCAACATCAAATTAAAACAGTGTAGCCGTCCCGTAAATGTTTTTTGCGTATATATATAGAATAAAGGTACGGGCTATGTTGAAATTGATTATACTTCAGTCTCACAATTATACACATAGTATGTCAAACTGGTACCATTAATTGTATAGCTGAGTTTGAACTTTTAATTTGTCAAATCGTTAAGACATATTAAGATAAATGATCGAATCTTGCGTGACGCATCAGTCAGCACTGTTCCAGATGATAATTACCTGAATCTTGTTAAGAGTGCATTCGACAAACTAGCGACGGAATGCATGGACAATATCCCATGCCGTCTGTGTGGGATGACAGCTTAATCAAAGAGTCTGATCCAGACTTTAACCAGGCCCTACAACCAGCAAGAGGTACTGTTGGCCTATTCTGACCGGTATGTCCACAGTCTGCATGCAACATCACAACGGAAGCACACATCGATACGCGCGCTTCTAATTCGACGAAACCTAACGTTTTAACATCTACACGTACATATACTGAATATATGTTTCTTACCACGTATTCTACAACGCGGTGTTTACTGATGATCAATTTGACGAAAATCATTTGTTGAAATTGTAAATTTGTCAAGAGTTTATTCTGTTGAGAATACAATGTGTCGATACAAGTGGAATACAAAATGCAGCCTACGCTACCCTTGTACGGTACTGGAGGCAGGAAGAATCTTTTCTACAATGCATTGAACCGTTTCCTTTTCTAATATGTGTAGCCAAGAGTTCCTTGATTTCTGATACAATTGAGTAAGTCCATGAAATAAAGATATGGTTAAGAGAACGTGACAAGTGTTATTCAAATTAGCAAAGATGTTGTTTTTATATGTAACTTTATCATCTCTATACATGTCTCATCGTATATTTGCATCTCTATAAACGTATTTGAAATATCTTCCCAAAAGATTACGTTCTCAGATACAGTCAAGAGGATCATGTTTCCACAATACCTGGGTCGTACCAACAGAACCAACAGAGCACGAAATCGATAACTGTTTTTCAGTGAATGCCGTCAGGTAACTGAATTGCTGAGTGCAACCTTCAACATCAAAGAAACAAAGCTAAATATTGATGTCATTGGTTGTGTTTGTTTCTTAATTTGAAAGTTGCAGCATAATCAAGATCCATGGCTGCTACCTCAACATAATCTCCTCCTTGGTCTACACACTTCTGCCAACGATGCTGGATCCCACTGTTGAAGAAGGCTTCTTCCTGGTGCTGTACAAAGTTCACCCCAGCAGAAATGTCGTAAACATCATTTGCACAGTGCTTGCCAGAATTTAGTCTGATTCAAAACGACTTAAATTTTCTCGATTGAAGATGAACCTGGATCGTTTCTGACAAGGACTCAGAACCAGCATACTGCAACCTTTCAAATTGTCATGCCCACTTTCCTCAGAATGTTCGCTAACTCTCTCGTGTACCTTTCAAATTGTCATTCTCACCTCAGAGGGGCGGTCGGGTAGCCTAGTGGTTAAAGCGTTCGCTCGTCACGCCGAAAACCCGGGTTCGATTCCTGACATGGGTACAATGTGTGAAGCCCATTTCTGGTGTCCCCCGCCGTGATATTGTTGGAATATTGCTAAAAGCGGCGTAAAATCACACTCACTCACTCATTCGAATTCCCTAGAATGTTCGCTAACTCTCTCGTGAGATACCCACGGTACTGTTTGTGTACCTTTCAAATTGTCATTCCCACTTCATTCCTCAGAATGTTCGCTAACTCTCTCGTGAGATACCCATGGTACTGTCCGTGTACCTTTCAAATTGTCATTCCCACTTCATTCCTCAGAATGTTCGCTAACTCTCTCGTGTGATACCCACGGTACTGTCTGTGTGACGTGTGGTAAGGCGTCGATCATACACAATCATATGATGTATTTTATGAGCATGATCCTTAGTGGCAATTTAAAGTCTTCCTGGTCATGGATCATCTTCGTGGCTCTCTCTTCCCCTCTTGAATTCCGTTGCCCTTCTTTAAACAGTGGCAGAGGAAGGAGCTTCATCTCCGAAAGTTGACACCCTGTCTGCATGGATATCTGTTAGTAGCCCTTTCAGTTGGAGATCCTTGATAAACGCGCTAGCCAATTCGTCCAATTTATTTCAACAGAAAATACCTAGTCACCTGATGCCTGCAAAATATACTGCCCGGTTGTGTATTAACTCGTAGTTCATATGTAAACTTTAAAAATGAAAAGTATCATAATTAATAAATGCAAATTGTTAAGTGTGTATGCTGAACATCCTTCGCAGTTTGCTTCAAAACTTTTTAGTCATCCCTCGTAAGTCTTACATAAGCATTGTCAGACTGACAGACAGACATGTTTATTCAGTAAACGGCCAATGGCCCAAAATACAGACATGTGAGCATGACATTTACAGGGCACAGAAGTTATCATTAATCATTTTTTGAGCATAGTATAAGAATTTACGGCACTCGTGAAGAGCAACCTCCTCGTGGTGAGTGCTGGGTAGCGCTAATAGCTCTTCCCCCGTGTGGAACCGGGGTAGAATATTTCCACAGCACCCGATTGCTGGTCGTAAGAGGCGACCAAAGTGGGCAGCCCGTTTGCCGTGGGTTGCGTCCCTGTGTCGGCGGAGGACGGGAGTCTGGTAGTTGAGGGCACTGGTTCCTGGAACTGTGTTCCTTTGCCCAACACACTACTTCGACCCTTCCTTCTCCTAGACGGGTGGTAAGATGGGCCCGGTCTTATCAATCGGCTGGTCATGCCAGGCCCTGTGCGTACTATTGTATATGCACACATGTGTTGTATTCTAATGTATATTTTGGTCTTGGCCATGCATACCTTATGTATATTCTCAATTTTGGATTGTATAAATCGCCTAGAGTCTTACGCCAGAAGGCGGTGGCTCATGGGCCAATCTGGTACTTTCGACCTCTGTGTTCTGTATGTCTTCAATTTCTTGTCATGGGCCGGACCAGCCTGGCATTTTATTTGATAGACAAATGCAGCTATTCATGTTGTTTTTACTGGAGTATACCACCTCTGTATCCCTGATGTTTGCATGTTGGAGATCCGGTGCAATTAAACATCGCTCTTTGTAGCACTCCATGGTGGGTGGGGAGCAGGGGTGCTGAATAAATTACTTTCATCATGGCTCACAATCATTCTGGTTCCAACCGCAATGAAAAGAAGAGACGACTCGAAGCTGAGATTTTATCATCTGATGATGATGTCTCGATTTCACAAAATTCTAATTCTTGGGCACGTTTTATAGTTGTTGAATCACGAAATCAACTACCCTTGAAAATTAATCCGTTTGCTATCTCTAAAGCCATTGCAGGTATTTGTGGTGAAGTCAAGAATGTTTCACGCCTCCGGAGCGGTTCTCTTTTGGTAGAGTGTGCACGGAGACAGCAAGCTATCAATCTTTTGAAATATACTACATTCGCAAACACTGAAGTTGCTGTCTCTGCGCACAGAACGTTAAACTCAAGTCGAGGCATCATCCGCGACAGAGCCCGTTGTCTGGCAGAAATGACAGAAGAGGAAATTCTTGATGAATTCAATGATCAACATGTCACGTCAGTGAAACGTTTCACAAGAAAGGATGGAGATAACATTGTCCCAACAAATACTTATTTGTTCACCTTTTCAATGTCGACCATACCACAATCTATTAAGGCAGGATATTTTAACATCGGAGTGGAGGTGTATGTCCCCAATCCACTCCGATGTTACAAGTGTCAGAAGTTAGGACACGGTTCCAAATCATGCGATCGGCCGATTGTTTGACGCCTCAGATTGTACAGCTGACCCCAAATGTGTGAATTGTAAGGGTAAACATGTTGCATCTTTAAAATCATGTCCTCTTTGGCAACATGAGAAAGATATCTTGACAGTCAAATGTCAAAACAACATTTCTTTTCAGGAAGCAAAAAAAGTCATTGCCAGCCGGTCACCTCCATCAGTGCAAACTTATGCTGCTGCTGTCTCTCGACCTTCTACCACAAGATCAATAGAATGTCAAACTGACTTGACATGGGCACACTCTGAACACCCTGTGCCTGTGGTTACAACATCAGAGAGTCAGACAGATGATTCAGATACTCAATCATGTGGCATCTCTCCAGCATCTCAGGTTGTGACTCAGACTATGGCCCAACCTAAACCGACTCCTGAATTAACAGCAACTAACAAACCATCGACTGAAAGGCCCAAAAAACAAAAGAAGAAACAAAACAAGAAAATTTCTACTAAGATCCCTACTGTCACTGAAACATCTGTTGATGTTCAGAATTTCTTTGATCCTCTCGAGATGGATGTTACTCCATCTTCTATGAGTGGTGACTCTTCTTCAGGTTCACGTGAGCGATCTCCTATAGAACCGCCATGAACCATTCAAATATATTTCAATGGAATTGCAGAGGACTTAGGCACAATTTTAACGAGCTGCAATTATTAACAACAGATTTAAGTCCATCAGCAATTTGTTTACAAGAGACGTACTTAAAAAATACAGATAACTTTGAATTAAGGCAGTATAGTTCCTATCATTCTTTTTCTCCTCCGGGAGATAAAGCTACTGGAGGTGCTTCTATGTTGGTGCGGCGGGGCGTTGTTCACAGTCCTGTTCCGCTTGAAACGAATTTGCAAGCAGTTGCAGTTAGACTTACACTGCATATTGCCTTCACACTTTGCTCCTTATACATTCCACCATCTTCAAATCTTCAGCGTAATGATCTACAAACACTATACGACCAGCTCCCAAAGCCCTGTGTCATCATGGGTGATCTAAATGGGCATAATCCTTTATGGGGAAGTTCAACCATTAATCAAAAGGGAAAAGTGATCGAAGATTTTGTTTCCGATAATGATCTTTGCATTTTTAATGATGACTCCGACACTTACTTACACCCTGCTACTAGTACCTATTCATCTTTAGATCTCTCTTTGATGGATTCAGTTTTGTTAAATGAATTCTCATGGTCCGTCCATGATGACCTATGTGGGAGTGACCATTTCCCCACAGTGCTTAAACCCATTAATCCCACTGATGATCCACCTTCACCTCGATGGAATTTTGTGAAGGCTGATTGGCTTTTATTTCAATCTTTATGCAAAGATAAATTACAGACTACGTCTTTTCAGAATGTTATTGACCCCATTCAGTTGTTCTCAGATCAACTGAATGAAATTGCTGATGAATCAGTACCTAAGTCCTCTATCAACCCACGTGTTCGTAAACCATGGTTTGATGACACGTGCAAACAAGCTAGGAAATGTCGTAAGAAGGCGGAGAAATACTTCCGTAAACATCCTACTGTCCATAATTTAAACACTGTCAAAATTTCAAATGCTAAGGCAAGACGTCTATTTAAGCAAAATAAACGTCAATCATGGAGAAACTATGTCTCCAAAATAAACACTCGTACCCCTATGTCCAAGGTATGGAACATGATCAAAAAGATCAAAGGCAAGGGATCAAATTCTACAGTAAACCATTTAAAGGATGGCGACACTTTACTAACTGATAAATCTGCTATTGCCAATAGACTTGGGAAAACATTATCTCAACATTCGTCTTCATCTAATTACGTTCCCGAATTTCAAAAATATCAGCTCCAACAGGAAAAGAAAAAAGTAAATTTTCCATCTGATAATGGTGAAGATTACAATGAGGTATTTTCACTACATGAGCTACATACTGCCTTAGGGCAAGCTCATGATACAGCAGCAGGCGCTGATAATATTCATTATCAGCTACTTAAACACTTGCCAGAATCATGTCTTGAAACTATGTTGAATATATTCGATGATATTTGGACAGCAGGGACATTTCCACGTTCATGGCATAAAGCCATTGTTATCCCCATTCCCAAACCTGGGCGGGATCATTCTGATCCATCAAATTACCGACCTACATGTATATCTCTCACTAGCTGTGTTTGTAAAACTATGGAACGCATTATAAATAATCGATTAGTGTGGTACTTGGAAACAAATAATCTTCTTACCAATATACAATGCGGTTTCCGTAAAAACAGAAGTACTATCGATCACTTAGTGCGTTTAGAATCGTTCATTAAAAAATCCATTGTAAATAAACAACATGCTGTATCGATCTTTTTCGACTTAGAAAAAGCTTACGATACAACATGGAAACATGGTATTTTAAAAGATCTTCATGATTTTGGATAAAGAGGCCGTCTGCCTCATTTTATATCACAGTTTTTAACAGACAGGCAATTTCAAGTCTGCGTGGGTTCTACCCTGTCTGATCATTATAATCAGGATCAGGGTGTCCCACAAGGCAGTATTTTGTCTGTCACTTTATTCAGTATAAAAATTAACAGTTTGTCCAAAGTTTTAAATGATTCAGTTGATGGATCACTTTTTGTGGATGATTTTAATCTATCTTGTCGTGGTAAAAATATGCACACAATAGAAAGGCAATTACAATTATGTCTTAATAAAATTAACAAGTGGTGTTTAGAAAACGGGTTTAAATTTTCCAAATCAAAAACTAATTGTATACATTTCTGCAGAAAATATAAGCCACATAAGGACCCTGAACTATTTCTGAATGGCACTCCTATCAAAGTTGTTAAGGAGGCCAAGTTTTTGGGACTTATTTTTGATAACCACTTAACTTTCCTTCCACATATTAAATACCTAAAAGCTAAATGCATGAAGGCACTCGACTTATTGATAGTAGTTTCTAATTCAAAGTGGGGAGGGGATCAAACAACTCTCTTACACTTATACAGGTCACTAATCCGTTCAAAACTTGATTATGGCTCCATCGTCTATGGTGGAGCCTGCAAAAGTAATTTACAAAAACTCGATACCATCCATCATCAAGGCCTGAGGCTTTGCCTTGGAGCTTTTAGAACGTCTCCCATTCACAGTCTCTATATAGAAGCAGATGAGCCTTCTCTTAAACAGCGCCGTTTAAAATTATCTTTACAATGCATCACTAAATTATATTCTAATCAGTCCAATCCAGCTTTTAATTGCGTCTTTAATCCTCTCTACGAAGATCTTTACAATAAGAAATCAACACTTACTCCACCACTCGGAATCAGAATAAAATCTGCAATATCAGCTTCTAATATTCAACTCCAAGATACAGCTCCTACTAAACTTTTCTCATCTCCCCCTTGGCAAATGGTAAAGCCAGAGGTAGATCTTACATTAACAAAACTCACGAAATCAGAAACTAACGAATTAATTTACCAACAAGAATACAGTCAATTAAGAAACAATTATGACACTTATAAATCTATCTTTATAGATGGATCCAAGGATGGTGGCGCTGTTGCTAGTGCCACCGTCATTGGATCCAGAACAATATCTTCACGTTTACCTGATAACAGTTCCATATTCACTACGGAAGCAAACGCCATTTTTACAGCACTTAAATATATCAGTAATCAAGCTAAACATAAACAATTCATACTGTTTTCAGATTCTCTTTCATGCCTTCAGGCGATTAAAAATATGTCAACTAAACATCCACTTTTAATCGACATTCTCGAATTATTTAATGATCTTGCTACTGGCCAATATGACATCGTCTTTTGTTGGTTACCAAGCCATGTTGGTATCATTGGTAACACAATGGCCGATGCTGCTGCAAAAGCAGCACTCAACAAATCTGTGACACCACTTCTGATCCCATACACTGATTGTAAACCTATGATTCGATCTTACATCCGAGATCTTATGCAACAGAAGTGGGACGCCTAAGTAGGTATCAATAAATTACATGAAATTAAACCAAATATCGGTTACACCTACTTGGGCTGTCAGTCCAGATTTGAAGAGGTCATTATGCGACGATGTCGTATTGGCCATTCAAGATATACACATGAGTATCTTTTAAATGGTGAGGATCCTCCGTTTTGCATCCCTTGTGATGAAAGAATCACAGTCAAGCATGTCCTGCTTGATTGTATTGATTTTTCCATCACAAGGGATAAATATTTCAGTGTAAAAACAGTGAAAGACCTTTTTAGTAAAGTTAACTCTCATCTACTACTATGTTTTTTAAAAGAAATAGAACTTATACATAAATTTTGAAGTAATTGTTTTATTGTTTTAAAGATTGGTAGTGCAAAATTCATAACTGAGATTGTTAGTGGCTGTACCCTCGAGGGGGGATGACGTAGCGTAAAATTATTGTCCCCCTAAGAGGGTATGTAAGTCCAATATCATTCAAAGTATTTTTCTGCATGTCAGGTTTTTTAATCGTAGAATATTCGTCATTTTAGTTTGGCTTAATTTGTACACTGTCGCCAGTGACTGAAGGGATGATATAAATCCTGCCGGGGTCCATGAAGGAAGCAAAGGTACTGTAAGTCCCCATGAACCCTAGCATGGTGATCTACCTTCAGTTGCTGGCGATCTCTAGCCCATTTTTATATTGTGTTCTCTGATCTTTATGACTTTTATATATTCTCAACTAGTTTTAGATAGATTCTGTGATATTCTAGTTATTGTACTGTCCTTCGTTGACAGCTTTTTATATTGTATAAATATATGTATTATTAATGTACTTCTCGTCACGATTTTTATACTGTGTCGTCTGATATAATTTGATCATTTTATTGCTCTAAAATTAGTTTTTAAAATTATAATCTGTGATATATTACTAATTGTTGTACTGTCCTTCGGCGACAGGTTTATATATAATATAAATGTATATCTTGTTCAAGTCACGATATGGCTGAAATACTGCCGATGTGACTTTAAATATTAACTCACTCACTCACTATAAGAATTTACAAACTAGAAATAATGTTTGCTCATTATAATTACTAAGAATATTTATTACTGTAATGAGTAGGCATAGGAAGATTAACAAGGTATTTTTGTCTTAGGGCAGAATATAAATTACAATTAAAGAGTACATGGAATTCATCCTCAATGACATTAACTCCCTTACAACTACAATAGTTACAAAATCTGAGTGAACGGTCTGTTTTACTATATCTGCCAGTTTCTAAAGCTATTTTAAAATTTGAACATCTGAATTAAGTAAAAACAATTCTTTTAAATGGGTAGGGAGTGGACATGACAAGTACCTTTCAACATTTAACATGGATTTGAAATGCTTATAAAGATCACATTTTGGATTGTCAGGCTATGGTGATATTAACCGGGAGTTCTTTTTGTCAGAAAAGCTGACACACCTTAAAGATTTGATTGTATCGTTCCTCTTTGTATATACGCCTACTCCATGTGTGAACTGTTTTTTATATACACAAACCATTTGAATGGATATACTTTTATTGTCAGGTGCATCAAAAAAACAAAAAAAAATATGGATCAAAATTGTATCTTTAAATGAACATATATTTTCATATATAATTTAAATCTAAACATTCATATCAATATGCGTTCCAAACTTATTCCTGTGTACGTCATGCATCAATCATCTGAAAAGATTATATTAGAACCCATCTGAAATCTGTCAACATGTAATATATTAGTGAGTGAATGAGTGAGTGTGGTTTTACGCCACTTTTAGCAATATTCCAGCAATATCACGGCGGGGGACACCAGAAATGGTAACATATGAAAAGTTGAATTTGAATACATTGTATACACTGCAAATACATAAATAATTATATTTTGAATGTATCAAGCCTACAACGCTTGTATAATCAGTTTTACATAATTAGGACCGCTGAAACTGCAGTGTGAGGTAATTCTTCATCTGTTTCCGCTAAAGCGTTGTTGGGTGTGTGGTTCCGGACAAAAACTCCATGAGTGAGTGAGTTGGGTTTAACGCCGCTATTAACAGTATTCCAGTTATATCGCGGCGTGTCAGCTTAATGTGGGAGGAAAGCCCGAAGTGATGCAGGTCTTAGACGTTTACCACCCACGAGCACGGGTATGGTGCTGACAAACCTAGAAACATAATCGGGGCGAACCGGGTTTCGAACCCACAATCATAGGTTTCTGGCGTGCCCAAGCGAATCGCGGCGCCTTAGACGACTGGGCCACCCGTGCCCCCCAAAACTCCATTAGTGGTACGCATACCTGTACATGATCATGAACACGCTTCTTAGTGCACGCAGATCTACGGTTGTTTTTTTAGGCGAAATTTATATCCTTTTAAGATGTCTGGCTGACCTTATCACTGAGATGTTATAAATTCAGCACTCTGGATTTGTCATGTTGTATTGTGTGTGAGGTGGCATGGGGTCGCGTCCAAGATTATTACACTTATATAGCGACGTGCATGTACGTTTGTGTGTGGCTGCTTGTACTGGTCCGGACTGATGCCGATTTATAGTGCTAGCCCACTGAGATACCATGCCGCAGTTTAACATAAATACCCCACTCAGACACAGACTCCGAGCCGCCCGGTCCTTGTTTTAGCCCCTTAATGCCGAGCGCCAGAGAGGTTAACAAGTACCATCTTTTAACCTCTTTTGGTATGACGTGGCTGGGGATCGAACCCCGGACCTTCCCCTCTCCGGGCGGACGCTCTACCACTAGACCACGGAGGCGGTCTTGTATTCTGTGTCTATATTAATGGTGACATGTATGTACTCTATGTTTCCTTTAAAAAAAAATTACATCTTCTTAAATGAATTAATCAAATATTGTCACCGTAGATCACTCTTTCTCATGTCACGGTCCAGTGCCGCTGTGTTCCTCGACTTTATTTTCCGGCATGGCTCGGTAATCTCCGAGTATCATACCGAGATATGACGAAATAACTACACGCCCAAACTTCACCGTTAACGTTTGGGTGAGTGAATATGGTGTTACGCCGCTTTTAGCACTATTCCAGCAATATAACGGCGGGGTACACCAGAAATGGGCTTCACTTTGTACCCATGTCGAGAATCGAACCCGGGTCTTCGGCGTGACGAGCAAACGCTTTAACCACTAGACTACCCGACCGACCCGTTAACGTTTGATAAACTTTGTTTCTCTTTGTAAACTTCCGAAAACACACATGTCCGTTTTTCAAATCTTGCAGAAATCACAGAGTGAAACATCTTAAAAACCTCATATGGGTTTCTTTTTGTAGGGAAAACATTTTTTTAAAAGAAAGAACGATCTCTTAAAGAACTGAACTTTATAACAAACTTACCAATTAAAGGTGATGATGCCTCCCCTGATAGACACGCATACTCATTGGCTGCATATACACACCGCGTCCCTGGATGGCAGTCTGCACATGCGTCAACACCATCCACCTTGAAGGGAGAATTCATTAATTATCTATTGGTTTTCATCCAAAGGTAGGGTTTTACTCCTCGTTTAACAATATTCCAGCAATGTCACGACGAGGGTACATCAGGGTTTCTCATTTCATAACCATGTTGGGAATTGAACCCGGGCCCTATATGACGGCGGCCTGTAAATTCAAATCGTCAACGATTATTTCGAGGACCTGCAGAAACAGATTCCATATTGCGTAAAAGGGCTAAATAGTGATATGTGAGTGAGTGAGTGAGTTGGGTTTAACGCCGCTTTTATCAGTATTACAGTTGTATCAGGGCGTGTCAGCTTAATGTGGGAGGAAAGTCCGAAGTGATGCAGATCTCAGACGTTTACCACTTCGGTGAAACCCACGAGCACGGGTATGGTGCTGACAAACCTAGAAACATAATCGGGGCGAACCGGAATTCGAACCCACAATCATAGGTTTCTGGCGTGCCCAAGGGACACAGCTCTGCACAGCGAATAGCGGCGAATTAGACGACTGGGCCACCCGTGACCCCTAAATAGAGATGAAAATTATATTAATGGATCCATGAAAACCAGTGTTGACACCAGGTTTTGCGAAAAGTTTAATTACAAATTTAATTGAATCAGAGCAAACATACAAGCGGATTAGCTAAGTAACTGTATTACAGTAATAAAATGATAGTTAGAAAAAATGAGGCTTATTTAAGGAGTAACCCCTCCCCACGGTAGAACAAAGCACAGCCACATTTTTCATCACAAGATGTCATTTATGCAATAGAAAACGATGGTTGTGGTGGTTTCCTTTGGTGACAGACATGTTTTTTGGTGGTAAAATGCACATTTGTGTGTCAAAATTAAGTAAATCAAATCAATGGCTCTAAACAGGTCAGTTTGCATATTGCAATGCTCATTTTATAAACAAAATCGATGTGCTGTCTTAGGAAACCTACAGTAGAACAAATCAACAAAATTGTTTAAGTCGATTTAAGTCGTGTGATATCTCAAAATCTGCCTGGGTGCTTAAGGAAGTTACAAAAACATCCACAATTGATGTAGGTATAAGGAAAATTTAGTAAATGTGATCCCAACCCAGTCCTGTTAAGGAAACAATAAATATATGATAACATATTTTAAAATATACTATGACAACATTAACATTCTTGTACACCAATATATTGTATTTGAAGACATGAATCGTTTGAGTATCTTACAAATATGATCTGGATAAATTTAATTAATCCAATATGGCGGACAAAATGGCCTCCAAGATGGCCGCCAATACAGGTAAATAACAATATTTCGTCTACACTTCGGAATGTATGAGAAATTTGAATGTCAAAATTTAGGTTTCGACCAGGAACTCTATCGTGTTATTGTCATATTGTCATATGACGAATGCTCAAGCAGAGTTTAGGGACATTTCTAGTTGGTTCAATCCAAACTGACAACTTCTTCAACATTTCAACGTATGATAGCAATGTCGAGAATGCTGTCTCCTTTGAATTTATAACCAGACATCATCATAAGAATATTACGTTTCACAATGTTCTTCTAGATCACAATTACCAGCATGCAGCTGCCTTTCACGATTCATTTACAAATAGAGAGAGAAAAGGGGAGAAAATATTTTATTAAGATGTCACGTGCAAATAACATATACAGTTTAAACAATTATCAACATTATTGCACCCAGCCTTTACAGGCTTATGAGACATCGTATGTACATTAAAACATGTATAAAAGTATCTAAGTAAAACATTGTAACATCATCCTTTCTTATCCCAGCAGCCAAGGAACTGTCAATTTTGTTGGACACCATATTTTAACGTTCTATGTGCTTATTAAGATCGTAAGTTACCAAATGGCTGACTATTTTTAGTACAAAATAATAGGAAAAATAACCATCAAAACACCTATTTATGTGTATGTTAACACCAGTATTGTTAAACCATTTGAATAGCACCTACGTGCAAGTTTTAAATGTTAAGGAATATCTTCTAGTAAGAATACCAAATGTTAATTTCAAAAGACATAGTTTTAGACTGTTGTCGATGTGTAGATATCTAATAATATGAAGACCGTTACTTTTCAGGGAAAGTGACTTTACATCTCAGACAAGCATGTCTTTAGTCTCCGTCCTCCTGCGAAACATTTTTACAATTGTTGTAGCTAAAACACTTTGTATATGTGGGTTATTCATCAAGAGCTTAAGTTTATCTACATCATGTACGGTCGCGTTGGCCAGATTTGCTTTTTCGAGCAGTAAGATTCTAAAATCAGAATAAAAGGGGCATTTTAAAAGGAAGTGCATTTCGTCCTCGACACATGAATGGTTTGCCCATCCTTTCCTGTATCGAAGAAACCAAGCTAGAACCACTCTAGGCGTTCTATTTGGGTCAAGACGATTGATCCTTTTCCAAAGTCTGATTACTTCAATCTGTTGTAGGGTGAGGCATGAGTACCATCCCAGTTCGCCTCTCACAGCTGGGTTAGGGGCTTTCGCGCCAACTCCAAGGAAAAATCTGCAAGCGCGGTGGTGAACATTATTTATGCATCTAAACTCCCTTGTTCCCCACACTCCAGATCCATACGTTAGGATCGGTACGACTAAATTGTTGTAGAGTGTATTATAAACATCAAACGCCATGCCACCAGTTTGTTTGAATTTACTGATTATAACTGATAGAGCTCTGTTAGCTGACTTAGCTAGTTCTTTCATAGCGAAATTCATGTCCAAGTTTTCTTCGAACCACAGACCAAGGTACTTGTATGCCTTTGTATAGTGCACATCCTGTCCCGAGATTGAGAAACTAAAGTCAGATTTGTCTTTCCCTTTGCATCTGAAATGGACAACATTAGTCTTGTTGATGTTTACTTGTAGTCTCCATCTGGAACACCAGGCGCTGACTGTGTCCAACATACGCTGTAAGATAACAGAGAATACCCAGTCTCGATTATCCCAGCTCAATGCAATTACGCTGTTGAAGCCTGGGTCAGCATGGGTCAGCTTGGGTCATTATTGAAGCAGTATATCGTTAAGTTAGAATGTGAGTTCATACAAGTTTCATAAGATCTTATCCTTATCATTATCCCAGCTAATATTTAGTCATCTGATATGATCTCTGTCTTCGTATTAGAGGTGGGCACACTCCACTGCCCCACCCACCCCTCTCTCTAACCCTCTAAACCGTTTAAACAGTTTAAGTACTTGGTGTATCTTGCTCTGAGATGCTTACAATACGACAACATCAACACCAAGCAAGAGCTTAAACATGTCCTTTCAAATATGTACATTTCTACAATCCCTGTTCGACTCTTGCTGTTGTATTTATCAAAGAGAAGTGATGAAATATTCAGATAATCAAGTATTTAATATCAAAACGTGTTTCGATTGGACATCGCAGAACAGTTGACATTACTCTTCTGACTCTTCTCGATTCAAACGATTGTTAGGACAGTAGATGTATATAAACGTACCTCGTGTTGACTCGCGAGCGGGAGGGGGTAACACCAATAACACCAATAACTATATTCCACACTTTTCATGTTGATTGAAGCATGTTGATGCGGGGGATTTTAAGCCCCTGACATGTGTTACATATCATTAACGTGTAGAGTTAAAACACACGAAGATTGTGTACCTTTCAGCGACATGAATCAAAAGCATGTTTACAGTCAAGGAAAACCTATTTTATACCATAACAAATTATTACAGTCTATAAACGTGGTAACATAAAAATTCAGTATTGCAGCAGATAACAGAACACAATATCTTTTAAAAAGTTATAAAACGTCAACACCAGAGAACAACCAGTCTCGATTGTCTGCCAATACATATTCCACTGGGCGTAACAGCCAAATAACCGTGACAAATATATGAATGGATCACTGAAATTCAGTGTTAAAGGTAAACATGTCCTGCCCAACCGGTAACACATGCCCCTCACACAATTTGCATGGATAGTAAGCGTAGTGTGTTGCCTTTCATGCGACGGTTATCTTTAAAGAAACCAGAGAATCAATGCAAGGAAAGGACCAGACAGAAGCTCCGGTGACACCATAGTGCATTTAGTGCTTTTAGTGGAAATTAAAAACCGATATGTTCATTTTTAATTACGTCTGCCGTGTTCAAGTGCTGACGTGTGTTTGGAATGCACCATGGCTACATGGCCACAATATTGTTTTTATGCTGTGAGTGAAGATATTTCTCGGTTATATCTCGATCATATTTATTTGTTGTTTCTTTTGATTAAATTTGACAGTCTAGTCATACCGATTTGTATGTTTGTACATGTGGAATAGATGCCCATGGGGTTAGGGAGGAGAACTAAGGGAGCTGGGTATGGTGGATGTTTGTTTGTTTATGTGATTTTGATTTGGTAGGTTATTGTGTTTTTAGATGCGTTTTATTAGTTCTGTTTGATTAAGAATACGCCTAAGGCCTTGAGGTTTTCTAGTTTATTTTGTGGGTGTAGTATTGCTTCTAGAGCAAGAGCCTTGTTTAGATTGAGGGTGGTTTGTAATGCGGTTCGATGTGTGAGGTAGTGTGTGCAGTGGATGAGTGCGTGTTCTGGGGTTTCTGGTTGTTTGCAGTGTGGGCAGTTACCTGTAGTGTGTGTGTGTGTTTTTTTTTTTTAGGTGGTTATTTAGGTTGGTGTGTCCTGTTTGGAGTTTAGTGATTACTCTGTCGATTTTTTTGATGGATGGAGAATTTTTGGTTTGGTTAGTGGTTTGCTGAGCACTTGTTTGATTAGGCTATTTGAGTTTAGATACAGGTTATGCCATATTTTTTGTGATTTTTTGCTTGTTGAGGACTTAAGGATGTCAACTTCTTTATTATGAGGAACACAACATTTCGGAGTATAAACTTACTCCTTCATCAGGTGAATTAATGCTTACTTACTTACTTTGGAGATTTAACGTGCGCTTTCCGACTGATGCGTATTTCGCACACGGGCCCGGCCAGGCCATTCAATGTGTTTCCGAAAGGGGCGAAGGTGGTCTGTGCAACCCAAGAGGGGGCTTTAGGGGTTGCTTATATAGAATTTGGGAATTTTGAGATTTGGAATAGATGCCGATTGGGTTGGGGAGGAGAACTAAGGGAGCTGGGTATGGTGGATGTTTGTTTGTTTATGTGATTTTGATTTGGTAGGTTATTGTGTTTTGAGATGCGTTTTATTAGTTCCGTTTTGATTAAGAATACGCCTAAGGCCTTGAAGTTTTCTGGTTTATTTTGTGGGTTTAGTATTGCTTCTAAAGTGAGAGCCTTGTTTAGATTGAGGGTGGTTTGTAATGCGGTTCGATGTGTGAGGTAGTGTGTGCAGTGGATGAGTGCGTGTTCTGGAGTTTCTAGTTGTTTGCAGTGTGGGCAGTTACCTGTAGTGTGTTTTTAAAAAAAATTTAGGTGGTAATTTAGGTTGGTGTGTCCTGTTTGGAGTTTAGTGATTACTCTGTCGATTTTTTTTGATGGATGGAGAATTTTTGGTTTGGTTAGTGGTTTGCTGAGCACTTTTTTGGCTATTTGAGTTTAGATACAGGTTATGCCATTTTTTTGGTGATTTTTTGCTTGTTTACACTTTTAATTTCTGATTTTGAGATGGGTAAGTTTAAGCTTATTTCTGGGATTTTGAGGGATAGTTTAGCTGCTTTATCGGCGTTTTCATTACCGTATATTCCTACGTGGGCGGGTATCCACAAGAAGGTTACTTGTTTGCCTGCCTTAGTTAGGTCGTTGGAGCTTTTAAGTATTTGATTTATTAATTTAGGTCGGTTTTAGGTATTTTTGTTTTGGAGGGCTTGCAGTCCACATAGGGAGTCGGTAAGTATTAGGGTTATTTTGTGGTTTTTGGATTCTTGATTGTGGAGGGCTGAGGCCATGCCCATTAGTTCTGCCGTGAATATTGATTGGTTATTTGGGTGTCGGAAGGATTGTGTGGTTTTAGTTGGTTGTGTGGTATGGACTCCGAAACCCGTGTGCTTGGAGGTCGGATCTGAGGATCCGTCCGTGTAAATGTGACACCAATTTTGCCAATTTTTGTGTATGTATGCTAGTGTGGTAGTTTTAGCTATGTTTGGGTCGATTTGTTTATTTATTTGGCTAGCTAGTGTTGTGTCTATTTGGGGTATTTTAAGTTTAGGGGTGAAGATATTTGATTGTTTGCAGTTTTGTTTAAGATTTTTAATTTGGTGTTCATTTAGGTAGTTTGTTATTCTTTGGGATATTGGGGTAAGTAAGGGGTGTTTACGAGCTAGAGCTTGGTTTTTAGGGCTGATGTTTTGGTTTATCAAGTTTTGGAGGAGAGGGTTTGATTGGGACGCGGCCCAGAAATTTAAGCTTAGCTGTTCCCTGCGTAGACTTAGTGGCATTTCTCCTGTTAAGGCCTGAAGTGAGGTGTAGGAGGTGCCATGTTGGGTGAGTGTAATGAGTTTGAGAGCCTGATATTGTATTGAGTCAAGTTTTTTAGATAGAGAGTTGTTTAGGGTGTTGTATATGGCGCAGCCGCAGTCTAGTTTTGATCTAATTAGGGATATGTAGAGAGAGAGGAGAGTATCTTTGGAGGCTTCCCAGTTAGAGCCAGTTAGGCATGTTAGCGTGTTTAGGTCTTTACTGCATTTAGTTGTTAGGTTTTGGATGTGAGCATCCCAGGTGAGATGTTCATCGAAAATAAGTCCTAAGAATTTGGTTTGTTTTTGAAATTTGATTGTTTGTTTGTTTAGCTGGAGGATTGGGGAGCACTTGTTTGATTAGGCTATTTGAGTTTAGATACAGGTTATGCCATATTTTTTGTTATTTTTTGCTTGATGAGGACTTAAGGATGTCAACTTCTTTATTATGAGGAACACAACATTTCGGAGTATAAACTTACTCCTTCATCAGGTGAATTAATGCTATGAAGCAGAAAACATATATATGGACCTGTAACAACACAAAAGTAATTAAGATAACAAAGGTGGAAACCTAACAAGGGAAGCCAGCAGTCAATCGGCACTGATAGGTGATTAGCAATGGACAAATGGAAGCCACCACTTAGCAGTTAATAAGCTCTGACAGGTGATAGCAGGACTTAAATTATCACTGATTGAAAATGGGCAATGGGCGAACGGGAAGCAGGGGTAATTGGCACTGATAGGTAATAGCAATAGAAATGTCAATGGCCAAATGGAAGCAAGGTGTATAATTAGCACAGAAAATAATCAAAGGAATAAGTCCCAAGCAGTGAGCAGATAGGTTCCCTGGTCACGGTTCATGGCTGGCTGGTGTCTCCTGATGTAGTTTCTTCTTCTAGTTTTCTTTGTCGCTAGTTGTTGGTAGACAGGACTTTGGTGGCTTCCAAGGTGATGTTATGGTCTTGGTTCTTGATGATGTGTTCAGAAATAGCGGATTTCAGGTCTAGTCTGTTGACAGAGGTCTGATGTTCTTTGAGTCTGGTGTTGAGGGGTCTGACGGTTTCTCCAATGTAGTGGTGGCCACAGTTGCAGGGGATCTGGTACATGCATCTTATGGGGTTGGGACTTTCGCTGCTCTTGCCTCTGCCATTGGCTCGGAGACTGTTAACTGTCCCTTGTGAAGTTTCCACTGTTGCTATCTTATTACTTTGTTGTTCTTACAGGAGAATATATATGTTCTCTGCTTCATAGCTGGAGGAGTACGTGTGTGCTCGGAAACGTTGTAATTCTCATAATAAAGAAGTTGACCTTATTTCCTTATACCTTTTCGTGTCTTGAGATTGAGTCCACAGAAGCACGTGCTTGTCTATTTTGAGGGGAAGCAGTTATTTGGATCTTGTTGTGCACATTTTTTGTTTGTTTCTTCGTATATTCTAAAGGGTTTAACCAAAGATACCCAGAACCAGTAATGATAGTTGTATGTACATTTGTAGCATTTTTTTTATACTATTTATGTATTAATTTTGAACTGGACCCTCAAGGTGACATTGACCTTCAAAGGTATCTCCTCGGTGGTTAAAATAATAATTGATTTAAGGCAAACCTTTAATAATATCCTATATAGAAAAGGTATTTCCTATTTAGAAATGGGTGGGTTGGATAACATATTACCAATTTTTTGAAAAATCATAAAAGTTATGTGGAATATGAACACCTTTTTAGGGCAATTTATTTGATTTTCTCTATTTTTACAACAGAAAAGTGCATTTTGATCCAAAAAAGGTATCTGCCACTAAAACATTTGACCACAACCACCATATTCTAGTCTGTTGGATACAAAAGGTAATTAAACCCTAAGTTTGCTTTGTTCTGCTATGGGAAGGGGTATGTAGGCAGTTTGAGGGTTTGGCCACTACTCTAAGTAGCAAACACGACACTTTGTCACAATATTGACAAGATGCAAAGACAGCCAATTAGGTTGTCTGCGACTAATTAACACCCGAGTTAATTAACTCACTACTCCAATGAGTGAATAACCTCGGCTGTGTTAAATAGCAGGAATTATACATAGAGGGCCTATCCCTAAAATAAATCCCTTGAACAATAACTGAATGCCAAACTAATCTAATACCCTAAAGACGCAGGCCACTTTTAATAACTCTATACAACTAGAGTAGGTCAGTACTAGATCAGGGGGCCACGGGCGGCCCAGTCGTCTAAGGCGCCGCGATTCGCTGTGCAGAGTTGAGTCCCTTGGGCACGCCAGAAACCTATAATTGTGGGTTCGAATCCCGGTTCGCCCCGATTATGTTTCTATGTTTGTCAGCACCATACCCGTGCTCGTGGGTTTCACCGAAGTGGTAAACGTCTGAGACCTGCATCACTTCGGGCTTTCCTCCCACATTAAGCTGACACGTCGTGATATAAATGTAATGCTGTTAAAAGCGGCGTTAAACCCAACTCACAGGACAAGATCAAAACTGCCCTGTAAACACTTACGAACGAAACCAGAGAATGATCACCCAGCAGCAAATCGCCTCGTAAACGGTCTAACGAAGCCTGAGGGTGAAGACTCATGACACTGACAAAGGTTTTATACGGTAGTGCGGACGTTGGAGAGGTCAACCTCTCATGGTCAGCCGTGGCAAAGCAATCACCTGGGGGAGCTAAGACAAGTGCGTTTGTAAACAAAGGAAAACCTGAATAGCAAACTAACCACTATATCCATACACCGACTCCGTGGTCTAGTGGTAGAGCGTCCGCCCGGAGAGCGGAAGGTCCGGGGTTCGATCCCCGGCCGCATCATACCAAAAGACGTTAAAAGATGGTACTTGTTGTTACCAGGTCTGGCGCTAGGCATTAAGTGGCTAAAACAAGGACTGGTCGGCTCGGAGTCAGTATACTGTGTCTGAGTGGGGGATTCATGTTAAAACTGCGACATGGTATCTCAGTGGGCTAGCACTATAAATCGGCATCAGCCCGGACTAGTACAAGCAGCCACACCCACACACGTGTATAAGTGCAATAATCTTTGGGACGCGACGTTAAACCCAATTTCACCTCACCTCACCACTATATCCATACGGAAGATGCAAGTAACAAAGTAAAGCGCTGATCATTAACTATCCAATGGTACTACTGGCGATTTATGACCAGTTATGGACAATTATTGAGGTGGCAAAATGATTACAAATACATGAGAGTCAAGAAAGTATCAGAAAATCGCGCTACAATGTGATGAGGTGAAATGGGGTTTAACGTCGCGTCCAAGATTATTGCACTTATTTAGAGACGTGCATGTACGTGTGTGTGTTTGTGTGGCTGCTTGTACTAGTCCAGACTGAAACCGATTTATAGTGCTAGCCCACTGAGATACCATGCCGCAGTTTAACACGAATACCCCACTCAGACACAGTATACTGACTCCAGGCCGACCAGTCCTTGTTTTAGCCCCTCAATGCCGAGCACCAGACAGGGTAACATCCAGAACCATCTTTTAACGTCTTTTGGTATGACGCGGTCGGGGATCGAACCCCTAACCTTCCGCTCTCCGGGAAGACGCTCTACCACTAGACCACGGAGGCGGTGCGCTACAATGTGAAAATCATTGTCACATATATGAAATAACATATATCAAATCAATACATGGTACAAGTGTGCCATTAAATTGCAAGATAATAGTGAAGTTACCATTTAACGTCGCATCGGCATTATTTTAGCGACAGCTAGAGAATTAATATAGGCGTCACTAATTCTTTAAATCTTAAACAAAGAAAGTAAAGCAGTACTTGAAAATCAAATAGTACATACAAGTATGTAAAACATGTGTTTGAATATATGTATTAGGAACCGCTAGATATAAGTAATTATTCATAGAACCAAAATAGTATGTAGTATAATCTTGTAATGATTTTGAAAAATAATCCGAGGTATCCGTCAAATTCGTCAAAGTTTCAGTTTCTTCTTTCAGAGCAACAGTCTAACCCCTCCCCCCCCCCCCCCCCCCCCCCAACGGCCCCTTCCCCCAACCACACACACATACACACACCACCCCCAAGTATTAAATGTTTGTGTCATGACATCATGGTATTGTATTGAGCGAATATCAGACAGGTTCATTGAATTTCAAAATTTAAAGATTTTGAAATGGTATAACAATTGACGCATAGAGATAGATGTCAGTCTGAATATACATCCATTGAACCATGATCTCATTTGAATCAAGTCACACGTAACAACTTTCATTTATATTTAATAAGGAGTGTTTAATAATCTGCAGTTGAAATTGTATAGTGACTTGTTTCTGTTTTAAGATGTTTTAAGCGTCATATGCATTTGTGAACATATTGGTATATGATACAATTCACACCTACTTAAACCCGTGAAGATCCGGGGTAGAATAGGTCTTCAGCAACCCATGCTTGCGTATACGTAAAAGGCGACTATGCTTGTTGTAAGAGACGACTGACGGGGTAGGAGGGTCATGCTCGCTGACTTGGTCGATGCATGTCATCGTATCCCAATTACGTAGGTCGATGCTCATGGTGTCAGTCACTGGATTGCCTGGTCTAGACTCGATTATTTACAGACCACCGTCATGTAGCTTGAATATTGCTGAAGGCGGCGTTAAACAACAAACAAATAAACAAACAAACACACTTACTTTACAATTCTTCTCAAGGAGATATTTCACCTGTGATGAAGCAGCATCGTAGCCATGATCAAATGTGTTCAGATCACAAAACCCATTTTTGTAATCATAATTCAGCGATATGCATTTCGTGTCTCGGCGACATGCAGTCTCGCACTGGATCACATTTTTCACTATCATCCTCTGAGATGGAAACAGAACTGGTTCAATAGACGGTTTTAATAACATTCTGCTTCCACACTGATAGCAACAACAGAGAGGGACGACTGTTGTAAAAATCCAGAAAACAAAATCGGCACCGAGACGCATCCTAGTCCTGAGAGTTGAATACGTCTAAATGGTTCAATCACACTCCATGTAATTAATTATACGAACAACTGACGCAGGGCAAGTTCGCTGAATAACAAATAAACGACAGTGTCTGTATATTTCTTTAACAGTATTGAACCGGTACGCTGAGTGTATATCCGCTGCTTCACAAATACTATTGATTCAATTTATCAACCTAAACACACACTCAAGGAAAACCCGAAACAGTTAACCAAACACATGTACGTCGACATCTGTAAAGCTTGTTACGGATTGTTTAAGACTGCTGTCGTTGCCGTGGTTTCTGTAACATTTTCAACATAAGAAGCTGACTCATTATTTGATCATTCATTATAGCCGAGGTGTTCTAGTGATCAGCGTGAGATCTATAGCATTGTGACTAGTTATGAAGGACACATACGAGTGATAGAGTGAGTTTGGTTTCAATAGAACATGAGTTCAAACACGCGTTCTTCTCAGATGAAGATAAAGAGAAAAGGGTTTCTGGAAGTTGAACTATATGACAAATATTTGAATGAGTTGGGCTTGTGCCACGTTTAGTACTATTCCAGCAATGTTACGGCAGGGGGCATCAGACTTCTCACTTGTGTTGGGAATCGAACCCGGACATTCGGTGTGACGAGTGAACGCTTAAACTGCTAGGCCACCCTACCCCAGTCGTCTAAGGCGCCGCGATTCGCTCTGCAGTTGCGTCCCTTGGGTACGCCAGAAACCTATGATTGAGGGTTCGAATCCCAGTTCGCACCGATTATGTTTCTAGGGTTGTCAGCACCATACCCGTGCTCGTGGGTTTCGGCGAAGTGGTAAACGTCTGAGACCTGCATCACTTCGGGCTTTCCTCCAACATTAAGCTGACACGCCGCGAGATATAACTGTAATACTGTTAATAGCGGCGTTAAACCCAACTCACTCACTCACCCTCCTATCAGGGTTTACAATCTCACGTAATCTTCATGAGAAGTGGATTCAATTCTACATGTAAGTGCAAACTGGAGTATGAACCTCAGTATACTTATTTACATGTAGATAGAGATTCATGCAGATAATTTATCTTACAACGAGCGAAAAATCGTTAGATTCTCTTTGAAACAAGGAGTTGTAAGACACATGGTGTCTGACTGGCACTAATGCAGTCATCTGTTTCTTATACACCCTATTTTAACATCGAATCGATGCCGAGGGCACGGGTGGCCCAGTCGTCAAAGGTGCCGCGATTCGCTGTGCAGAGTTGCGTCCCTTGGGCACGCCAGAAACCTATGATTGAGGGTTCGAATCCCAGTTCGCAACGATTATGTTTCTAGGTTTGTCAGCACCATACCCGTGCTCGTGGGTTTCACCAAAGTGTTAAACGTCTCAGACCTGCATCACTTCGGTCTTTCCTCCTACATTTAGCTGACACGCCGTGATGTAACGGGACTACTGTTAAAACCAACTCACTCACACGAATCGATGCCTATTTTGACGTCATCGGACTTACCCCTTACTACCCAGAACTACTGTGACCCTGGAATTGGATCTTATATACATGTTTTAGACCATTTATGTCAAATGTGTTTCTCACCCACGGTTGTGTAAGAGAAGTATGATAAAAAAACAAAACATCGCTCTGAACAAGACTATTCAAAGAAGTCAAAGAACACCCATGGCAGATTAACAATAGTATTCAGAAAGAATCAGGTGTGCTTTAATTTTTCACATTTTTGGTAATACGTTTGTTGTTAATTATCCAGATTCTTAAACCACGTACAGATGTATATGCTTGTATGTGACACAAGGCCACAATAGCATTTCAGGTGTAAGAGTCCCTGCTCGCTTTGGACCCGTGAATATCCGGGGTAAAATAGGTCTTCAGCAACCCATGCTTGCCGTAAAAGGTGACTATGCTTGTCGTAAGAGGCGATTGACGGGATCGGGTGGTCAGGCTCGCTGACTTGGTTTATACATGTCATCGGTCCAAATTGCGTGGATCGATGCTCATGATATTAATCACTGGATTGTCTGGTCCAGACTCGATTATTTACAGATCGCCGTCATATAGCTGGAATATTGCTGAGTGTGGCGTTAAACAACAAACCAACCAACCATCCCTGCTCGCTTTGACCACTATGTCGTATGTCCATCACATAACCCTCTCCCACTGGGGATTTACCCCCCAAACAATAGGCAGGGTGTATCTCAAACTTTGCCCTTGTCAAATGTTGAACCATGCAATGAAAATGTAAACCGGTCACATTACCCAAAAAGCTTTGGTTTCAAATGAAAGAGATTAAAGGGAAGTAACTCTGTATACCTTATTAGGCAAATTGCATGATGTATTGCCGCTCGACGACTTGCGACTGATGGTTACCACGAGACGAGATTTTGTTTCTTAGTGTGCATGTCACCGTACATTCGTTGAACGTCACAATGTTTAATGTATACACTGCGGGTAATATGGATGACATACAGGTGCATGTCTGTTTACCTAGACTTCTTGAATACCCTCAGAACCTTACACCCTGCACATTGCTTTGATAATACTGTGTATATTGAGTAGAACAATGCGCCTTGTGTCAATCACTGGAATGTCTGGTCCAGATTCGATATATGTAAGGATCGCTGTCATATAGCTGGAATATTGCTGAGTATGGCAAACAAAACAAACAAACAAAACGTGTACTACGACCACCACCACAACCACCACAACCACTACTACTACTACTACTACTACTACTACTACTACTACTACTAGCACCACCACTCCTACTATTACAATTATTACTATTGCTACAACTACAACTACAAACACAAATACTACTACCTCTACTACCTCTTTTACCACTACTACTACTACTACTTCTACTACTACTACTACTACTACTACTACTACTACCACTACCACTACTACTACTACTACTACTACTACTACTACTACTACTACTACTACCACTACTACTACTACTACTACTACTTCTACTACTACTACTACTAACATACTACTATTATTAATACTTCAACTACTACTACGTCTTCTACTACTACTGCAACAACTACTACTACTACTACTACTAAAATACTACAAGAACTTCTACTGCTACTATTACTACAACTATTTCCTCTACTACAACAACTACTACAACTACTTCTAGAACTTCTACTTCTGCAACAGCTACTACCCATTACTACTACTACGACTACAACTACTACTAATGGGGCAGTGTGGTAGCTCGTCACGCCACGTGTTCGTTTCCTAACAGGAGTACAATGTACACATACTTTCAGTCCCGATACTGCTGCTATATATACCACGTCAAGTGCAACTACGTCTACGTGTACCCACCCCTCTACTACGTCTACAGTCCCGATACTGCTGCTATACATACCACGTCAAGTGCAACTACGTCTACGTGTACCCCTCTACTACGTCTACAGTCCCGATACTGCTGCTATACATACCACGTCAAGTGCAACTACGTCTACGTGTACCCCTCTAACTACGTCTACAGTCCCGATACTGCTGCTATATATATCACGTTAAGTGCAACTACGTCTACGTGTACCCCTCTACTACGTCTACGTGTACCCCTCTACTACGTCTACAGTCCCGATACTGCTGCTATACATACCACGTCAAGTGCAACTACGTCTACGTGTACCCCTCTAACTACGTCTACAGTCCTGATACTGCTGCTATATATACCACGTCAAGTGCAACTGCTTCTACGTGTACCCCTCTAACTACGTCTACAGTCCCGATAATGCTGCTATATATACCACGTCAAGTGCAACTACGTCTACGTGTACCCCTCTAACTACGTCTACAGTCCCGATACTGCTGCTATATATACCACGTCAAGTGCAACTGCTTCTACGTGTACCCCTCTAACTACGTCTACAGTCCTGATACTGCTGCTATATATACCACGTCAAGTGCAACTGCTTCTACGTGTACCCCTCTAACTACGTCTACAGTCCCGATACTGCTGCTATATATACCACGTCAAGTGCAACTGCTTCTATGTGTACCGCTCTACTACGTCTACGTGTACCCCTCTAACTACGTCTACAGTCCTGATACTGCTGCTATATATACCACGTCAAGTGCAACTGCTTCTACGTGTACCCCTCTAACTACGTCTACAGTCCCGATACTGCTGCTATACATACCACGTCAAGTGCAACTACGTCTACGTGTACCCCTCTAACTACGTCTACAGTCCTGATACTGCTGCTATATATACCACGTCAAGTGCAACTGCTTCTACGTGTACCCCTCTAACTACGTCTACAGTCCCGATAATGCTGCTATATATACCACGTCAAGTGCAACTACGTCTACGTGTACCCCTCTACTACGTCTACAGTCCCGATACGGCTGCTATACATATCACGTTAAGTGCAACTACGTCTACGTGTACCCCTCTACTACGTCTACAGTCCCGATACTGCTGCTATATACATACCACGTTAAAGGCAACTGCTTCTAGTGAGTGAGTGAGTGAGTTGGGTTTAACGCCGCTTTTAACAGTATTCCAGTTATATCACGGCGTGTCAGCTTAATGTGGGAGGAAAGCCCGAAGTGACGCAGGTCTTAGACGTTTACCACTTCGGTGAAACCCACGAGCACTGGTATGGTGCTGACAAACCTAGAAACATAATCGGGGCGAACCGGGATTCGAACCCACAATCATAGGTTTCTGGCGTGCAGCGAATCGCGGCGCCTTAGACGACTGGGCCACCCGTGCCCCCTCAACTGCTTCTACGTGTACCGCTCTACTACGTCTACAGTCCCGATACAGCTGCTATACATACCACGTTAAGTGCTGCTACTTCTACGTGTACCGCTCTACTACGTCTACAATCCCGATACAGCTGCTATACATACCACGTTAAGTGCTGCTACTTCTACGTGTACCGCTCTACTACGTCTACAGTCCCGAGACTGCTGCTATATATACCACGTCAAGTGCAACTACGTCTACGTGTACCCCTCTACTACGTCTACAGTCCCGATACTGCTGCTATATATACCACGTCAAGTGCAACTACGTCTACGTGTACCCCTCTACTACGTCTACAGTCCCGATACTGCTGCTATATATACCACGTCAAGTGCAACTGCTTCTACGTGTACCCCTCTAACTACGTCTACAGTCCCGATACTGCTGCTATACATACCACGTCAAGTGCAACTACGTCTACGTGTACCCCTCTAACTACGTCTACAGTCCTGATACTGCTGCTATACATATCACGTTAAGTGCAACTACGTCTACGTGTACCCCTCTACTACGTCTACAGTCCCGATACTGCTGCTATATACATACCACGTTAAAGGCAACTGCTTCTAGTGAGTGAGTGAGTGAGTTGGGTTTAACGCCGCTTTTAACAGTATTCCAGTTATATCACGGCGTGTCAGCTTAATGTGGGAGGAAAGCCCGAAGTGACGCAGGTCTTAGACGTTTACCACTTCAGTGAAACCCACGAGCACTGGTATGGTGCTGACAAACCTAGAAACATAATCGGGGCGAACCGGGATTCGAACCCACAATCATAGGTTTCTGGCGTGCAGCGAATCGCGGCGCCTTAGACGACTGGGCCACCCGTGCCCCCTCAACTGCTTCTACGTGTACCGCTCTACTACGTCTACAGTCCCGATACCGCTGCTGTACATACCATGTTAAGTGCAACTACGTCTACGTGTACCCCTCTAACTACGTCTACAGTCCCGATACTGCTGCTATATATACCACGTCAAGTGCTGCTACTTCTTCGTGTACCGTTCTACTACGTCTACAGTCCCGAAACTGCTGCTATACATACCACGTCAAGTGCTGCTACTTCTTCGTGTACCGTTCTACTACGTCTACAGTCCCGAAACTGCTGCTATACATACCACGTCAAGTGCTGCTACTTCTTCGTGTACCGTTCTACTACGTCTACAGTCCCGAAACTGCTGCTATACATACCACGTTAAGTGCTGCTACTTCTTCGTGTACCGTTCTACTTCGTCTACAGTCCCGATACTGTTGCTTTTCACACCATGTTAAGTGCTGCTACTTCTTCGTGTACCCCTCTACTACGTCTACAGTCCCGATACTGCTGCTATACATACCACGTTAAGTGCTGCTACTTCTTCGTGTACCGTTCTACTTCGTCTACAGTCCCGATACTGCTGCTATATATACCACGTTAAGTGCTGCTACTTCTTCGTGTACCGTTCTACTACGTCTACAGTCCCGATACTGCTGCTCTACATACCACGTCAAGTGCAACTGCTTCTACGTGTACCCCTCTACTACGTCTACAGTCCCGATACTGCTGCTCTACATACCACGTCAAGTGCAACTACGTCTTCGTGTTACCCTCTACTACGTCTACAGTCCCGATACTGCTGCTATATACATACCACGTTAAAGGCAACTGCTTCTAGTGAGTGAGTGAGTGAGTTGGGTTTAACGCCGCTTTTAACAGTATTCCAGTTATATCACGGCGTGTCAGCTTAATGTGGGAGGAAAGCCCGAAGTGACGCAGGTCTTAGACGTTTACCACTTCGGTGAAACCCACGAGCACTGGTATGGTGCTGACAAACCTAGAAACATAATCGGGGCGAACCGGGATTCGAACCCACAATCATAGGTTTCTGGCGTGCAGCGAATCGCGGCGCCTTAGACGACTGGGCCACCCGTGCCCCCTCAACTGCTTCTATGTGTACCCCTCTAACTACGTCTACAGTCCCGATACTGCTGCTATATATACCACGTCAAGTGCAACTGCTTCTACATGTACCCCTCTAATACGTCTACAGTCCCGATACTGCAGCTATATATACCACGTGAAATGCTGCTTCTTCTACGTGTTCCGCTCTACTACGTCTACAGTCCCGATACTGCTGCTATATCTACCACGTTAAGTGCTGCTACTTCTTCGTGTACCCCTCTACTACGTCTACAGTCACTGTTCAGACACTTGACCGCCTCTGTTGTCTTGTCGATAGAGCAGCCCGATGAGAAGAATGTTGATGGCCGCGACAAACCAAAAGACTTCGAAATAGTCATTTGTTGTTACCCTGCCTGACACTCGGCATTAAGTGAGTGAGTGAGTTTGGTTTAACGCCGCTTTTAACAGTATTCCAGTCATATCGCGGCGTGCCAGCTTAATGTGGGAGGAAAGCCTGAAGTGATGCAGGTCTCGGACGTTTACCACTTTCGTGAAACCCACGAGCACGGGTATGGTGCTGACAAACCTAGAAACATAATCGGGGCGCACCGTGATTCGAACCCACAATCATAGGTTTCTGGCGTGCCCAAGGGACGCAACTCTGCACAGCGACTCGCGGCGCCTTAGACGACTGGGCCAGCCGCATTAAGTGGACAAAACAAAGACTTATTAATTCGGAGTCCAAATATTGTTTCTGTGTGGGCTAGCACTATAATTTAACGGCCACTGTCTGTCTGTCTGTCTGTCTGTCTGTCTGTCTGTGTCTCTCCCTTTCTTTGTTAGTATTCCGTGTCAGCCTCCCCCCCCCAAAAAAAAACACCAACAAAAAAACAAAAAAAAACTCCAAAAAAACCCAACAACAACAAACAAACAAAAAACAACACACAAACAAAAACACTGTGTAAGATTGAAAGCTATGATAAGGAGAATTAAGGGGGACCTACTGTAAGTTAAGTGATTAACACCAAACAGAAGACGTTCACGGAAATGTCTGCTTCACCGTGCAACAAGGGAGGTAACTCCGCATGTCCTGTTTATCATATTACTCCATCTTCACTCAACACAGAACCTATACTTAGTGTATGTGACAGTGTCCAGGCAGGTTCTCAGTGCGTCTGATTGACAAGTGCACGTCAACGGTCAACAAAAGAATGTCTGTTTTACAAAGGGAAACTTCTGCAATGTACCTTTTGCAAAGCGGACGCATTATATGCAATACTTGTATCAAACGATACCAGGAAGCCTCGAGATCGTGTACTTCATGTGATCGATGATTGTGTAGCCTCCTATGTATGTTTTTTTCTTTTGTATGGTTTCCCAGGGGAATATACGCACTCATACCTGTAGTAAAACCTCCTTATATGGAGATCGGTAGTGAGGTCCTTTGACGGATGCGTGTCATCGTGCTCCAGTGGTGTAGGACATTGCTCATGCTATCACTCACTGTGTTACCTGGTCAAGGCTCGAATATTCGCAAGCCGCCATGATATAGCTAGGATATTGCGTGTCATCGCGCTCCAGTGGTGTAGGACATTGCTCATGCTATCACTCACTGTTTTACCTGGTCAAGGCTCGAATATTCGCAAGCCGCCATGATATAGCTAGGATATTGCGTGTCATCGCGCTCCAGTGGTGTAGGACATTGCTCATGCTATCACTCACTGTTTTACCTGGTCAAGGCTCGAATATTCGCAAGCCGCCATGATATAGCTAGGATATTGCGTGTCATCGCGCTCCAGTGTTGTAGGCCATTGCTCAGGCTATCACTCACTGTTAAAACAGTGGCTGGCTGGCCGCCACGGCATAGCTAGGATATTGCTGACTGTGGCGCACAAACCGATCACGCATATGCAAAGACATGATTTCATCAAGCTCGTGTATCTATCTGACAACAATTTAGATTCATGATTAACGAATAATGGCACACAAAATAACTTTATATATAAACATAAAAATATTATATCGTAAATCAGCAAACAACAAAATATGTAGCACTCAAACCGATGCCAAATAAATCCCCATGTCAGCTTGACCCGTCGGGTTTTTATGCGATTGCGACTCGAGAAGGTAATTAAAGGTGAGGTGAAATGGGGTTTAACGTCGCGTCCAAGATTATTGCACTTATGTAGCGACGTGCATGCACGTGTGTGTGTTTGTGTAGCTGCTTGTACTTGACCGGACTGATGCCGATTTATAATGCTAGCCCACTGAGATACCATGCCGCAGTTTAACATGAATACCCCACTCAAACACAGTATACTGACTACGAGCCGACCAGTCCTGTTTTAGACCCTTAATGCCGAGCGCCAGACAGGGTAACAACATGAACCATATTTTAAAGGCTCTTGGTATGACGCGGCCGGGGATCGAACCCCTTACGCTCTCCGGTCGGACGCTCTACCACTAGACCCCGGAGGCGGTAGAAGGTATTGAAACTCTCAGTTGAATGTATGCGTAGCACCGGGCCACAATGGTAAAGGATATCATCGTTCGGCCGGCAGGGGCATGCTTGACCAATAGCTCCACACAACGTACAGTATCAGGCTTGACGCATTGGTATACATTGTATCACAAATGCGGGTATCAGGCTTGACGCATTGGTATACATTGTATCACAAATGCGCGTATCAGGCTTGACGCATTGGTATACAAATGTACCACAAATGCGGGTATCAAGCTTGACACATTGGTATACATTGTATCACAAATGCGGGTATAAGGCTTGACGCATTGGTATACATTGTATCACAAATGCGGGTATCAGGCTTGACACATTGGTATACATTGTATCACAAATGCGGTTATCAGGCTTGACACATTGGTATACATTGTATCACAAATGCGGGTATCAGACTTGACGCATTGGTATACAAATGTACCACAAATGCGGGTATCAGGCTTGACGCATTGGTATACATTGTATCACAAATGCGGGCATCAGGCTTGACACATTGGTATACATTGTATCACAAATGCGGGTATCAGGCTTGACGCATTGGTATAAAAATGTACCACAAATGCGGGTATCGGGCTTGACGCATTGGTATACAAATGTACCACAAATGCGGGTATCAGGCTTGACGCATTGGTATACAAATGTACCACAAATGCGGGTATCGGGCTTGACGCATTGGTATACAAATGTATCACAAATGCGGGTATCAGGCTTGACGCATTGGTATACAAATGTACCACAAACGCGGGTATCAGGCTTGACACATTGGTATACATTGTATCACAAATGCGGGTATCAGGCTTGACGCATTGGTATACAAATGTACCACAAATGCGGGTATCGGGCTTGACGCATTGGTATACAAATGTATCACAAATGCGGGTATCAGGCTTGACGCATTGGTATACAAATGTACCACAAATGCGGGTATCAGGCTTGACGCATTGGTATACATTGTATCACAAATGCGGGTATCAGGCTTGACACATTGGTATACATTGTATCACAAATGCGGGCATCAGGCTTGACACATTGGTATACATTGTATCACAAATGCGGGTATCGGGCTTGACGCATTTGTATACATTGTATCACAAATGCGGGTATCAGGCTTGACACATTGGTATACATTGTATCACAAATGCGGGTATCAGGCTTGGCGCATTTGTATACATTGTATCACAAATGCGGGTATCAGGCTTGACACATTGGTATACATTGTATCACAAATGCGGGTATCAGGCTTGGCGCATTGGTATACATTGTATCACAAATGCGGTTATCAGGCTTGACACATTGGTATACATTGTATCACAAATGCGGGTATCAGGCTTGGCGCATTGGTATACATTGTATCACAAATGCGGGTATCAGGCTTGGCGCATTGGTATACCACAAATGAGGGTATCCGGCTTGACGAGATTAAAAAAAACAGATCACATTCTATATCACATTACGTGTTTATTCATGTATGAAGCTCCGCACATATATTAACATATGAAAGAATATTGCATTGCCTATATCATTTTAACAACAATGGACGGTTTGTTATGTAGTTCCCAAATATACAATTTAGGGGGGATAAATTGCTCTGTTGGTAATCACAATTTGAAGGCACGCCATGGAAATATGGCATTAAAAACAGGGTGTTTTACTTTGCAGATGTCGTTGTAATTATCAACGATGACGGACGTAAATCAGATTTGAGCTTTTCTGAAGCGCATACAATGAATCATACAGACTTAAGACGTCGAGAGTTCAACTCACTCTCATCCCAGATAATAGAATTCTATAAAGCCTAAGGGACGCAACCCTGCACAACAAACTGACAATGGCAGTTAGGTCACCCGTGTCTCTTCAAGGCCGAGGTAAATAAAAGTATATACATATTCACAATGAGGTTCGAGTGTACATGAAATGCACTGTCTGTGCACGTTGCTTGAATAACTGCATATCATGCATATCTGTATGTGAATAGCCTACAGCTGTCTGAGTGAATACAGCGGTGAGTCAGATCTAACAATTCTTTCAGTGTCGTTTCAGTGATCATTCAATAACCCGTGCTTTTGTCAGATCCTGCCTTTAGAAGAGAAACAATGTTAAACCGTGTTAAAATACTTGTGGGTAAATAATATCATGGCAACACTTACACTGGTATTACTTTACCAACTAACCCATCACATAGTACTTCCCAAAGCATCCACAGCTCTACATGGAATGTGAGACACACGTCCCAGCTCAAATCATGTCCATAAATATCTCTCTGGTTCTCTTTTCGCTTTCCTCGTCTTTCACAACTGTCTGTTAAATGTGTGTGACCAAACATCACAGGACCATGGAGCCAGGTTGGTCATGAACTCCTGTTCAAGGCAAGACACCAGTTCACACGATGAGACAGGGGTTTCTTCTGCGGTTCTCCAAACGTCAACAAACGTAACGTGTTGTGAAGCTAGACATCTCGAGTGTATGTCATTGCCGGACAATCTTCAAAAGTTCAGTGTCAGGAGCTGTTTCAATGAACATTTGTTCTCAAGGACAGTGGTTTCCCAATGACCTTTAGTGATCATACGGGATCGCCAGAATTTGATTCCAGAGATTCCTCAAAGATTTCAAGATGCCTTCTTCCGAATGGTATGTGAATATTTGACTCTGAGGGGTTTTCTGAGCTTCACGTGAGAGAACTGTTGCCACCGCTTGCCTCTACTGTGTTCACTTGGGTTGACATCCGGCCCTTTCAATCCTTCTCTCATGTAATGTTCCACCAGTTCTTTGAGGTTGTCAAAATCTGTGCCACCAGGAAAGATGTACAGACGAACCCGGGTGCCATGCTGACGCTCGAAGATTAGATAGTTACGTAGTGCATTGAGATGGCTGGAAGAACGAAAAGAATCATATTAAATCTCCGCCATGTATGATAATAAAAATATAAAAGCAAAAGGGAAGTAAGACCCAATCTTCCTCAAGAGGTATTGAAGAAAATCCTTTAATGCATTTACTACTATATACACGCGTATCAGAGACCATTGTTTACATGAAACAAGTAAATGTTTACATGTGTGTCTTTGACATTCACCAATTCAGTGGAACCCTACAACACTGGTATGGTGATGACAAACACAGAAACATAATGGCGGCACATCTAGGATAGGAACACACGATCACAGGCTTCCCTACCTAAGGGAAGCAACTCTGCGCATCACAACACAATTATGACTTACCTAACTGTGATGACGTATTGTCTTTTGCGCCCAATCCACCAAACAATGAAGTTGCCATCTTCCTGCTGGTAACGCTTCATGGTTGAGCAGATCTGGTTAAAGAAATTTTAAATGTATAAACTTATCAGAAGATCTTTACTTCTTTTGAAAATACCGTTTTAGAATGCAATGAAATTGTTTCGTAGATATATGAAATTGTTTCCACAAATAAGGGTTCACCGCTATTAGTGTCCGAATATATTTCTGTTTGTCTTCGATATGTATTCTATCATGGTACTTTATCAATGAATTAAATGAACCAATAGTCGTGAGACCTGTCCAGTGCAAGAACCGGGATATGTACCTGAGTCTCTATCAGTGCTTGTAGTAAGAGGCGACTAACGGGATCGGGTGGTAAGGCACCATGACTTGGTTGATGCACGTCATCGATTACAATTTTGTAGGATATTGCTGAGTGCGGCGTTAAACAACCAACCAACTATCAGTACTCTCTCTATCTAAGGGGGAGGGGTATGTTCAAGTTCCGTTTTCATAATACTCCGACCCCATATGGCATATTTACGAATTCTGAGTGGTCAAATAGCACGTAGAGAGGTTAGCTAAGTTGTTAAAGTGACTCCTATGTTTGACACAATATATGAAGTCTATTCTTGGTGTTACCCTCCTTAATATGTTGTTGTTGTGGAACGAAATGTTCCAGCTATATGACGACGGTCTGTATATAATCGAGTCTGGACAGATAATCTAGTGATTGATATCATGAGCATCGATCCACGCATTTGGGATACGATGACATGCATCAACCAAGTCAGCGAGACTGACCACCCGATCCCGTTAGACGCGTCCTTACGACAAGCATAGTCGTCTTTTACGGCAAGCATAAGTTGCTGAAGACCTATTCTATCCTGGCTTTTCACAAGTCCCCTCCTTAATATGGCTGGTATAATATGCAATGCGGCGTGACATGCAACCCACTCATTATCCGAATAACGGTGCTAAATCCAAAATAACAAAACATAATCAGTGTCTCAAAATTCCCTGAAATGTAAATATACCTGTTTCTTACCGATTCCTCCGTTTCCTGTGGACACCATCCGGGCACTGCATCCAGATCACATAAATCCCTGACGATAGGCCTGTCATGGCTTGTCCTCAGTCTCTTCATTGGTATGGGTGGAGACGGTGTAGGTGGGAGAGACCGAAGCTGGTTCTGGGAGATGTCATCAATGTAAGTATACTGTGAGTCATCAGGTACACCCTCTAGGTATTCCATATCATTAGCACTCCAGTGTCGGTTCATTGGGATCGGTTGTTTTTTGGGTGGAAACTTGGTCATCTGCTGCATGTCAAAGTAGGATGCATCCCGTTCTTCATCTTCAGCGCTGAATCGTGCGTACACAAGTCCATCTGAGTTCATCTGAGATGGCATTTCTGCAGGCATGCTCTCCGACCGATTCATTGCCATGTACTCGGTTAATTGCACATGGGGTAATCCTTGGGGTGGGTTGACGCCTGAAGAGGTTGAGAACCCAAAATATCCACTGCTGCCTTGTTGAATCACTAACGGGACTGTCTGGTGTCTATTAGAATTTTCACTCTCCATTGAACTCTCCATTGGCTCACCCTCCATTGCACTGTCCTGTTTAGATGTCATTGACCCACTGTTTCCTCTGTAACTAAGGTATCCATCAGCATCAGTGTCTATTACGGTAAAAGCTGAAGCATCACTAGTCGGTCTGCTGCGACTGTCAATATCAATTTCCATCAGCGAATTCTGCGAGGCAAATGTTGCATAGCCATGGCTGTCCTTTGAAACAACACACTGATCAGGAGGTCTCTTAAACTCGTCTGGAACTGACTTTGGTCTCTCCTTCTCTTCCTTACTGTCTCTTTTAGCAGGAACAGTAGTGGGTTCACCTTTCTGCCTTAACACTGGAAGAGAATGCGACCCATGCATACCCTGGAGTTCTCCTTTCTCCTGAGCCACAACATCTATATAACCATCCTTCCTTTGCTGAAGAACGCACGGCATCGGCTTAACATTCGTCATAGGCATGCGTGGGAAGGAGGAAGGTGGGGGCATTCTGTCATGACTAACATAAATTTCATTTTTCACACATGGCAAAGGCTTTGAATGAGGCATAGATGATGCCATAGAGCTTGGTTTTTCTGGACGAAATGTCGCAGACTGGTTTGAAAATCGGAGCACAGGGTGTGTATGAGGAACGTAATCAGACACTTTTGGTGTGTGCCTATTTGGCTTAGAGTCTGCTGACTTTCTTTGTGGCTCACATCTTTTCATTAGTGTCATGTCATCATCATCATCAAAGGATGCGGATCTGAAATGATCAGATTCGAATAAGTACCCTTTTGGGTAAGTACCCGAGGGCAGTGTTCTTAGAGTCGGATACGTTTCAACCACTGAACAAGATGGCTTCTTCAACAACGTTTGACGGTCCACATGTGATGAACTACATGACCATTCAAAACTTGGGAAATGATGCGGACTTGAGTTTGAGGAGCTTGGCAAGTTCTGACAATGCAGCGGTTTTATTGCAGATTCTCTCTCTGAGAGATTATTGTATCTGTCATAAGTTTCAGGATGAGCATAACCTGTATTTAATTGGACTTTGGGTGCAGTGACAGAACATAGATTGTTAGATGTTGATGCTTCATCTGTCACAGGTATATTAAAAGGGAGCGATGTTGCCTGGGAAGTGGAACGGTATCCAGGGTCGTACCCGCTTGGGTAACTTGGTGCACCCTCAGCCACACATGGTTTGGGAGTAGATATCTGGAAGCTGCCATAGACGCTTCTCTCGGATTCATCTGTAATTTCTCCTTTCTTAACAGATAGCTGTGTTCCCTGAAATAAAAGCGAGTTTAAATAAAATTAATAATTAAAATCAAAAAGTCTTCGCATTAAGAACAAATCTACAAAACAACATGACAGAATAATTAGTTCGAGTGGTAGAATTGTGTGAGTGGCGGTGGTACATGTAGGCAGGATATCCTTCCCTTTTCGCGAACACCTGGCGTCATCACTGATTTTAAGAGATCCATGTATATAATTTTCACTGCATTGTTGCCTTTTCTGTCCAAAGAAATCGTGACTGATTATTTTTAGATTTTATGTTTTATACATATTTTTGTATTTCAACCCATTCTTATATCCACATATGTTAATCCGTGTAGTTTCTTCAATGATCATGCTATTAGTTTCCACTTAATTCTGTGTCGTGTGGTTCAAAATAGTCCACAACGCTCAATCAGCCTAAACGCGCAAGGGCATGTAAGCTCGGTCTGAAGACCTGAGGTAATTTATACAGGCCACCTCACGAAATGCGTGCATTATTATTCGAGCAGCCAGCGAGACAATCCTGTGTGAGCTCGCGACTCAAAGGTAAACAAGTCCCATTACAGGGTAAGGATAGTTACTGAATAGTTAAAGACACGAGATCTGTTCTGTTCACAGGTAAAACAGTAACGATATTATTATAAACATACCGAGTAAATTATTACATATTCTCAAACACAAGCTCAGAATAATGTCAAATAACATTTTACAAATAATAATTACATTGGTGCACAAACGACATAGAAGTTAAGAATAGTTGGCAATTGTTATTGGTATGTGCTCATATATAATCAACTAAATCAGTTACATCGCAATATCATATTAATCATTACAAAGTGGCACATATCAATAAAGAAGGACGTTACATGACTGTGATAATGTTATTATAAGTCCGTGTAAGCGATTGATGACATACAATATAATATCAGTGTCATGGAGCCCCAGGCATACAATAAGAAAAATGTAGTATGTACCTTGAGATGATAAGCAGGCGTTTGCCAGGTTATCTTGGGGTTTGGACCTGCAATAACGTAGCTGGGCAGACCCGAGAGAACGTTTTCTAGACTTGCTGCCAAAGTAGAATCTTTCTTCGTGGTCACCGACAGGTACTTGAACTGTCCTCTTTCGTCTTCAATCTTGACGTTAAGCTGCATGGAATGTAAATCTGAAAGGAAGGGTTTACATGCGTTTACAGTTATTTAACAACACACATTCAGCGTTATATCATCACACCTGTGTCGGCACACCTTCATAACACGTGCCCTGCTTTTCAAACACATTGTCCAACAGAAGCTTCTATCTTCGTGAATGAGTAATAATTGTTTGCAAATACCACTTCAAAATACATCCATTGTCTACACCATGGATAGTTCAGGTATTCACTCAAAACAGAACATTTCGTTCCAGGTCAGTAGTTTGGAGACAGACTGGGCGTGCTCGCGGTTGGGGATTGAGACAGTCCTCTGTAATTACATACATGTATAAGGGGTCGGGATGACCTTTGACGAGTTGTAAGCGCGTATCGGATTTAATGCTTGGGCAATTCATTGACATAGACACACATATAAAGACCATCTGACACATGCTGCTATTTAGGAAGGCGAAACTAACAATGATAGATGAAGTCATTAACAATTCAAATCAGTTTGCTTTGAGTGTTACGGACTTGCCTGCACATTGTTGGATTGGAAACGGAAACACATAATAAATACATAATCAAGCATCCTAAAATATGACGTAAAGGTGAAAAAGCAAGCAAAAAAGTAATATTTTCACCAACACACCGAATTTCATTTTCAGCGTTGTTGCAGCGGCGTGTTTTCTGCAAAGGAATCTTCTATGCTACTTGAAGGAGGGCGATACAACGATCCCATTATTAAGCCTCCAGACAAAGCAGAGCAGTGTCGTATAACTACGGATATCTACGTCACAGGACCTGGCACTCGATCCCAGGGTCATAAGGGGTCAGATGTAAATCACGTTTTGCCCTCGCTCTCCACTTTCTCCCCTCGGCTGTGCATGCAGCCTGTGTGGGCATTCCCCAGCCAGTGTATTCCCCAGAAATAAACAGCCCACATCATTTGTGATAGGAAAGGGAGATGTTGAAGAACGATGCTATAGCCTTACATGCTGTCAGGTGCCGGGGGCGTTTCAAGCCAGATGTTTTGATAGATACTGTATATTTCCCTAGCTCACAAGGACATGATTTAACATAATGGCTACTGCTGACTCTGGTCGCATCACGAGTTGTTTGCACAGGCGTCGATCTATTTCCTTATGAAATGAATTTATGTGTACCGCACTTTATTCCCGGGAAAAGGGAAGTTAGTCCAGTGCTCAATAAATTTTGTGTATTTTTTTCTCATGGATAGTTCATGGTGACTAACTGATAGTGATTTATAAACGCATGCTTATAATATGGACGTGCTCTTCAGCATGCACACGGAACTTTTACTCAACAGGCGTCATTCAAAATCAGTAAAAGTGTTACAGGATTTCTGGTCCATCACTTGATTGTCTTGTTGACCCGAGAAGGTCCGGGTTAGAACAGGTCTTCAGCAACCCACGCTTACCATAAAAGGCAACTGTGCTTGTCGTAAAAGGCGACTAACGGAATCGGATGGTCAGGCTCGCTGACTTGGTTGATGCATGTCATCGGTCCCAATTGCGTGGATCGATGCTCATGATATCAATCACTGGACTGTCTGGTCCAGACTCGTTTATTTACAGAACGCCATCATATAGTTGAAATATTGCTGAGGCCTAAAAACAACCAACCAACCAACCAAATGTTTGTCAGGCAGCAAACACATTTTTTGTGTGCAAATTGTGCGAGTTGCGGGTGCTACCGTAGAACCGGAAATATGCTTACCCTTTACGCGAACACCTGGTGTCATCACTGATTTTCCGTGATCCTTTTATATACTTTTAACTGTAATTTTGCCTTATATGTCTAATGTAACATTTTTGTCAGATGGTCGAGTCTAGTCATTCTCTGACGTTAATGTTATATATTAACATGGTTTCGTCTCTTTTCTTTACTCACATTTCACATCAAATCACAACACCCCAACCCAACCCATATACATTGTTTGATGTTTAACGCCACACCCAGCAATATTCCAGCTATATGACGGCGGTCTGTAAATAATCGAGTCTGGACCAGACAATCCAGTATACCTTTCTTGTTTAACGCCGCACCTAGCATTATTCCAGCTATATGACGGCGGTCTGTAAATAATCGAGTCTGGACCAGACAATCCAGTATACATTGTTGTTTAACGCCGCACCCAGCAATATTCCAGCTATATGACGGCGGTCTGTAAATAAACGAGTCTGGACCAGACAATCCAGTGATTAATATCGTTAGCATCGATCCACGCAAACGGGATACGATGATATGCATCAACCAAGTCAGCGAACCTGACCACCCGATCCCGTTAGTCGCCTCTAACGACAAGCATAGTCACCCTCTACAGCAAGCACGGGTTGCTGAAGACCTATTCTAACCCGGATCTTCAACGGGTCGAAGTTAAATTAACAACACTTATATCAATGTTATGTTTTTGAACGACGTTATCACAAAAAATAATGGCCACTGTTGTTAGCTTTGTAATTAAAAATCATGTTAAAGGAAAAGAAGGTAGTTTCAAGAAGCAGATAATTTCTTATACGTACAAAATCCATCTGTAAAACACAGCATCACATTTGTTTCGGTGCCACACAAACGCGTTCACCCAGATCGACAACTTCTCGCTAACTAATATTCCAGGAGGAAATGGGAAATCAATGTTAAAGGTGAACATTTCCTGTAAAAGGCTTTTCTGAACATCCACTCCGTCCCGTAACCGGCCATTGTGCGGTTGGGTTTTACCATAAACTCGGTTTGTCATTAACACCTGCCAGGTGAATGCCATATCCGGTTTAAGCTAAATCCTGTTACGGATGCAAGCTCCATGCATGACATAAATCACGTGAATGATTTTGAATAAGGTTGTTCTTGAAAGTGAAGGTAATGTGCACATTTAAACACTTTCAGTTCCATAGATTTATATATGGTTCAAACTTTCTCCATCGCGAAGATTGTCAAGTGTAAAGAAATATACTTAGTTATATACAACGAGTTAGCCTTTTACGCCAACAGAATCTGTGTCGGTAGATAATTAAGATGGATTCTCTGGCTTTGATGTTTCATGATATTATTTTGTAACATTTGCACATAAGCTGAGAAAATAGTTTTTTCTTAATCTAGGGATGTGAACATTAGCCTAAACTTTTTAAAGAAGGACTAGAGGTCCGGACCAGTAAACAGGTGCTGAGATCGTATCCCGCTAGTGCCCGGGTTGTTATTCAGCCTTGGGACTAACAATGTTTACAGGTATTTACAGTGTCACTACCCATAATGCACAGTACATTCACCGTGTGCATTCAAAAGAACCCACTCGTCCGATTGTAGATGAGTGAGTGAGTCGGGTTGCTTTTAACAGTATTCCAGTTATATAGCGGCGTGTCAGCTTAATGTGAAAGGAAACCCCTAAGTGATGCATGTCTCAGACATTTACCACTTTGGTGAAACCCACGAGCACGGGTATGGTGCTGACAAACCTAGAAACATAATCGGGGCGAACCGGGATTCGAACCCACAATCATAGGTTTCTGGCGTGCCTAAGGGACGCAACTCTGCACAGCGAATCGCGGCGCCTTAGAAGACTGGGGCACCCGTGCCACCTTAGACGACTGGACCGCCCGTGCAGTTTAAAATAGCAATGGTTAATTCCTCTTGTATATAGACGCGAAGGTTATTTAATTGTCGTGTTTCATCAAGTTCGTAACGAGTTTTAAGACAATTGTTTGAGTAATAAGATTTGTAATTCATTACATTTTCCTGCCGTCCTCAACACGAGTTGTGCTAAAACATCTACGCTTAACTCAACCACGCTGAGTCTCAAGACTCCGCGTGAATAAATTAAAAAGGGAGTCCAACTGAAGTCTAGAATGATTTGGCAAGTCTAGATTGTCTCAGATTATATATATATATATATATATATATATATATATATATATATATATATATATATATATATAATATATATGTATATGGTAATCTAAACCTAAATATGTAGTTTTGCTTACGTTCATCCATATTGGACCGCCTCCGTGAGGTAGAGCGGCCGCGTCATACCAAAAGACGTTCAAAGATGGTACTTGTTGTTACCCTGTCTGGCGCTCGGCATTAAGGGGCTAAAACAAGGACTGGTCGGCTCGGAGTCAGTATACTGTGTCTGAGTGGGGTATTCATGTTAAACTGCGGCATGGTATCTCAGTGGGCTAGTACTATAAATCGGCATCAGTCCGGACTAGTACAAGCAGCCACACAAACACATACACGTGCATGCACGTCGCTATATAAGTGCAATAATCTTGGAGGCGACGTTAAACTCAATTTCACCTCACCTCAAATAACACAAGATGGTACCTGCTGTTACCCACCCGGCGTTCGCGTCAAGGGGATAACACAAGGGTTGGAGTCAGCACAACGCGTATGAGGGGGTATCCGTGTTTTAGTGGCATTTAGAAGTTGTGATGGTGTGATGAAGAAAGACGAGTTCTAAGGATGAACAACTTCTTTATTACAATTAGTGCGACGTTTCGGTGTAGATCCTAACACCTTTATCACCCCGACCACAACATCCAGTGGAACAACATCAAGATCCTGGCCAACAACCAATCAGACTACAAAATCAGGAAATTCCTAGAAGCCATCTACATCAAAAGGATCCAGCCAGCAATGAACAGAGACCAAGGCTATTACATCCCGCCTGCTTACCATCACCTAATTGCTAAATCCCTTTGTCCATCCAATTAATCCAGTGGCTTCCATCATCTCTATCAGTCTGCTTGTTTACTCTGCTTGTTTACTCTGTGTTCATTAGTCATCCACTGGCTTCAAATTATCTTAATCACCTCTCTGTGTCCATCAACTAGTCACTGTATAAACTTAGATGTCAATAAGTGTATATATACCTATGTTGTTTAGCACCGTGCCCCCACTGCAAACAACCCGAAACCACAGAACACGCACTCATTCACTGCACCCACTACAAAACACACAGAACCACACTACAAACCACCCTAAATCTAAATAAGGTTCCTACTCTAGATGAAATACTAAACCCTCAAAATAAACTAGAAAACTTCAAGGCCCTAGGCGTATTCCTAATCAAAACAGACCTAATTAAGCGCATCTAAAAATTAATTAATCTACCAATCCAAAAACCAATAAACATACAAACACCCACCTCACCCGGCTCCCTTAGTTCCCTCCTCCACCCACCTCGGCATTTATTCCAAATTTAAAAATTTCAAAAAATCAATATAAGCAACCCCTAAAAGCCCCCTCTTGGGTTGCACACACCTCTTTCACCCTTTTCGGAATACATTAAATGGTCTGGCCAGGCCCGTGTGCGAAATACGCTGCAGTCGGAAAGCGCACGTTAAATCTTCTATATCAGTCAGTCAGTCAGCACTATTAGCCCTAACAACCAATCTATATTCACGGCCGAACTTATGGGCATGGCCTCAGCCCTGCAAAACCAACAATCTAAAAACAACAATAAAATCCTAATTCTCACCGACTCCCTTAGTGGACTACAAGCCCTCCAAAACAAAAATACCAAAAAACGACCTAAATTAATAAACCAAACACTTAAAAGGTCCAACGACCTAACAAAAGCAGGCAAACAAATAACCTTCTTGTGGATCCCCGCCCACGTAGGAATTTACGGCAACGAAAGCGCCGATAAAGCAGCTAAATTATCTCTCAAAATACCAGAAATAAGCCTAAACCTACCCATCTCAAAATCAGAAATAAAAAGTGTTAACAAACAAAAAATAACCAAAAAATGGCATAATCAATATCAAAACACAAATAGCCAAATCAAAAAAGTGCTCAGAAAACCACTAGCCAAACCAAAAATCCTACACCCCTCAAAAAGAATTGACAGATCAATTACAAAACTCCAAACAGGACACACTAACCTAAATAACCACCTAAAAAAACTTAAAAGGCACACCACAGGCAACTGCCCCCACTGCAAACAACCCGAAACCACAGAACACGCACTCATCCACTGCACCCACTACAAAACACACAGAACCACACTACAAACCACCCTAAATCTAAATAAGGTTCCTACTCTAGATGAAATACTAAACCCTCAAAATAAACTAGAAAACTTCAAGGCCCTAGGCGTATTCCTAATCAAAACAGACCTAATTAAGCGCATCTAAAAACTAATTAATCTACCAATCTAAAATCCAATAAACATACAAACACCCACCTCACCCGGCTCCCTTAGTTCCCTCCTCCACCCACCTCGGCATTTATTCCAAATTTAAAAATTCCAAAAATTCAATATAATTAAGCAACCCCTAAAAGCCCCCTCTTGGGTTGCACACACCACTTTCACCCTTTTCGGAATACACTAAATGGTCTGGCCAGGCCCGTGTGCGAAATACGCTACAGTCGGAAAGCGCACGTTAAATCTTCTATATCAGTCAGTCAGTCAGCACTATTAGGACTTATTTTCGATGTACATCTCACCTGGGATGCTCACATCCAAAACCTAACAACTAAATGCAGTAAAGACCTAAACACCCTAACACCCTAACAGATGCCTAACTGGCTATGACTGGGGAGCCTCCAAAGATACCCTCCTCTCTCTCTACATATCACTAATTAGATCCAAACTAGACTACGGCTGCGCCATATACAACACCCTAAACAATTCTCTATCTAAAAAACTTGACTCAATACAATATCAGGCTCTCAAACTAATTACACGCACCCAACATGGCACCTCCTACACTTCACTTCAGGCCTTAACAGGAGAAATGCCACTAAATCTACGGAGGGAACAGCTAAGCTTAAATTTCTGGGCCGCGTCCCAATCAAACCCTCTCATCCAAAACTTAATAAACCAAAATATCAGCCCCCAAAACCAAGCCCTAGCTCGTAAACACCCCTTACTTACCCCAATATCCCAAAGAATAACAAACTACCTAAATGAACACCAAATTAAAAATCTTAAACAAAACTGCAAACAATCAAATATCTTCACCCCTAAACTTAAAATACCCCAAATAGACACAACACTAGCTAGCCAAATAAATAAACAAACCGACCCAAACATAGCTAAAACCACCACACTAGCATACATACACGAAAATTGGCCAAATTGGTGTCCCATTTACACGGACGGATCTTCAGATCCGACCTCCAAACATACAGGTTTCGGAGTCCATACCACACAACCAACTAAAACCACACAATCCTTCCGACTCCCAAACAACCAATGAATATTCACGGCAGAACTAATGGGCATGGCCTCAGTCCCCCATAATCAAGAATCCAAAAACCACAAAAAAATCCTAATACTTACCGACTCTCTAAGTGGACTGCAAGCCCTCCAAAACAAAAATACCAAAAACCGACCTAAATTAATAAATCAAATACTTAAAAGCTCCAACGACCTAACTAAGGCAGGCAAACAAATAACCTTCTTGTGGATACCCGCCCACGTAGGAATATACCGTAATGAAAACGCCGATAAGGCAGCCAAACTATCCCTCAAAATCCCAGAAATAAGCTTAAACTTACCCATCTCAAAATCAGAAATTAAAAGCGTAAACAAGCAAAAAATCACCCCAAAATGGCATAACCTATATCTAAACTCAAATAGCCAAATAAAAAAAGTACCAAAAATTCTCCATCCATCAAAAAAAATCGACAGAGTAATCACTAAACTCCAAAAAGGACACACCAACCTAAATAACCATCTAAAAAAATTAAAAAAACACACTACAGGTAACATCCCACACTGCAAACAACCAGAAACCCCAGAACACGCACTCATCCACTGCACACATTACCTAACACATCGAACCGCATTCCAAACCACCCTCAATCTAAACAAGGCTCTCACTCTAGAAGCAATACTAAACCCACAAAATAAACCAGAAAACTTCAAGGCCTTAGGCGTATTCTTAATCAAAACGGAACTAATAAAACGCATCTAAAAACACTATAATCTACCAAATCAAAATCACAAAAACAAACAAACATCCACCATACCAAGCTCCCTTAGTTCTCCTCCCCAACCCCATCGGCATCTATTCCAAATCTCAAAATTCCTAAATTCTATATAAGCAACCCCTAAAGCCCCTCTTGGGTTGCACACACCACTTTCGCCCCTTTCGGAAACACATTAAATGGCCTGGCCGGGCCCGTGTGCGAAATACGCATCAGTCGGAAAGCGCACGTTAAATCTCCAAAGTAAGTAAGTAAGTTAGTAAGCACTATCCATCACTTGCTTGATAAAGGTGTTAGGATCTACACCGAAACGTCGCACTAATTGTAATAAAGAAGTTGTTCATCCATAGAACTCGTCTTACTTCACTATAAAACCGTCAGTCCGGACTAGTACAAGCACCCACACGTGCCTGCACGTCGCTGTGTAATTGAAATAATCTTGAACGCGAAGTTAAACGTTTCTATCTCACCTGAACATAATCTAAAATATTCATACTTACTTGTATTACCCCAAACATCACCATTGTTTGATCTAACAGAGCCTCTGACTGAAGCCATCACCAAGGCCTGGTACATTCTTATGCATGTATGACTCCTATTACCACATCTATACTAGCAGCAACAGCTGTTACTGTAGGCGTGTCCAGGTATGTATTGGAAGTTTCCTTAGAAACACACTTGTTCGGTCAATATGTAGTCAGACACACACATATGTCCATAACTGTAATAAGGCTGTGATCATCTATACTATGTTTGTTTTGTTTGTAGATTAACGCCGCACTCAGCAATATTCCAGTTATATGACGGCGATCTGTAAATAATCGAGTCTGGACCAGACAATCCAGTGATTGACGTCATGAACATTGATCCACGCAATTGGGATACGATAACATCAGCAGCCAAGTCAGCGAGCCTGACCTCCAGATCCCGTTAGTCGCCTCCTACAAGCATTGTCGCCTTTTACGACAAGCATAAGCTGCTGAAGACCTATTCTAACACGGATCTCCACGGGTCCCATATACATGTACATCGTGATTGTGATAGTAGCATTCATGTGCCTTTAGCAATATATATACGTCCATTATTACCGAATCTCCTGAGAAATCAATTTAGATTGCGTGCGTATTGACCGCAAAACAATCAGGAGTTTTAATGTGTACAGTGCGAGACATATACCCTTAGGTTGATAAATGCGTTGTTCTGAAACTCATTAACCTTGGCGTCTTACTAATTACTCGAATTAACATGTAGTGAGTCATACTTGGCTTTCGGCCTTGCAACGCAACACATTCGCTTTGTACTGATCTCCTTGAATATGTTGCCTATGCACGTATAACGCATGAGTCATTTCACTAGTTTATTAATGGTATTGATTGTGTTTGTATGTGTGGCACTCTCTATCCCAGCAGTTTAACGAGGCAGCCCTGCAACATGGCATCCCTGTTGCTAAGCTACAGGTAAATCATTGATTCGGAGGGGCATGCGCAGTCAACTGATAGCAAATTCCAGTCAGGGCGTGGTCACCATGCAAGCTTAAGGGTACTCCTTGACACGAGGTCGTTACAGTGTCTGGGCAAACAGCTGATCGTGATTCAATGCTTCCTTCTGTGTAATTGATCAATTTACTAGAAATGCATATACGTACAATAAATACGATGTAACACCCGCTCGTATTGTTTCAAACTATCATAAAAATACAGATGTTACTAATTGAAGCACGCTCATTGATTTTAATATTTAAGTGTTTCGTATAAGAAGTAATGGAGTTAGTGGTGCATCTATATATGTTTGAATAAAGTCTATGAAAATGTATTAATCCACATCTTAAACATATATATTGTTTACAGAAGCTTAAACACAACCCGGTAGTTATCTTAATGACACAAAGACAATTGTAACATATTGTCATGTTGAACTTAAAAATCGACATTATAAATAGTAAATTTCAGCTCTGTGGTTTAGTGTAAACGGTTAGCGTGTCATATTGTAGATTGGAGTGCATAATATTCGAAGCTAGTCATATGTCGATGAGTCACACAATAAAGTCAACAATACTGTGCTGCAGTACACGACAGGACATAATCCTACCCCTAGCCCGTAGACATTTAAACCTTGCACCCGGAAGATGGGACAACTGTCACCCAATTTTAAAGTATACTAGAAACGTTATGCATTTTGAAGTTTTATAGGTGATCGGCTGTAAACGTCTAACATTTCTACAACTCATTTGGGGATATGTTGCAACAAAAATAACACGACTACGTAACTACATATTTGCATTCATTTAGCATTGTATGTTAAGTGTCATCCCAGATGACCAAACAATGTATCCGCTCTTGCTGCTTATAACATATCATATTATGACACGTGTAAAAACAACCATACAATAATCTGTATTATAAATAACATTTCATATGATTTGTTCATAAAAAACTTGCACTTTACAGATGGATTTATTAAGGGTAAGACAGGATCATATATCTGTATGCTTTATATCGGATAAACGATTATATGAGATTGAAAAGCATTTTATCGTGTTTTTCTTGTCAAATAAAATTTCAAACAAAAATAGATTTTAAAGGAAATGACACTGCTATATAACGTGGATAAACCTTCTGATAATCAGTTAACGGTTCTAATTCATTAAAAAGTCATTGATATTGACCACAATAATGGAATAATATTGATTCAACAATAGTAAAACATTAACATGTAAATTCTGCAGGTATTTTCTGTTTTTGAATAACCATTATAATCATTAAGAACAATCTCTATCCCCAATTTCCAAAAGGCCAATCAGTAATATTTATATGTACAGTTCTGTGTCTTTAAGCTCAAACAATAAGCGACATAAAGAAATCAATGAGATAGCAATTCCCAGGACATGCTTCCTGTCGCCAGTTACCTAATATTATCGCAACTGTGGCATGAACACCAGGAAGTGATATCGGTAACAGCTCGTCAATTCCATCCACTCTATTGTTCGTGCTCATGGCGATTATCTGCCAACGCGGCCAGTTGTCACTCCAGCGTATAATATACCCCTGGGTGGTTACATCCATACTAAATCCTATTAGACCTTTTGCAGTGATTTACAAATGCTTCGTGAAGATTGTTGGTAATGTGGATTACATTTTTAAGCTTCATGATACAGAATTGTCTTTCATTGTTAAGGTCAACCCCTTTAACACAGCGTACGTAATAATAAAAACAATTTGCGTGAATGATAAAGTGAACAATTGAGGCAGCACAAGCTGATATTGTCAAATAGTTCAATTTTCTCATGTGTAATCACATCACAACGCTGCAAAGAAAATTAGATAACATATATCTCTAAAATAAATGTATTTCTCCTAATATGCAGTGGGAGATGTTCATTTTTGTGTGCAATGTTCATGTTTCAGAAGACAATATTGGCATAACCCGTCTGCAAAGGGTATTTCATGGAGTATAACAGTATTCACTGCATGTCTAAAGCTAAATGTTAACATAATTTCATGATATATAAATCTTCATTCAACCTTCCCCAAGGGAATACACGGTATTGATAGTTTCAAAGTATTATTTCTTGTCACGGTGGTCAATATACGGAATGAAAGCGAAAGGGCGCATCTGACTACTCTTCAAGCGCGTTATCCGTTCATCATTTCCGAAACGACTAACTTCCGCCTTCATAGGGTTTGGACGAGTTAAGTTTGGTGTTCGAAGAAATGTGTTACAGATAACCATTTACAATCATGAGTCAGCTCAGATCGACCTACTGTTCTATTATTAAAACCCCGATGAACAAATCCTTTCTGTTCACCCAAACATCAGTTTGTGTGTAACCACATATTATGAGCATCACGTCAATTAGATTTTTTTATTGAATTCATGATCATTTGAACGATATGCAAACAATCAACAAATAGCGCATTAGGTTGTAACATTTCAAGTATAAAATAAATAAATAATATATTTCAATAAAGATATATAAAAGAAGAACTCATTCTGGTTCCTGAGGTGATTAATTAAGAAAGCCTGTAAATGATGCATGTTTTCATAGAAAATTCACTGGGAGTAAGGATTCCAAAGGAAACAATGAAATGAGCTCGAGGAGAAGAATGAATAATTCATGACATTGGTGTGGCATTGTCACTTGTCATTGTTATTATGAATGACTCATAGAAAACGATTTTTCTTATGAAATTGTGCCTATACATTGATTATTGTCTTAATTTCCCGTTCTGAAGACAGTCATGTTTGGATAGAACTCGCAGCATTGTTACAAACAGATCGAAATTTCTCTTTGTGAAAATTACATGCCATTATTGAGATTGATCAAGCATGGCCAAGCAAATATTATAAATACAAGCGACGAAAACATTTCAATAATCATCAGAAATCTCTTCTGGAAGCAGAGTCCATTGTACGATTCTGACATGGGCATGCGTTTATGAATCACTGTGAAATATTGATGTACCAGGTGTTTGCGAAAAGATAAGCTTATCCTGCCCTGAGGGTGGACCCCGTCACAAACACATGCACAGGCAGGTCAATTATTCAAATGTGTCAACACTGAAAATTTTAATTTTATTTTGTCAGAAATGTGTAATTTGTTGAAGGATTGCAGTGGGAAACACCGGTACATGATAGCGTTCTCAGCAAAGCTTTACTGGAGACATTGCATGATCTTGGCCCTGAGGCCATCGACTGACCACTGGCCTTGCTCAAACTAATGATATACTACATTTAATATGGAACCGTTTTGCAACAGATATCATGCTTTCAGTATTTTACATCCTTCATAGTATATTGTAAGTCGTATACTTGTTTTATGCAAATTTATATCAAACGTAATATATATTCATAAATCATAACTATAGACACTTTTAAGGGTGACAGGTGAATTAGGTTTTATTCATAGCCAGATTACTTGAAAACGTGAGTCATATAATAATAGATGGTAAAAGATTGAATATATTCGCACATTGCCTTGTAGTGAGTCACTTCAACAGATGTTACATAGATACATATTTTCACGATGCCAATCAATATACATGAACAATATAAAAAATTCAAGTTATTCATTCGAACATACAAATACAAAATATACTTGATAACCTACATATTATATCAGGGTAAAACAACTTTAATACACCATGAGCCTTAAACAAAACATGAGGCTCAGATATAATTTTTAGACGTACCTTTGCATGCTTTCACTACTAGATCGACACAGTCCTCTCTATTCTGTCGTCTCAATGCATTCAGAAGGACGAAGACGGTGCTTCCACTTCTTTTACCCCAATCTCGGAGCATACGGCATCCTGGAAATACCTGAGCAACCTGCGCATGGCGTCTGATCTGCTCCAGTTCAGCTACAGAACTGATACCTAGCTCTTCCGCAACCCCTTCCCAATTCCCAGTCACCCCACGGACCTCATTGAATAGCTGCAACCCCAGGTTATCCAGGGCCTGACCGGGTAGCTGATCCACCCGGAGATCCAAAATCTGTGGGGAAAGATTTTCGATCGAGGACACCCGTCTTTCGAAATCCATCCTCAAACTTTCGCTCATGATGAACAATGTAGTCCGTTCGTATCTATACGGATATAAAGTCCTTCTTGGAAAGTTATCTTTCAATCGCGGAAGTCCCTTTGGATGACATGCCCGACCTCAATCGGCCTCGTCACACCGCAACAGGTCCACGATCACATTGTATTGATATGATGTCGGGATGTGTCATCTGGCTGCTAATCAAGCCATGCCTTCTTTTTCATCATAGCTTCTGTTGATATTGAACGCTGTTTGCCGTTGTAAACGAGTGTTTACTGTTTCGCCGTAAGGTGTTGTGACTTGAAACATGCCTACACACGTCACAAGAAGACTGGTTGCTGATTGGTTGTTGTAAATAGGTCGGGGGAAGTCGTTCTATTGTCAACACAATACGTCATGACCAAGAGCAGGTCGTGTGCATGAACTTTTACCGATCGTCTTGCGACACGCTCTGATTGACACCATGTAAAGAGAAGCTACACAGATGAAATTCTGACGAAATAATGACAAAGCGAACGGTTTAATACAGATGTATGTTTGTAGTGTGTTCATGCTTTTATGCAGGTTTTGTGGATGGATCTAACTACACGTAGTACCATACAGCGAAACTTCACTAAACCGGCCTGTTTCAGTTAATCTTCTGAATGAATGAATGAATGAATGAATGATATTTTTACAGATGTACTTCCTTTGAATGTTTTAAGCCTAATATTTATTTTTACAAAATGTGTGAACCTGGATTGGTAGACAAGTAACGACTTAAATTCATATCGCTTTAGTTTTACATACAATGTCATCAACTATAATGTACAGTCAAGAGTAAGTAAGGTAATTATTGAGCATAAAAAACACAGTTGTCGACTCTGAAGAAAAACGTTGTCAGCAAATATTAGATACATGTGAGATTAAGTGATAGTGTGCTCTTAAATAAGATTTCCTTTGTATAAATCTAGATTTTCCATGATTGGTCACGCCGTCCACAAATACTGTTCAAAACTCCGTTAAGAAAATTCACTAATACCTGTCAAGGAAACGAAGTTAGGTTAGTTGATTTCTACTCTGCATAAAAAAGACCGGGTATCCATTATGACATACTTCAGCGAACACAGCCTTGTGAATCAACAAGGAAGTTGACTCGGGTAATGCGTACCTGTTTTTTATTTTTATGAAATACATGATATCGAGACCGCCTCCGTGGTCTAGTGGTAGAGGTCAGAGTTTTAATCCCCTGTCGCGTCATACCAAAAGACGTTAAAAGATGGTACTTGTTGTTACCTTGTCTGGCGCTCGACATTGAGGGTAAAACAAAGACTGTTCGGCTCGGTGTCAGTATACTGTATTTGAGTGGGGTATTCAGTTAAACTACTGCATGGTATCACGGCATTAAACCGGACAAGCAGCCACACACACACACGCGCACGCACGATAGCACGCACGCACGCACGCACAGACACGCACACGTCGCTATGCAATAATCTTGGACATAATAATCTTATATATATACATCGGCAGATCCTGTGGGGTAAAATGGGGTACATGTTTCGCACATTATAAGAATATGATGTTTGCAGTAGTTGTTTGTTTGTTCAACGCCGCTCTCAACAAAAGTACATATTTATGACTGCAGCGTGTCTGTTTGGTTTAGTTGTTATTTAACGCCGCACTCAGCAATATTCCAGCTACATGACGGGTCTTCAGCAACCCATGCTTGCTGTAAAAGGCATCTATGCTTGTCGTAAGAGGCGACTAACAGGATTGGGCTGTCAGGCTCGCTGGCTTGGATGATGCATGCCATCGTAACCCAATTGCGTGGGTCGATGCTCATGATGTCAATCACTGGATTGTCTGGTCCAGACTCGATTATTTACAGTTAATCGAGTCTGGACCTGACAATCCAGTGGTAATGAGCCTCGATCCACGCAATTGGGATCAATGACATGCATCATGTGATGTAAATGTAAATGAATACAGAAGCATGGCATTGCATAAACAATTCCGGGGTAGAATAGGTCTTCAGCAACCCATGCTTGCCGTAAACGGTGACTATGCTTGTCGTAAAAGGCGACTGATGGGATCGGGTGGTCAGGCTCGCTGACTTGGTTAAAGCATGTCATCGTATCCCAATTGCGTGGATCGATGCTCATGATATTAATCACTGGATTGTCTGGTTCAGACTCGATTATTTACAGACCGCCGTCATATAGCTGGAATATTGCAGAGTGCGGCGTTAAACAACAAACCAACCAAACCAACCATAAACAATATTTATGTCCACAATCCTGAAGTGCAGACGTGTTTACATGTACCTTATCTCAGGACTAGCTTAAATAACTGTTCCCTGTCAGAAGAGCGGTAAGTTGTCATACACAACTTCTCATCCTATACGCAGCGGATAACACTTGCAAAGTTTGAAGGGAGTTTGCGCTGAGATCAGATCAGATTGATTTTTGTATGTAATGTTATGTGTTATTATACCCATTGCACCAAACAGGACTGGTTTGATTTGCTGGTTGTATAACGCCGCACTCAGCATTATTTCAGCTATATGACGGCGAATAATCGAATATGATCCAGACAATCAAGTGACTGATATTTGAGCAACTACCGCACCATCTGGGTACGATGACGCGGGATATATCAGGTCACCGAGTCAGACCACCCGAACCATTAAGTCGCCTGTTACGACCAGCATAGGCTGGTGGGGACCAGTCCTAACCAGAATCTCCATGGGAGGCATGTGGGAACAGAAACCGAAACAATAAAAAAATAAGCATGTGTACAATAGCATACAAACCTCGCGTATATTAAAGTAGATTTTTTACATTTTCCGCAGGCTTTGCGAACTGGAGAAAACAAAAACTTGATTTTCTTTGTTCTTGTAATTTCACTCATACCAAATAACACCTATTCTCGGCCATTCTCGCACAAGCGTGGGGAACTATACAAAGAAAACATATATAGACGACCCGTGAAGATCCGGGGTAGAATAGGTCTTCAGCAACTCATGCTTGCCGTAAAAGGCGACTATGCTTGTATTATATTAATATTATACCTTATGGGGCGGGGTGCACTTAAGAGAAAACATGCTCCAGGGATGCAAATGATTAACATCAATTTGCGTTTTCTAGTCGTGTTATCTATGTTCAAAAGACCCGTGAAAATCCGGGGTAGAATAGGTCTTCAGCAACCCATGCTGGTCATAAAAGACGACTATGCTTCATGAGAGACGACTAACGGGATCGGGTGGTCAGGCTCGCTGACTTGGTTGATGCATGTCATCGATCCCAAGTGCGTGGATTGATGCTCATGATATTAATCACTAGATTGTCTGTTCCAGACTCGATTATTTACATACCGCCGTCATATAGCTGTAATATTGCCGAGTGCGGCGTTAAACAACAAACCAACCAACCAACATATATATATATATAGACAGCGAGAGGTATGATCTGTGCAAATATCGGATATGACAAATTTCAGTGTGATTTGCACGGGTTACATGGTGACATAATATCAGGAGGAAATATTTATGAGACATAGAAATTTCAAAATGTGATTTGTTGGGACCAGCACCAGACAACCCGATCCCCCTCTATATCGACCCCTATTCGGAACCTATTGATCACGGAATCCCCACAGTGCAACTGCTCAAGTATATTTGTTCTGTCGTATGTAATATGTACACGTTGACTCTACAAATTGTTTGATATGCAAATATGATAAATGAATATTCAAAATTGTTTACTCATTATTCAGTATTTTCAACAGTATTCATTATTCATAAGGTTCAACAGTATTCATTATTCATGAAGTTCAACAGTATTCATTATTCATGAAGTTCAACAGTATTCATTATTCGTGAAGTTCAACAGTATTAAGTATTCATGAGATTCAACAGTATTCAGTATTCATGAGGTTCAACAGTTTTCATTATTCATGAGGTTCAACAGTATTCAGTATTCATGAGGTTCAACAGTATTCATTATTTCATGAGGTTCAACAGTATTCATTATTCAAGAGGTTCAACAGTATTCATTATTCAAGAGGTTCAACAGTATTCATTATTCATGAGGTTCAACAGTATTCATTATTAAAGAGGTTCAACAGTATACATAAGGTTCAACAGTATTCATTATTCACGAGGTTCAACATGAACGACGTAAGGACATACGTAGAGGCATATGTGAACGGCAAATGCGATTATCAGTTTCCGTATGATGGAACTAGTTATTTCATTCATAATTGTATAGATGAATAGATACGCGGAAAAGAGAAGTGAAACAGGACAGAACAGAACACAACTGTATTCTCTCAAGGCTACATAACAAAGCATATAATGAAGTAGGTATATCGGGTATGTGGGTATATCGATCCCATAGTCGAGATATGGTGCTTTGGTGAACGTTGAAGTGTCTTTCAACAGCAGATTGGGACTCCCCTGCTTCCAAACGTCCGATGGCGATATTTCGATCAGCAGCAGTTAATCTTGGCATTTTGCGATCTCCGTTCACGTCAGAAAATTCGTAATGAACTGATGAATTTCTTTACGGTCTTTTATAGTCAGTGTCTCTACTCTTGTTTCCAACATTTTGCACGTGCATTGTGCTGAAAACTTTTTCGGAGGGCAATTTCCGTGCATCCTTTGCATTTTTGCTGATAAACGTTTACTAAAAAACATTTTGAGGTGTGTTTGTGCGCAATGCACAACAAACATGACATGATTAACTGGAATCAAACATAAGAATTGTTTTTATGACGATTGCTGGGAAAAATAATCTAATTGGAATTCTCAAAACACCTATGCGTTTCTTTTTTTGAAGAGTGTACATTTATTGGTATATTTTGTAAATAACATTTATCTAAATATCAATTATCTTATAGAAATTGCCCTTTGATGAGGAGTCTATATCAGATTTCCATTTTTAAACATCTTGGTCTTCAACACAGTTTTGTACTTTCAATTTCAGTACATTTGTTTTTTTCTATTGGATGAGATGTCCAAATGAAATTGTTTCCTGTCTGAGAGAATATTTTGAATACAAATGAGCAATTTGTTTCCTGGCTTTTTTGTTATTAATATTTATCTTTGAAATGTTTTTGCCCACTTGCTCATTTTAGAGAACCCATCAGTGTATATATATAGGAGTGTGCTTACTTCCATGTTCCGATATAGGGGTGTGTTTTTCTTTACTAGAAGTAATTTTCTTATGAAAGTCAGGTAAACATTTTTAATCATATGGAACCACTAATGTTAGTATATGACTTACAATGGTATCATAAGTTTCAGTTGGGAACTTTATAGACAGGTTGTTAGTTCATAGATTATGATATTTGACAGTTCATAGCCTTAAGGTCATTTTCACATAGTGATAGTGTTGTTGATATGAAAGTGCATTTTTTATGGAATATATCTCAAAGATCATCATACTCTTTCAACATTATTTATATTGTTGTTTTGTAAGATAAATATATTTTCATATTCTTTCTTATTTCCATTGAATATCATGATTTTCAAGATTTATGTTAATCTTTCATCCATCACAATATTCGCTAAAAACATGCAATTGTTTCTGTAATTCCAGTTTTGTGGAAACTACAACATCTTCCCTGGGCAAGAACGTTAACTGACTTTATAGCTGAAATGGATAGAATTATCATTAAACCCCCGCATGTTATCATAAATCAGCGGGCTACTGTAACTTGTTAATGCCCTTATATTGCTTGACGACAGGCCATTATCACCCCCGTTGTTAGGTGACGTCATAGGGTAGGGATAGGTGACGTCACGTTCAATAGTGACATCATCTGGTTTGTTCTATGGAGTTTCCATATTTGTTAAAGTGGGTCAGTGACATTCCTGTTGATTGCAGTAAATGTTTCAAAACCGATATTGTTATTTCTTTTTATTTGAAAACAAATCCCATCAATTTTAGCTGTAATAACGGTAACGCTCTTTTTAGGGCATTATCATTTGCAGAAGCCCGAGGTCTCCCATTAACTGACCGACGAAGGAGGCTAGTTGAAAAGATAAGATAATGCCCTGAAAATAGCGTTACCCTTGTTATATAAGTCCAGTTTCCACCCTTGCCGAACTAGGAGTTATATATTGGCTGGACTAACGAGTCTAGTATGCATCCGGTTCGTAAACTGTAGCGCAGATTTTGGTCGATTGCAGGATTTCCATAGCATGTGCACCGTCAACACCCGTCAGCAGATATTTTCAAATCTTTTCATGTTTTTAAGCAAGGTTCTCACGTGATTTGATGCACTTTGCAAAGTAAGTTTTATTACAATATTTATCTTGATTATCGCTTAGATCGTCTTCACTCTGCGCCGCCATTTTGTTTGAATCAATGTAAGTAATATGAAAGGTGGAATCTGATTGGTCAATAGGAGGAATATAAGAGGGTCATCACTCGTAATAGCCACTGGTGGCTCTACGGTCGAGCCCAGAAACTACAGCCTAGCTCGGCAAGGGTTGAAACTGGACTTATGTAGTGAGTTAACTCCCTTGCCTCGGGAAGATGTTAGGGGACGATGACACGCAATCTACCAAGTCACCGAACATGACAACCCGATCCACTGAATCGCCTCTTACGACCAGCATAGGTTGCTGGGGACCTCTTCAGGATCTCCGAGGTGGGCATAAAACCAAAACTTGATTGATATATATATACATACACACACACTAGCGGGCAGAAGAAACGCCACCAAACAATTTTCTGTTCTTAAACAAAACAGACGCAAAAGTTAGTAACAGTTGATGCTTTATTATAAAAAAAAACAATTATTCGAAAACGGTATTTGAAAATGACAAGATCAAAAACCATGTATTTAACGTTCTGCAGACACGTTGATCATGCTGGGTGCACTGTCAAGGATTCGATCACACCCGCAGAATCGACGTCGAGCTCTTTTAAAATCCCGTGCTACACAGTTGGCTCAGTATCGGATGTGACCCTCTCCAGCAACGATGCAGGCCTTAACACGACGTCAAACTGAGTACACGAGTCTCCTGACATCCTGGTTTGGGACCCTAGGCCATTCTTCCTGCAGGGCAATTGCCAAGGCATCCCTTGCCAATGGCCGTTTGTTCACGTTTCCGAATCCTGCGCCCAGGTTGGTCCCAGAGGGGCTCTATGGGCGACAGGTCCGGCGATCTGGCTGGCCACTGCAATACGGCGGTCACGTTGTTTGCGGTGTGAGGGGTGACGGTGTGACTCGGTGTGAGGGGTGACGTTGTCCTGCTGAAACAGCATCCGTGGGTGTCGTTGCAGGAAAGGCAGTACCACAGGTCGCCAAACCTCATCAATGTAACGACGAGCAGTGACATTTCCGTCGACGATGACCAGATCTGCCTTCTGGTCCCCGCAGATGCCACCCCTGACCATGACACTACCACCTCCATAAGGCTCCGCTTCTTGGACGCAACAACGTGCCGTCCGTTAACCATGTCGTCGGTAGATTGGAACCCGCCAATCAGACATGAAGAGCTGGCACCTACTCTCGTCGTTGAAGAGCACTCGTCGACAATTTCTCTGCTGCCACTGCTGTACAGTCCTGGCCCATTTCAGTCTATGACGTCGGTGTAGAAACGTTAACGTCATGCGCTTAAGCTTGAAAGGTCCATAGACACGGAGATCATACAGGTGGAGTCATCTAGCAACGGCCCTTCTGCTGACTGGATGTCCATGGCTGTTTGCGTATGATGACGTCACAGTTAGGAATCTGGATTTAAGTGAAGCACCCGTAAATACTGGTCTTTCTCTGGGGTCGTGACCTTGGGTCTCCCAGTCCTCGGCCTGTCTGCAGCTGTACTGTCAGTTTGCCTGTGACGTATGACAAGTCTGGCGATGGTGCACTTGAAGCAGCCCATGATCCAGGCGACGTGCTCCTGCGTCGCTCCCATTTGCAACATACAGATGGCTCTCTCTCTCTCTCTGCTCTGTTGTTAGTCGAGGCATGTTCGTTGTTATAAACGGCTTCATGTGATGAGAGAGTACAATTCTGCTTATGTTTTATACCAGTTACATACGGGTAACTTTGTGCACATTTTGCATTTTTTAGTATTTAAATTAACATTTCTCTCAAATCACGTGAAGCACGTGCACATGTTTACAGGGAATAGGTAAGTTGCATTCCAGCTGTGTGTACCCAACTGTTTTCGTGCTGTTTATTTGCAAATTTGTTGAAAACCATTATTTATTTGGTGGCGTTTCTTTTGCCCGCTAGTTTATATATGTTTGTATTCGAGAATTCCCCTTCCCCTCTCTAGCAGTGTGCCGGCATCTCAAAATGTACATCAGCTGGCACGCGTGGTCCAGCTGTTTAATTCATCCCAACTATTGCTGTGCTGTGCCGTGTCGTGCCGTGCCGTACTGTGCTAGGCTGTGCTGTGCTGTGCTTTGCTAGGCTGTGCTGTGCCGTGCCATTCCATGCCGTGCCGTGCCGTGCCGTGCCGTGCCGTGCCGTGCCGTGCTGTGCTATGCTGTGCCGTGCCATTCCGTGCCGTGCCGTGCCGTGCCGTGCCAGGATCCGCTGCTCGTGAGTTCAATGTAATGCTTGTAATGTATCATCAACGTGTCAACCTTCTAAACCTCCTGGAGCGGTCGGGTAGCCTAGTGGTTATAGCTTTCGTTCGTCACGCCGAAGACCCGGGTTTGATTCCCGACATGGGTACAATGGGTGAAGCCCATTTCTGGTGTCCCCTGCCGTGATATTGCTGGAATATTGCAAAAGCGGCGTAAAACCATACTCACTCACTCCCTCACTCTCGATGACATGCGATCAGCCACACTGACCACACCACCAAGTTTTTTTATTCTGGAAATCTTTGGGTACAATGGGTGAAGCCCATTTCTGGAATATTGCTTAAAGCGGCGTAAAACGATACTCAATAACTCACTCACCCTGAACCTCTTGTATCTCCTCCCATATTAAGCTGACACGTTGTGGTGGAACTGAAATATTGTTCAAGTCGGCGTAAACCACAATTCACTCACATGGGGATTACCTGGGGATTTGTGTTGATAAGAGGATGAGTGATAATCGGTTTCAATTAACTGGACACCAGACCAGAATTATACACAGAGAGAAAGAGAAATGTTTATGTTAGTGTCACATGCACAAGCGGTCATGGACATTTTTTTGACATCTTGAAGGTTAAAAATAAAAGCTTGTACAGCCAGCCTGTATTCATTGTGAAAGTTTTACTTTTTAAATACGGACGCATTTCGAAAAACAAAAAATAGCCACTGACCGTACAGGCAAACCACGGACAGTAATTACAGGTGTCCCATTCTTAAGAATATTGACCAGCAAAGCCGTAGGGATTGTAATCCTCCTTGATCAATTAGTCTCTCCTATCACTGAAAAACGTACAGCTTGTTTGCTTGTTGTTAAATGCCGCACTCAGCAATTGTCTAGCAATATTCAAATATTCTGGATCAGACAAACCAGTGGTTGATATATGAACAACGCCCCTCTCCGTAGGGTCACGATGACAAGCAAGTATAGACGACACCAAACCTGACCATCAGAACCATTTTAAGCGCCTAGTCCCTTGCAGCCATTCCGCCATGTTTAAACCCCGTTATATGTTAACAGTGGCCAAGATTTTTGAGTGTTTTTATGCTAAAAAAATGGACCAGACAATCCAATGATCAACATCATGAGCATCGATGCACGCAAATGGGATACAATGACAAGTAAACAACTAAAGTCAGACTACCCGACACATTAAGTCGCCTCTCACGACAGGCATACAATGTAGGTTGCTGGGGACCTATATTCTTACCCGGAGTTGCCAAACCGATCTTCGCGTGTTTACACAAGATATTTTACGTAAACATCCTAAATTTACAGTGATCAAATCATTTGTACAGCTCATGGGCAATGAATATTGCCATGTGATTTTATGGAGGACATATATTTCCCGATGAATGAACAACAGACACTACAACACGTGCTGCACGTGAATTTCGTGCCCAACATGATATTTACCTATCGCCACAAAAGACTTGTATTTGATTATAGTTAACCAATAAATAGCTGATCGCCGCTATGTTCAATGAGTGAGTATGGTTTTACGCCGCTTTAAGCAATATTCCAGCAATATCACGGCGGGGGACACCAGAAATAGTCTTCGCACATTGTACCCATGTCGGGATTCGAACCGCCTCTTTTGCGCGAGGAGCGAACGCTTAAACCACTAGGCTATCCCACCGCACCAATCTTGAATGGAAATACATCATTACAATGTGCTCTACTGCACCATCAAATCCCTTGTATTAAAATAGTATACCTTATGGGGCGGGGTGCACTTAAGAGAAAACATGCTTCAGGGATGCAAATGATTAACATCAATTTGCGTTTTCTAGTCGTGTTATCTATGTTCAAAAGACCCGTGAAGATCCGGGGTAGAATAGGTCTTCAGCAACCCAAGCTGGTCATAAAAGATATCATTCACTGGGTTGTCTGGTCCAGACTCGATTATTTACAAACCGCCGTCACACAGCTGGAATATTGCTGAGTGCGGGGTTAAACAACAAACAAACAAACAAACACAAACTATGTTCAAAACATGTAGCCAAATGGTTCTGTTATATGTCTTGTTACCTTGCAAGAAATAAACCATTGCCACAACGCAACTGACACATCGCAAAAAGTATATACATTCATACAATTACAACTGATACGAAACAATAAAAGAAAATTCGAAAATAACAACTCATATTTTCCAGTATCAAGAAAACGTGTCAACTTGCGTCGTTCCATTTGACGTTGTACTGCTGAAGTGAACACTTTGTCCGATATATCATGGACACATCCCCAAACACATCTTCCCGAGGCAAGAGAGTTAACTGACTTTAAAAGTCCAGTTTCCACCCTTGCCGAACTAGGCTGGTATTATGGCGTTACATTTTGGCTGGACTAACGAGTCTATGCATAGTCCAATCCAAATCGCGCACCGAAATCGAAATCCGGTTCGTAAAGTGTCATGCAGATTTCAGTCGACTGCAGAATTTGCAAAGCATGTGCACCGCTAACTCGTTGTCAACAGATATTTTTCAAATCGTTTCATGTTTTTAATCAAGGTGCTCACGTGATTTGATGCATTTCGCGAAGTAAGACTCGTTTTATCACAATATAGATCTTGATTATGGATCAGATCGTCTTGACTTGGCGCCACCGTTTTGTTTGAAGCAAATGCAAGTGATAAGAGAGGTTGAATCTGATTGGTCAATAGGAGAGGCATAGCAAGGACATAACTCGTAATAGCCACTGGTGGCGCTACGATCGAGCCCAAGAATTCCAGCGTAGTTCGGCCAGGGTGGAAACTGGACTTTTATAGTCAGTTAACTCACTTGCCTTGGGAAGATGCCCCAAACACCAATATCACCAGCCTCGTCTTCTGTCTATCACAAAACAAACGGCGCGGTCGGGTAGCCTAGTGGTTAAAGCGTTCGCTCGTCACGTCGGTGACCAGGGTTCGATTCCCGGCATGGGTACAATGTGTGAAGCCCATTTCAGGTGTCCCCCGTCGTGATATTGCTGGAATATTGCTAAAAGCGACGTTTAACCATACTCCGACTTTCCGTGCAAGCTGAGTTGAAGCTCACTCTCTCACATGAACAATTGGAAAGCAAGTGTCAGCGAAGCCGATGGTGATTGTACGCCCGCTTCTCAATATATCGCTACCCGCATTAAAGGCTGTGTGATTATAACCGAGGGAGTTGATTTAAACGATATAAGTTAATGCATGACTTTTTGAAAGATTGAGTTCGTATGATTTTGTTAATTAAATATTCCTCTGTTTTGTATTTTAGAGTATTTAACTTTGTCTAAGAGGTACATGTATAATTATGTATGTGTGTTTGTGTTTATTGTGAGTGAAGCTACTAATTGCAACAAATCATTATATGCTCAAATATTCGACATGACTGTCCTTAAATTTGAATACTGAAACCTTGCTCAAGATCAACTTTATTTTTGGTCTGATATTTCTCCAGGATATATTCCAAACAGTCTGCGTATGAACTAATCACGACCACTTTAATTTGTTTTGACGTCAGAAACACTGACAATTTCATGGGGTTTTTGGTCGGTAACTTAAACACACAGCCAAAACTCAATGAATGTATTCTAGATAAATATCATATGTCTATCGATGTTAGGGTATGTGCTTGTTGTTAACGATATGAATTACTTGACATCTAGATTTTAAAAAAGGGCGCTTATTTGACTTCAGACCCGTGAAGATCCGGGGTAGAATAGATCTTCAGCAACCCATGCCTGCCATAAAAGGCGACTATGCTTGTCGTAAGAGGCGACTAACGGGATCGGGTGGTCAGGCTCGCTGACTTGGTTGATGCATGTTCATCGATCCCAATTGTGTGGATCGATGCTCATGATATTAATGACTGGATTGTCTGATCAAGACTTGATTATTTTTTCAGACACATTATACTGACTCCAAGCCGACCAGTCCTTGTTTTAGTAACTTAATGCCGAGCGCCAGGCAGGGTAACAACAAGTACCATATTTTAACGTCTTTTGGTATGACGCCGCTCTGGATCGAACCCCAGACCTTCCGCTATCCGGGCGGACGCTATACCACTAGACCACGGATGCGGTCGTTATCAAGGCAGCGAGAGTGTTAGAAACTTACCTCCACGTGCCATACAATAACATTCCCAGTCAGAAAAGCTTTAAAGTTAAGCGTTTGAAATATTGATAGCGCCTTTGGACAGGGATACTTGTCATGCTACTTTAACATGAATTCCCGTTGTCTGACATCCATCTGATACCTTTTCGGAGGATTATACAATCGGACCCTAATGCACTGTTCAACTGACGTGATCTTCAGTCTCATTAAAATCAGATCTTAGTTCTCACTACCGCGAAACAAAGATCTGAGGACATCCCATTATGGGTCACGTCAGAGCGACCTTTCATCCGACCAATCAAAGCGTCGCTTACCAGATCATGAAAGTGACACTCGGAATGTGCTTTCTAATCATGCAACCTCGAAAACGTTAACACGGGGTATTCCGAACGACAGTAATGGCCCGTACGACTGATTCCGTCAAAATTATCGTCGATAAACATTTGAACGGAGGAGGCGTTGTACAGTACGTGGGAAGCACTGCCATACAATCTCAGCCATATATAAGACATTCCGGAATGTTCGTTTGTTCAGTTTTCAAATTTTTAATCGAGAACTGTGTCAACATAATTTTCAAGCGTAGTCTGAAATGGAAGTCGCCAGATTGAAAAGAGTGCCGTAAAGCTCGAGAAAGCTGCTTTCTAATTGGCTGATGTCGACTTCTTGTTAGTCATTTCAGTGGTCTGTCAAAGTTCGTGAAAGGTCGTTCTGACGTGACCCGTAATGGGATGTCCTCAGATCTTTGTTTAGCGGCAGCGAGAACTAAGGTATGATTTTGATGAGATTGACGTGATCTTCAACCCTATCCAAACGTGCCTGCCTGTGATGTGGGATGCGAATACAAGCCCTCCGTCAACGGAGTCCAGTCTCACTGAACTGAACTTTATTACACTCAGTGAGTGAGTGAGTTTTGTTTAACGCCGCTTTTAACAGTATTCCAGTGATATCACGGCGTGGCAGCTTAATGTGGGAGGAAAGCCCGAAGCGATGCAGGTCTCAGACGTTTACCACTTCGGTGAAACCCACGAGCACGGGTATGGTGCTGACAAACCTAGAAACATAATAGGGGCGAACCGGGATTCGAACCCAAACCCATAGGTTTCTAGCGTGTCCAAGGGACGCAACTTTGCACAGCGAATCGCGGCGAATTAGACGACTGGACCACCACACCCCTATCTCCCATTACACTCAGGGCTCTGTCAGCGGCATTAGAGGTACATTAACATTGATGCATTGATACGTTGACATATACATCACTATACACAAATATACAATATTTATCAACAGATTTACCAAGCAGTGGCTTCAATAAATAAAGATGCATGATAGGGTTCAGTTACAAGACATAGTGATTTTGATTTTAATTTTACCAAATCTGAATAGTATTCTTAGTGTTCCTAATCTTTCACTATTAAAAAGCAAATTCGTTTTGTACATATTTATTGAAATGTCAAAATATTCTCCAATTAGATAGATAGATATTTTATTCGGTATTTTAGGCCACATTGTACAGTTGACATTTTTTAGTTTCATTTGTTTAGTCACGTGATATACATGGTATATAAAAACTATCTGACAGAGAATATATGTTTCAACAATATGGTTAATGAACGTATAACAGCAGAGTTCTTGGATTTTATAAGACTGATTATTAACATCAGGTTTTTATGCCTATTGTTAAACATTTGAATATACTTTTCTCTAAGATGTTCATACTTATCACATACTAATAAAACATGAAATTCATCTTCAATTTCTCCTAACTTGCAGTTATTACAGATGCCCATTTCAACGTCCCTTTTTTCACATCTATGTCTAAGATTTACACTGAAATTGTGTAATGACACTCTGAATTTACATAATGCCCTAACAAGCGATTTATCATCTAACATACTTATATACTTCTCTGGTTCTGTAGCAGGCTTGATATCCTTGTAATGGCTAAAGAAACGAGAAGAAGATATACTATCGTGCCAGTTTTGACTATACGTATCCTATAACCTTTGTTTAAAAGCTTTTAAGAACAAATTTGTATCCCCTACATCTTGGGATATCCACACAAAGGAAAAGTCACATGAAAATAATAAATATCTGATATTGGACACCCGACTGATTTTGCCTTGGGATAACCTCCTGTTTCACCTAAAATAGCTTTGTTGGAAGCATTTTTTCCAACCATTAAAAAGCGCTTAAAGTAGGAAGCATGTACTTTTTCAATAGCGTCTTTTTTTTGCGCCCTATATTTCTGCTCCATACATCAAGATTGGCGCGATTGTGCCGCCAAATATAGTACAAGCTGTAGAAAAGGATACATGTATATTTTGCTTGAAAAAATTATAATAGGGTATAATTGCTTTTGATGCTTGCCATGCTAGTTGTTTGCCCGCAACTGACCATGATAGTTTAGATGATAGCGTCAAGCCTAAACATTTATAGTAAGTAATAATTTTTAAGGCGATATTATTATATGTCCATTTTTCATTTTTGGCAATGATACCTCCATTTCTAAAAACAATTACATTTGTTTTTGACAAATTAACTTCCAATCCCCATCTACTGCAAAAAGAATGTAAAACATTCAATTGTTTCTGTAGACCACTAACAGACTATGAAAACATTATAATGTCATCAGCAAATAAAGGTAACATTAAATCTCTAATATCTTGTTTGACAAGCACACCATGATGACATTCGTAATATATTTCTGTCACGAGCTCATTAATGAAAAAAATAAACAAAACTGGACTTAATATACATCCCTGGCATACACCACTAGATGTTAAGAAGCACTGTGTTCTACCAGATTGTGTTTTAATACAAGCCTTTACCGATGAATACATATTTTTAGAACTAGAAATTATTTAGCTGTTTTCTGTCATTTTGTCATAGTGACAGATAAATAGAAAATGGGGCTCGTGACCCATGACGTTTCAATCGGAAAATATCACACCCACACTGAGATGAATGATAAAATTATATATACTGGTATAAAACATTAAAAAGGTGCTATAAGATGTCTTTTAGTGGCGACTACTGATGTCGAATTAAATTCTGTATCCGTAGCTCTCACATTAACCTAGTGAAAGAAAAGTACAAATGTAGGGGCAACGGGATTGACGACTTACATCTTATCAGTCAATGATTATTGTTACCTATCAACTGTGAGAATCGTACAAGGATAACATAACTGTTAAACGTTTTCGGCAGTACATTGCAGTACGTTACAGTGCCTTCGTACAGTACATTAGTAATTAGTCTTAGACGTATTCTGTGCATGGATCAATACTCCACCGTTCCTTCCGTGATATTATAGATGCAAACATCATATCATGTATACATTCTTTCGACGCAGCCTGGTGCCAGGAGTATAACATTTGAAGGAACTGAAGCTCTTCGTTATTTGTTTAAGCAGAATAATATCACCAGTGATTGTCTTTTGCCTGTAAACATTGGTTTATCGTGGCAAGATAATTATTACTAAAATGAAGACACAACCCAATTTAAAGCAGCTGTTATTGCTGATGGCTGTAGGTGCAGCAGAAAAACGACAGGAGTTTTATTCAGTGGCCCGTGGATATCGTTTAACGAACCCACCCATGTCGACTGTGGGCTATAAACCTTCCACATGGTCTGCAATATGGTGTCTCGGGCACTGTCTGGCTTCATATTGCGCAAGTGCTTCGTTTAGTAAAACTGAGGGGATTTGCGAACTACACAATGTGAAGTTATACGATGGTGATGCAACATTCATGGAAAGTAACGACTGGGTTTACTTGGAACCAAAATCAGGTAGGAGTTTGTACATGTTTTTCTCAAAACTATATGAAATCATTTTCATAAGATCATATTCATCTGTTCTCGAAAATATCCTGAACCAAATTAATAAATTCACAATCCTAAAATTTTAACATTTTGACCAGTTATCATTGTGGGCCCCTATTGTGCGATTGGTTGTAGTCGACGGACTGTTTATGAGTTACAGACGCGTCTACAGCAAACGGGTACCACCGCTGATCGCCCTTGGCCAGGTCGACCACGTGTGACGTCACATGCAGAGGATCGTCAGATTGTCTTACGTCACCTCCGTAACCGATTTTTGACGGCTACATCAACCAGAAATGAACTGTTTAGGGATAGACTGAGTGCGCAAACTGTTCGAAACCGTCTGAGAACTGCTCACCATACTGCGGGCCTATTCTGACACAGACGTCAACGTCAATTGTGGGCACAGCGACACTTACGATGGACTCAGAGGAATTGAAATCATGTCGTCTTCAGTGATGAATCCCGATTTAATCTTCGATTTGCTGATGGTAGGGCGAGGGTGTGGAGGCGCCGTCATGAACGTTACGCCCAGTGTTGTGTACAGGAAGTTGACAGATTTCGAGGCGGAAGTGTCATGGTGTGGGGTGCTTTCTGTGGCAATGCATGTTCCAGGCTTCTTGTCATCCGAGGCAACCTCAACGCTGCTGCTTACCGCGACCAGGTACTGGCACCAGAACTTCTGCCTTTTATGGCAGCACATGGACCCGGTTTGATCTTCCAACACGACAATGCAAGACCCCATACAGCAATCATGGACAGGCCGTCAAGGTCTCCCGACTTCAATCCCATCGAACACGTCTGGGATGCTCTTGGCAGAAGTCTGCGCACTCTCCAGAACCAACCACAGAATTTGCAAGATCTTGGCACTATTTTACAGCAACAATGACGTCGTCTTCCTAATCATATGTTCACAAGCATCACAAGGTCCATGCGGAGGCGTTGTGTGGCAGTTGTCACATGGTGGCCATACACGCTACTGAACTTGTGTGCCATCAGAATCTCGTGCTTGGGACTTATGATTTAAACTGTTGATGTTATTACCGAATACCGTAGGTGCTTGGAACAAATTATGGTTACCACCGTTAATTCAAATCCTTCTTTGGACATTAATGATTAAAAATTACCTTCTCTGATACATTTGTCCGTTGTATATCATATATGTGATTACTTTGTGATTGTTGTATTAGAACAACAACTATGAAGTGTAAAAAGAAAGTTTGTCTGTAAAACATAACACCAAAACACATCCGATAGTTTGCACGTGCCTCTCGCAGTAGGGCTACACACGTGTGTAGGGTGTCATTCCTGATTTTGACTTTTTCAAGGAAGGTCGATTTGTCTCTGTTGACCATTACTTCTGTCAATCTTATTGAATTTGCATATCGTAAGTTGTGATTTACTTGATTTCGTTTGTGTATGAACTAGCGATGCGCATCTGCAACGCGCGGAGCGTCTTCGGGATCTTGGCATGGCGGAAATTGGCACAAGTCATCATGCAGTGGCCAATACGTTCAATGAGATTAGCAGACAATATAACAGGTACCAAGAAACAACCCTAAATGTAGATGATCGACGCCGTTTATGGCGTCCCAGGTCAAGGACAAGAGTAGGGGATCGACTTACCGGAAACCCTGCTCTACCTAATCGAGCTCAAACGGCGAATCAAATTAAATTGCTGCCAACTTTTGTCAGGCTAGTGGAGTACGAGCTACCCGTCAGACGATCAGAAAACTCAGCTCCATACCTCATGGAGTTGTACGTGTTGTACTGCTCATTACAAATCGTGATCTGGCCTACAGACGTCAATGGTGTACACAACGTCAAAACTAGGGTAATCGTCGCTGGTCTGGTGTCATGTTTTCAGATGAGACCCGATTCACTTTGCATTTCCTTGATAGCCGTGGTCGTGTCTGGCGCCGAGGGACCTCATAATGGGTTCGGCGGTGAATCTCGTCATGGTGTGGGGTCGCATCACTATGACTGAGCGAACCCCACTCCATATTGTGCAAGGTAGGGCCACTGGACAGTACTATCGGGACAACATACACACCAGTTGTTTGCAACGTGTGTGGGTCAACGTTTTGTCGTTCAGGACGACAACGCCCGTGCTCACGGTGTACGAATCGTCAATGATCACCCCCAGCAGCACAATAGCCATAGAATTCCATGGCCAGCAATGAGTCCAGACACATCCCCCCCCCCCCCCCCCCCCCCCCCATTGAAGTTCAATTTGAACACGTCTGGGACACATTTGCTAAACTTGGCCAGGCGCTGTAAGGAGTGTGGGACAGACTCCCGCAAGTCGACATTAGGAGACACCTGCGCAGCATGCCTCATAAATGAATGTTTGACAAATCGTACCCCGATCGTCATTTAAGATCTACTTTTGCTACTTCTCGACCGATTGAAATATATTTCCCATTTAGTTTATTATGATCATACACCTATTTCTAGAAACTAATATCTCTTACTCCAGAAACCTATGATTGTGGGTTCGAGTCCCGGTTCGCCCCTATTATGTTTCTAGGTTTGTCAGCACCATACCCGTGCTCGTGGGTTTCACCGAAATGGTAAACGTCTGAGACCTGCATCACTTCGGACACACCACAATATAACTGTAATAATGTTAAAAGCGGCGTTAAATCCAACTCACTCACTCATCTCCCTAGGGACAATAAGCTGCATATGTTACCCTAGAAAGTTAACTCATCTTAACATCTCATGCTGCTGCGTGAACAGAGGGACATTTCTAAAAAAATGTAAATTGCCTATGTGCTTCAGTGTGGGGCAGGACCGAAGCTTTGGAACCTCTCAAGAGTAAAGCTGCCGAGTGAAGTCACCCATACTAGGACTCTCTGCGACAGATGTTGTTTAACTTCACTTGATGTGTGACCTTTGCGCTGTACACATTGTGTATTGTATATGACCTGACAGATGTGTGACCTGTGGGTTGTACACATTGTGTATTGTATATGACCTGACAGATGTGTGACCTGCGCGCTGTACACATTGTGTATTGTATATGACCTGACAGATGAGTGACCTGCGCGCTGTACACAGTGTGTATTGTATATGACCTGACAGATGTGTGACCTGTGCGCTGTACACAGTGTGTATTGTATATGACCTTACAGATGTGTGACCTGTGCGCTGTATACATTGTGTATTGTATATGACCTTACAGATGTGTGACCTGTGCGCTGTACACATTGTGTATTGCATATGACCTTACAGATGTGTGACCTGTGCACTTTATACATTGTGTATTGTATATGACCTTACAGATGTGTGGCCTGTGCGCTGTACACATTGTGTATTGTATATGACCTGACAGATGTGTGACCTGTGCGCTGTAAAAATTGTATATTGTATATGACCTGACAGATGTGTTGACCTGGGACGGGTGGACAGTGGTGTTCAGGGCCCGGAGTGACACAAGGACGTCCATCTACGCAGCATGGTTGAATGACGCCGTCTACCACGACCACCCACTCCTACCACCTCGACTGAAGCCTGGCTGTTTCTCATCCAACACATCTCGCCCCTGTGATGATCATTTCAGAAGCAAGATTGTCACCACATGGGAAATAGCTGGTGTACAGCTGGTACGTGCATATCTAGTCTATTGCACAAACAGCATAGTACGCACGGACTATTTAATGATCGTATTCATTTCAGTGATAAACTATTCAAGTTTGACTCACCTGTGCTTGTTAACGTTTGGATTACTTTCATGAGGACCCGTGAAGGTCCGGAGTAGAAAAGGTCTTCAGGAACCGATGTTTGTCATAAGAGGCGACTAACAGGATCGGGTAGTCAGGCTCGCTGACTTGGTTGATGCATATCATTGCATCCCAATTGCGTGGATCGATGCTCATGATGTCAAAAACTGGATTGTCTGGTCCAGATTCGATTATAAACACATCGACGAAGTCGTTTAGCTGGAATAATGCTGATGTGACGTTAAACAACATGTATGAATTCCAAAAATATTATGCTCGAGACTGTTGCACACCAAAATCCAAAATACTTTGTTGCGAGGTGTGTTTTAAAACAAATATGTAGGCTCATAGTTTTACTTCAACAAAATATCTGTTACAACATTATCAGCAAACGATATTGTTTTTCAGGTGAAGGTTGTTCTGATGAAGAACAGTCGCGTTCGAAGTGAAATCATCTTTAATGGAACTGGTACCAACAAGATGTCCTGGTTCTCCCCGAATAGAGTGATCAATTCCACATGGACGGATCTCACAACGTCATCGTTCATGTATTTCAGTATCACGGGGTAGGTAAACAGTGTATTGATGTACGCTCATTAATAATGAAAAGTGAACAATAACTGACCTAAACTGCGTATCGCATTCGTGTTTCCATAAGGTTAATTTTATCTTGAATATAAGCGCAAATAAACATAGTGAATGAAATATGGAATGTCAGAAGAAGAATCGGTCCCGATTATCCGTTAAATCAGATTCTATTTGACGGAAAGGCAAAACAAAAAATACCACATGTTTTTACTGCAACCATCGTGCGGAGGATGAATATCATGTATTAATGGAGTAGGTGAGTTGGGTTTAACACCGCTTTTAACAGTATTACAGTTATACCACAGCATGTCAGGGAGGAAAGCCCGAAGTGATGTAGGTCTCAGACGTTTACCACTTCGATGAAACCCACGAGCACGGGTATGGTACTGACAAACCAAGAAACATAATAGGGGCGAACCGGGACTCGACCCCACAATCATAGGTTTCTGCATAGGGAATCGCGGCGCCTTAGACGACTGGGCCACCCGTGCCTCCTCATGTGTTAATGATTTGGCCAGAATACAGTAACAAATAATGAAATATTTTGTGATCAGGAAAAGTTGAAATCATTGTATCATATATTTCACAAGAGAACAGTCCGTTTGTGAACAGAAGTATTTTGTTACTTGTTACTGTCTGATAGCCACATATACGAATAAACTGTATGTCTGTTTTAAAACAATTGTCGTGAAATTATAGATAAAAGATCACTGAAATCAGTTATGACACTAGGTGTCTCTGCCAATCAGAAAATAGAATAGGTATGATGGTCTTTGATCACCTTATCTTATGTATAAAACTGATTTCCAACGTATCTTTGATTTGCCAAATTGGTCACATCCAGTACAATTACGTTGTGTATGTCTTTACGCATTGGTTTGTTACACTTGTTTGTTGTTTGACGCCGCATTCATCAATATTCCTGATATGTGACAGCGTCCTGTAAATAATCAAATCTGGATCAGCCAATCCAGTGATTGACATCATGAGCATCGATCTATGCAATTGGGACATGACATGCAACATCCAAGTCAGCGGGTCTGACCATCCGTCAACACAGTCGCCTCTTACGAAAAGCGTAGGTTGACGATGACCGCCCCTGATAGATGTATTTCTGGCTTTTTTTATGCAAATTGCGTGAGTGGTGGGTGCTGCGGTTTGCGCAGGACATGTAAACACCTGGTGTCATTACTGATTTTCAGTGATCAATTCATATATTCTACTCAAAAGAAGTTAAAGAACACCTGATGACATAACAGATTAACCATGTAAACAGAAATAATCGGATGTTTTTAGTAGTATAATTTTCACCGTTATTTTGCCTTTAACGCCCAAGTGAATCTATCTCGCCGGATAATGGAGACTGGTTAATTTCTGGCATTGACGTTTTTATATGTGTAAATTACAACCTGTATCGTCTTGTTCGTGGTTGCTCTGTACTCGTGAACATTCTTTACAGACACCCAAATGCTCGTCGTTTTGCGATCATTCACGATTACATTTCGTGCCCCGAAGATTTAATGTGGATGATGGTCATAGATGGAAATGATATAAACCATGAATGTTTATGGGATAACCCAGGAAACTCACCCAAGTTCCTCTACACCACCAAGAGTAAGATGGCCGTCACTGGCAATTTAAAAGGTAAATTACAATTTATGATTACCCCGATATATCCACACACACACACACACACACACACACACACACACACACACACACACACACACACACACACACGCCGCGTCGGAGCTGAACGGGCTCGCCCATAAAAGGGATAATCTATTAATTTATAACTTTTGATGAATTGCCCAAAGAACAGAATGATAGAATTGTTTTGTGCACTTTTGCACACATTTATTTGTCCGATGATCCTCTCGTGAAGCATGTCAAGACTCATGAAGAAAACAAGGCATTCCACAGTTTTCTAAAACGAGCCAAGGATGTGGGACATAATCTCAATGTCGGTGTTGATTTTGTTGATGGTTCTGTACTGCTGGACGGTACAGAAATGAGTGTCAACCAAGCGAAGTGCCATATCAAATCGGCCCAGTCTTTGGAGGAGAGGCTTTCTGAACGACCACTGCATCGAGTTTATATGCAGTGTGTTGAGAAGATCAGCAATCCTGCAGTCCTTCACTTGGATGAAGTCGTCTGGCCTGAAAAGTGAAACTGAAGGCTTTCTGTTGGCTGCTCATGATCAGTCACTTCCAACTCGAAACCGTCAATGTGTGATTTTGCATCAAAATGTGAATATGAAATGTAGATTATGTAATGAATTTAATGAGACTGTCCAACACATTGTGAGTGGATGCCCAGCTTTGGCACAAACCCGGGTTCGATTCCCGACATGGGTACAATGTGTGAAGCCCATTTCTGGTGTCCCCCGCCGGAATATTGCTGGAATATTGCTAAAAGCTAAAAGCGGCGTAAAACCATACTCACTCACTCACTCACTCACTCATAACTTCTTAGCCTTGTAACGTTTTGATAACGTTAATAATTTCGTTATCAAATCCAATTTTCAAGTGAAGACGTTCTTTTGTGTACTTATGCATTCGTACAGTCAGTGAAAAATGAGTAGCCCTATCATGGTTGGTTGGTTGGTTTGTTGTTTAACGCCGCACTTAGCAATATGACGGCGGTCTGTAAATAATCGAGTCTGGACCAGACAACCCAGTGAATGATATCATGAGCATCGATTCACGCAATTGGGATCGATGACATGCAACAACCAAGTCAGGGAGGCTGACCACTCGATCCTGTTAGTCGCCTCTTACGACAAGCATAGTCGCCTTTTATGACCAGCATGGGTTGCTGAAGACCTATTCTACCCCAGATCTTCACGGGCCCCTATTATGGAGTTGATGCATGTCAAGTATGTCCAGAGCTGTAAGGTACTCAAATATTCAGCATTTGGGGCAACTGTTAATTATTGTTTGCTTCTTTTCAGATTTCGAGTACGGAGATGCAATGGTGATTCTGGTAAAATTTGGCAAGTAAGGTTATGAAAAGAAAACTCCAGCAACTGTTTGGGTCTAAATCTCTCGCCTTTGACTAGACGAGGGCCATACGTCAGCTACTGTCTTGCCAAGGCGCCATTACACTTAAACAATATTTACAAAGAACACTATGTGAGAAAAAAAGAGAGAAAAAATGGACTTTATTGCTTTCGATTACCTTTTCATTCAATGAATGAGAGATGGGTGCTACCGGTAGAGTGGGACATACTTATGCTTTTCGTGGACACCTGGAGACAACTCTATTTTTCAGGGATCCATTCATAATTTCACCCAATTACGTCCGATAGAATCTGTTTCGGAAATAAGCCGTTGAAGTTTTATGTTTAAAAGAAAAGGAAGAATGATTGGATAACTAAAATGACAATATTACTTGTTCTATGAATATTTGGTAAACGCATAGAATTACATGTTAGTAAAAAGAATGCATTTGACGGTATCCATTTGTGTATAGTTTTCCAAATGACCGGGGGCCATATTCGTGACGAATAAATTATTAATAAAGTTGCATGAAAACTTTCTGAGCTAAGGTTTTTACTTTACTTGTACATTCATAAAATCTCTCTTAGAAGAACTGGGCACGCCAGAAACCTATGATTGTGGGTTCGAATCCCAGTTCGCCCCGATTATGTTTCTAGGGTTGTCAGCACCATACCCGTGCTCGTGGGTTTTACCGAAGTCGTAAACGTCTGAGACCTGCATCACTTCGGGCTTTCCTCCCACTTTAAGCTGACACGCAGTGATATAACTGGAATACTGTTAAAAGCGGCGTTAAACCCAACTCACTCACTCACTCACTCATTCACTAAGAAGAACTATTAGTTAAATCCTAAGAGTATCGACCAGAGAAACTCTAGGTATTTCCACGGAGGTGGTCCCTGGCATATGCAAATGAGTTGTCACATGACCGGGTTCAGAGGCTTGTTAATAAGCAGGTGTGTACACCTTGTCCAGTGATGCAACCCCCACCCACTCGCCTCAGTGACAGCACTCAACGTTGAAGAAATGTCCAGGAAAAAAATTCTATATCTGAAAAAGAAGGATGAGTGAGTGAGTGAGTGATTTGGGTTTAACGCCGCTTTTAACAGTATTCCAGTTATATCACGGCGTGTCAGCTTAAAGTGGGAGGAAAGCCCGAAGTGATGCAGGTCTCAGACGTTTACCACTTCGGTGAAACCCACGAGCACGGTTATGGTGCTGACAAACCTAGAAACATAATCAGGGGCGAACCCTAATTTCTTTAAATTGAAGCTGTAAATGCACTGTAAATGAATGTAGTAAATTATTGGATCACCTTGTTGTTGGGTGAGTGAGTGAGTGAGTGAGTATTTAACGTCACATCGGCATATCTCAGCCAAATCGTGACGAAAAGTTACACATTAATGATACATATATTAAGGCTAAACAAAAACTAAGATTCGGCTGTGAAAATGGAAAAGTTATCTGGTAAACTTGTTCATACAGATCTGGATCCAATGATACTGGCGCTGGCAACAGTATCACCACCCATGGATCCATCTGTGTAAATAGATTTGTAAGTATCATGTTCACTTCTTAACGGATAATATCCTTGTTGACATTGTAGTTGATAAGTTTCAGATTTCTTTACTTCAGATAAGGTAAGATTCACTTGTGGCTACCAAATGCCAAGGAGGAGAATAAAATCAGGCGGAAAGGAGATATATTTTCAAGTTTACTATCAGCAGAAAAACCAAAGGTTTAATTCTCATCCCAAGAGGCGGAATAAGAGAGGACTTCTTACTATACCCATCATCACAATGAGGATTCACGTTTATCAGCAATTTCATGTAAAACGTAAAAAAAAAACTAAGTAGGATCAGCAACATCGCTGAAACACTCATGAATTAGTATATTTGAGCACAATATTTAAAATAAAGGCCAGTTAGTCTCAGTATAATTCCACCTAGTTGACGGTGAAATATCAGATGGATTTATTGTTCATGTAAGTAGGTAAATGGTCACTTCCATAAAGATCACTGAAGACTGACCTTTTAAATTCGTTGAGTAGGTTAGAATCAGTTAGAGATAAATCTAGAGAAGAGTAGGTTCCAGTTGCAGGATGGAGATAAGTGTTGGAATCATTATTACTATTTCATTATTACATTAAGATGAAATCCTCATGGTTTTCACCTTAACAGTTAGCGTTTGTTCCACAACATTGTCGGTTTGGGCAATTTAGATCGCCCATGATTACGCAGGGTTTGGGGAGTTTATCACAGAGAGCTTGAAGATCTGACAGCTTGAGAGCTGATAATGGCGAGTATACAGTGAGCACAGAGCAAAAACAACGTTCAAAGCAAGTCGAACTGCAACGGCCTGGAGATTAGTTTTAAATATATAACAGGGCTATGGATAACATCATATCTCACAGTGATTGAAGGAACTCCTCTTTCCCTATCAGTGAGTGAGTGAGTATGGTTTAACGCCGCTTTTGAACACTATTCCAGCAATATCACGGCGGGCGACACCAGAAATGGGCTTCACACATTGTACCCATGTCGGGAATCGAACCCGGGTCTTCGGCGTGACGAGCGAATGCTTTAACCACTAGGCTACCCGACCGCCCCCCAAACTTATTGAAAAGATGGATTTGGTTATATGTCCCTTTGGAGGCTCTGCCACTTTGATGTTTCTTTAAGGGTGCAGTTCTAGGTTTAGTTTTGTTTTTTAAACTGTTTCCACATACATTTTGTTTGAGATTCGGGTTTAAGAGCAGACTGTGATGATGAGTGAGTGAGTGAATGAGTGTATGGCTTACGTCACATCGGCAATATTACAGCCACATCGTGACGAGAAGTTATACATTCTTTATACATATATTTAAACTAAATAAAAACCTGTCATCGGACAGTAAAATAACTAGAATATCACAGATTAATATTTAAAACTAGCATATGACCATAAAAAGTTATCACTATATAAAACAGTACAATGTAAAATAGGGCTATAAGATCGCCAGCATCTGAAGGTAGACCGCCGGGCTAGGGTCCATGGGGACTTACAGTACTTTTGCTACCTGCTTGGACCCCAGCCGGATTTACATCATTCCTTCAGCTGTTGGCGATTATTGACAACTGTGATGATGATTGTTCCTGAGGTGAAGAAGATGACTGTGATTGAACTTGAGATAGCACAGGTGTTTTACAGAGTGATTCTGCAGTCTGGGTGGACTGGTCACGTGAGAAGACTTCAGAAGCATCCGTGTACATCTATGTCAAGGCTGTTTGGCTGTGTATTGAAGTGGTAACAGGCGATGTGGTTACTTTATAGGTTGTATCAGAGGGTATTCTAGTAACGGATGAATAAGATCCATTTGATTCTTGGGGTGAACAACAAGTGTTTTGGCATCAGCAAAACTAATATTCGTTGTGTATCTCCACTTGCTGTTTCCAGACTGAGCATCCTTTAGAGAAGGATGAGTGACATCCTGACCAGTTGGTATTTTTTATAGTTATTGTCACAATATTCCGTCACATGAATATTCTCACTGCATTGATCACATGTAACAGACAATGTACATGTGTGACACCATGGTCGAATCTTTGGGAATTTGAAGCATCTTAAAGGGTTCGAGATTTAGACTTCAACATTGATATTGCAATAAGATGCTTTGACTGATTTAGGAGCATTTATTTAAAAAAGGAAAATATCAGTTGACATCAGGTTGTTTGATTGCTGTTTTCTGCTACATTCTATTAGTAGAGAGCCTGTACCCTATCGTTTGATATTTTATTGGTGATTTGTCAAGAGTCTTGATAACGAGATAACGTGGCCAGGACCCATCCTACCACCCGTCTAGGCGAAGTCAGGGTCGAAGTGGTGTATTGGGCAAAGGAACGCTACTCCTGAAACCAGGGCCCTCAACCACCAGACTCCCGTCCTCCGCCGACCCAGGGACGCAACCCATGGCATGGATTGCCCAATCCGGTCGCCTCTTACGACCAGCAAAGGTGAGGTGAGATGAAATGGGCTTTAACGTCGCGTCCACGATTATTGCACTTATATAGCGACGTGCATGCACGGGTGTGTGTGGCTGCTTGTACTAGTCCGGACTGATGCCGATTTATAGTGCTAGCTCACTGAGATACCATGCCGCAGTTTAACATGGATACCCCACTCAGACACAGTATACTGACTCCGAGCCGACCAGTCCTTGTTTTAGCCCCTCAATGCCGAGCGCCAGAAAGAGTAACAACAAGTACCATCTTTTAACGTCGAAAAATACAATGAACCATGGATACACAGTTTTACGGTTAGTAGGCATTCAACTGCCAATGATATCGCTTAGAAACTAATGGCTGTTGTTAAGTATTTCATTAAAATATAGTAACATCTTCATTAAGTCACAAGAGGGCGTCAGACAAGACGTTAAAAGTGAGCGTGAGTTTAACGCCGCTGTAAACAATCTTTACGTTATGTCGCAGCGTGTCAGTTTAATGTCCCAAGTGACGCAAATCATGGACTGTTGCCACTTAGGTGACCATGGGAACGGTGCCAGTGTTGACAGGCCAAGAATCATAATTGGTGAGAATAGCCGATTCGACCCACGATCAGTGATAAAAGGGACAAAACCCTTACCGTTGTCATAAGAAATCTCGCTGACTTGGGTGTATCTACCACGCATTGAGTCTGCTTTGTTGACTCTACACAGCGACGTGTTGTGTCTGTTACAAAAACAAAAATGCCTGCTGCATCCCTTTGGGCTTTCCTCATCGCCAAGCTGACACATCGATGTATACATGAGACCCCATTCACTCACTCACTCATATAAGACCCGGGTTCGATTCCCGACATGGGTACAATGTGTGGTGTCCTCCGTCGTGATATTGTTGGAATATTGCTAAAAGCGGCGTAAAAACCACTCACTCACTCACTCACTCACTCACTCAAGATAGCATGCGATCAGCCACACTGACCACACCACCAAGTTGTTTTAGTCTGGCAATCTTAGGGCTTTTTATAATAATTTTTATCAACTTATATTGCCATATTGCACCGGATTCCGACTTTTTGCACACGCCATTCCATTCGTATTATGTCCCTTTCGCAGGGCAACCAAACCTTGGCCTTCGTCAAAGATACCTCACGTCGCAGATGAGAATCAAGATGTGTAGCCGACTAAAGGAATAAAATAACAACTACTGAAAAAAGTGAAACTTCTAACTGGCCTAATGCATCACTCACTCACATAAACATTTGAAACTTTCTCGAAATGGGCATATTGAGCCGAGCCAAGAAAGCTTATCATGATTGTACGCCCTCTTCATCAACTATTTTATTTGATGCCGAAGCTGTAAGCGGTTTTCCATCAGCATTCACCGAGGCAGTCTATTTAAATAATATAAGATAATGCATCGCTTTCCAGAAAGGCTTTATGAAATGGGTGATTAAGCATGTCCGCTTGTCTGTATTAACGGTAAATTATCTCAGAGGATTACAATCACTGCGGCCTTGCTGATTGACAGCTTAAACGGTGAAACTGACATTCTCAAATGTCTGAGAAAGGGACACCATGACTGCCTAACGTAAGCGGCTGTTTTGTGTTATTGGAACTGTGTCCGTGCTTTTTCCAAGATTGGTTCGTAAATCGTTAATAAAAGGAAGGGTGTTTCATGTGTATTTTGTTGCGCTTGACACACTTGTAAACAAAGACGACACATTCACATGTACAGGTTAATAGGGAAAACATTAATAGTGTTATAATCATTAATAGTGTTATAATAGAGTCGTATAAAGTTATGATTAATATTTAAAAAGCCATTCAAAATAATTTAACCATAATTATGGCTATAAACTTTGTCAAACTTTATACATTATATGTGTTATTGTGCCATTTAATTCGTAAATCGACAAAAAACGAGCGCTTCAACGAATTTCCCTCAATTTATAAGGTGCAATGACCTTACATTGATGAACGAGTTTGCAATGCATAGTTATAAGAACATTCCGGCGCTTGACAGAAATAGACCAACGTGAGATTGGCAGAACCTCTCCCATTCCCTATATGCGACATGCCGTTTAATTAATTAATAGTGTAATTTACTATTGACAGTTTTATTCACAACTCGTCACAGAGAGGAAGTAAGCGGATATTAACGCCATGGTCGCTATTTCATGTTATTAGGAATCACCCCGAGCCAGTGATCGATAGCGTGAACCTCAATCTACGCCGTCGGTTTGACAAGTGGCTGAAGTCTGCAAATACTGTAAACTCCCGATAACATCATCCTCAACAATAAAACAATATCGTGCCATTTATATTTAGTTTGTTTGTTTGTTTGTTTGTTTAACGCCTCAATCAGCAATATTCCAGCTATATGACGGCGGTCTGTAAATAATCGAGTCTGGACCAGACAGTCCAGTGACTGATATCATTAGCATCGATCCACGCAATTGGGATACGACATACATCAATGAAGTCAGCGATTCTGACCACCCGATCCCGTTAGTCGCCCCTTACGACAAGCATAGTCTCTTTTTACGGCAAGCATGGGTTGCTGAAGATCTATTCTACCCTGGATCTTCACGGACCTTTATGTTTAGTAATCGGCGACAGCACAAGCAAACCAGTGGCTGATACCGTGAGCATCGACTGAGGACGTTGGATTATGAGATCACCCCAGCTTGTCCTTATCCAAAAACGATTGTCATTGTGACCAGCCGATCCTCATTTAAGCCCCTTCTTAATTTCAACACGGAAAAGCTGCATGGGACCTAGTCTGTTCTATTATGCACACGGGACTACACGAACAAGCAGCAGCTTAGTTTAACAGTAACATATATCGACGAAATTGATGGCTGAGAATACTTTTTCGTTTGTGTTTGAGACCGCCTCCGGTCTAGTGGTAAACGTCCGAGACCTGCATCACTTCGGGCTTTCCTCCCACATTAAGCTGACACGCCGTGAATACTGTTAAAAGCGGCGTTAAACCCAACTCACTCACTCACTCTATAGGCTTGGTCCTCATCCTCTGCTGCCTGGAGGCACTCGTGAAGAGCAACCTCCCCGTGGTGAGTGCTGGGTAACGCCAATAGCTCTTCCCCAGTGTGGACCCGGGGTAGAATGTGTCCACGGCACCCCATTGCTGGTCGTAAAAGGCGACCGAATTTGGCAACCTGTTTGCCGTGGGTTGCGCCCCTGTAGTCTAGTGGTTGAGGGCACCTGTTCCAGGAATAGCGTTCCTCTGCCTAATACACCACTTTGACCCTGACTTCACCTAGACGGGAGGTAGAATGGGCCCGATTTTATAAATCGACTGGTCATGCCAAGCCCTGTGCATTCTATTTTCATTTTGCACAAAGTTGTTATATGCAATTGTTTATATTTTTGGTCTTGGTGAAAATGTTAATTGTATTTCAGTACCTGTTGGCTGTAAATGAATAAGAATTATTGCCTAGAGTCAAAAATTGCCCAGAGGGCGGTGGCTCATGGGTCAATCTGGTGGATCTATTGATCTTACATTGATATTTCTGCTTGAGTATACCATCCAAGTATCCTTGGTGCTGTTAGTTGGAAACCCACTAGCACATAGCATTGTCTTTATGATACTCCGTTGTGGGTGGGGACCTGGGATGGCGAACCACTATAAACTTACTATGATTCCACCAAAACAACTCATACGAACTTTAGATGACAGTTCATCTGATGATGACTCTTTTACAGGAAACAAGTCTGAATTTTGGTCTCGATTTTTGGTCATCTCTTCGTCTGATGATAGACCTTTGAAATTAAATCCATTTGTGCTTTCTAAAGCTATTTACGGTATTGCTGGAGATGTTGTGACAATGAAAAGGATACGTTCCGGCTATATTCTTGATTGAATGCAAATCAGCATCACAATCAGCTACGCTGTTGGCTGTCAAACATCTCGTCTCTGTGCCAGTCATTGTCTCCCCGCACAAATCACTAAACAGTTCAAAAGGCATTGTCAGAGATCGGGAACGTTGTCTTTCAGACATGTCTGAAGATAACATAACTTCTGAACTGAGCAACCAAGGTGTTACAGGTGTAAAACGTTTTACAAAGCGACAGAATCGTCAAATTGAAAAGTAGAATACCTACCTTTTAACATTTTCTCTTCCTGTTCCACCACATTCTATCAAAGAAGGTAACTGTAATATTGGTGTGGATAAGTACATACCGAACCCACTACGGTGTTACTCATGTCAACAGTTTGGGCATGGCGCCCAATCGTGTAGAAACAGAAAGGAATGCCATCGATGTGGAAAACCTGCTCATGAAACAATGGACTGCTCAAATGATCCAAAATGTGCAAACTGTTCTGGGAATCACGTTGCATCATCCAAATCTTATCCTGTCTGGCAACTGCAACACCAGATAATAAAAATGAAGCACTGCAGGATTGTTTCTTTTTCTGATGCCAAACGTTTAGTAATGTCGTCCACTGACCCCACTGGGGGCGGTCGGGTAGCCAAGTGGTTAAAGCGTTCGCTCGTCGCGCCGAAGACCCGGGTTCGATTCCCGACATGGGTACAATGTGTGAAGCCCATTTCTGGTGTCCCCCGCCGTGATATTGCTGGCGTAAAACCATACTCACTCACTAACTCACTCACTCACTCACTACCCCCACTGCACCCGTGTCACCCGTACACCTCCAAAAACTTCGAAATCAATTGCCTCTGTTCAATGCCAGACGGATGTTACTTGGGTTAACTCCGACAACGTTTCTTTGGTACAGTCAAACAGAAGATACAGCTCCATCAACATCTTTGTCACCACATATGACAGCAGCGCCGACATCATCACTGTCATCAACACCAAATCCATCACCTACCGTGACAAATGCCGGCAAAAAAGTAGACTACTCCAGAAATTCTGATCGTGTGTCGAGGGGTCAACGTGACCCTATTTAAATTTACAATAGGTTTCAAACCTTGGAGGACATGGATGTCTCTCCTCATCCTAATGGGCGCAACAGAAGTAGTCGCCTAGAAATGGGAGACGTAGATCTCCGCGGGGCCGGTTCACCCACCTGTAACTTGAACATCATGAATCCACTTATTCAGTGGAATTGCAGAGGTCTCTGGACCAATTTTAATTAATTACATTTATTAATCCAAGATTTTACGCCATTAGCAATCTGTCTCCAGGAGACATATCTCAAAGAGACTGACAACTTGGATTTGCGTCGGTAAAGCCTACCATTCATTTTCTCCTCCAAGTGTTAAAGCTACTGGGGGATCTTCTGTTTTGATGAAGCAGGGAGTGATCCACAGCCCTATTTCACTTCATACCAATCTTCAAGCTGCTGCAGTGCGACTGACTTTGCACATTACATTTACTCTGTGTTCTCTGTATATTTCTCCTTCCTCTTGGCTTCAGAGATCGGATCTTCAATCCTTATATGAACAACTCCCTAAACCTTGCATGATCATGGGGGACTTAAACGGACATAACCCATTATAGGGAAGTGTTAACGTTAAAAGTACTTGAAGATTTTATTTCTGATAACAATTTATGCATTTACAACCCTTTGAAAGGATGTCCCAAAAAATATATAAAATTATGCATTTACAATGATGGATCAAATACTTATTTTGATCCTTCTACTGGAACCTATTCCACTTTAGATCTGTCCCTAACAGATTCAAATCTATTAAACGAATTTACGTGGTCGGTCCATTATGACTTGTGTGGAAGCGACCATTTTCCCTCAATATTAACAGCAAATAATCCAACTGATGTTCCACCTACATCTAGGTGGAATTTTACCAAGGCAAATTGGCCTTCTTTTCAGGAACTCTGTACTGATAGATTGACACCGGATATGTTCACAACTGTTACCGACCCTTTTCAATTGTTCTCAGATAAGTTGAATGAAATTGCTGAGATAACCATTCCTAAGTCCTCTGCAAATCCACGCATTCGAAAACAATGGTTTGATCAAGAGTGCAAACAGGCAAGGAAGTGCAGGAAAAAAGCAGAGAAATATTTCCGCCGACATCCAACTGTACATAATTTGGATTGTGTTAAAATCACAAATGCCAAGGCACGCCATACATTCAAACAGAACAAGCGTAAGTCTTGGAGGAATTATGTCTCTAAAATATATCCTCACACGCCGATATCCAAGGTGTGGAACATGATTACAAAAAATAAAGGTAAAGGCTCAAAATCGACTGTCCACCATCTCAAGGAAGGTGACCATTTATTTACAGATAAAGAGGACATTGCTTATAAATTGGGCGAGACGCTGGCCAAACACTCTTTATCGACAAATTATGATCCCAAGTTATATATCAGATATATCAGAAACAACAGGAAAAGAAGAGGGTTGATTTTACTTCTCAAAATGGAGAAGATTATAATGAGGTATTTTCGCTCCACGAGCTAAATACTGCACTAGGTCAAGCGGACGATACTCCAACGGGAGCTGATAATATTCACTATCAACTCCTGAAGCATTTGCCTCATTCATGTTTAGAGACACGTCTGGATATATTTGATCACGTTTGGACATCAGTGAATTTTCCTCCTTCGTGGCGTAATGCATAGTTGTTCCCATAACTAAACCTGGTAGGGACCATAGTGATGCATCCAATTATCGACCAATATCACTAACTAGCTGTGTGAAACCATGGAATGTATGGTAAATAATCGACTGGTGTGGTACTTGGAAACTAACAATCTCATAAGTAACATTCAATGTGGTTTCCGTCAAAATAGAAGTATCATTGACCATCTGGTACATTTAGAATCCTTTGTCAAAAATGTAATTGTCAATAATCAGCCTGCAGTTTCAATCTTTTTTTATTTAGAAAAAGCGTATGATACCACTTGGAAGCATGGTATTTTAAAAGATCTACATAATTTGGGGTTGAGAGGCCGTTTGCCTCAATTTATATCCCAATTTTTAACAGACCGACAATTTCAGGTTCGTGTGGGTTCCACCCTGTCTGACCATTATAACCAGGATCAGGGAGTCCCGCAAGGCAGTATTTTGTCTGTAATTCTGTCTAGTATAAAGATTGATAGTCAATGATTCAATTGATGGTTCCCATTTTGTGGACGATTTTAATATTTCATGTTGTGGAAAAAATATGCGTACCATCGAGAGACAGTTGCAGCTGTGTCTCAACAAAATCGAAAAATGGTGTCTTGAAACTGGTTTTAAGTTTTCAAAATTTAAGACCAATTGTATTCATTTTTGTAGGAAATACAAGCACCACAAAGATCCAGAGCTCTTTTTACATGGCACTCCTATCAAGGTTGTAGAAGAGGCCAAGTTCCTGGGTCTCATTTTCGATAACCAATTAACTTTTAGGCCGCATATTAACTATCTTAAAAATAAATGCCTGAAGGCTATAGATTTGTTGAAAGTTGATGCCAACACAAAGTGGGGAGTCGATCAGTCAACCCTCCTACACTTCTATAGGTCTCTGATCCGCTCTAAATTAGATTATGGCTCCATCGTTTATGCTGGAGCCGTAAGAGCAATTTACAAAACTTTGATACAATTCACCATCAGGGCCTACGACTTTGTCTAGGCGCATTTCGAACGTCTCCCGTGGAAAGCCCATATGTTGAAGCTGATGAACCTTCATTGGTGCAAAGGCGTATCAAATTATCACTAAAATACATAACTAAACTACATTCTAACCCATCAAACCCTGCATCAACCCCTTTATGAAGAACTTTTTCGCAGTAAGCCTAAGCTGGTTCCACCATTAGGCATTCGGATTAAACCCCACATTACAGCTGCAAATATTAATATAGATAATATTTCTCCTTTCAGGCTATTGTCTTCTCCTCCTTGGCAACTGATCAGACCGGAAGTAGACTTTACCCTTTCTCAATTTAAAAAATCAGACACAAATCAGTTGATATATCAACAAGAATATATACAGGTTAGAAATAAATATGAAACCCATCGTTCCATTTTTACAGATGGAATATCTGTGCGGCGTTACACAACAAACCAACCAAATCAACCAACCAAAAAACAAAGGGGTAGAGTTTGAGGAAAAGGTAACTAACGGGCTTACTTCAAATCTAATTCAGATCATGCGATTATGATCACGGAAAATAACGCCAGATATATCACACAAAATTTGCATCCGTTCAGAATTGTCGACACTCTAGAATTTACAGAGAGTTCTCATTCCTTTGATCCACGATATCAGGTAACAGGAGTTTGTTATTATTCTGAAGAAGGATTTTGCGAAAGCAAAACGATTACGTTTTTAGTTGAATGGTTCGACGAACATTAAACTACGAGCATTAAAACTGTTTTACGAAATTATCATTTATAATTTAGTTGTAAGATTTATTCTCATGAATAAGACTTTTTAATGTTTCAAGAAATCACATAAGAATTAACAAGTAAGGTATTATTTTCAATTTAATCATTTTATCTGTGTTCTTGATGAATGTGTGGCAGTGACTTAATTAATCATTCTACATTAAAATCAATTTATTATTAGCTAGGTGGCCAACTAATGTCTGGAGTTTAGGGCGACGAAGTCGTCTATGGCTTGTTTACCTTTGTCGTCATCGGTGGAGAACGGAAGCTTGCCAGCAATATATTCAAACAAAGGGCACATGCAAATTTATCATCAGATTCTGTTAATGAAATATGACATTTACCTTTACCATTGTGTAAGTCGCCATTACACAGATCAGTTTGAAAAAGAGTTTGTTTCAAGTTTCACTTAATAGCAATGTAAAGCATGAACTTTATCCTGGACATCAAGTAAAATTCTTAATGGGTAATATTTCGATGAAATTATTGTAAAATACAATACTTTCAGATTTGTTTGTAGGAGATCACGTAACGAACGTTCTTTGAGAAGCTGTAGAGCAGTAGAACATGCCTACAGTATCAAGGCAGAGTACTTGAAACTAGGTTGGTTGGTTTGTTGGATTGTCTGGTCGAGACTAGATTCTTTACAGACCGCCGTCATATAGCTGGAATATTGCTGAGTGCGGCGTTAAACAACAAACCAAACCAACTTCCACAGACTCAACACTGGTGTTGTTACGGCAGCTTTGATATAATGCATAGATCCCATGAAATGCAGGTTGCTGTATTTGTTGTTACATGTATACGGTTTTAGGAACCGGAGAAAAATGTTTTGTTTTGTTTGTTTGTTGTTAAACGCCACACTCAGCATCATTCCATCTAAATGACGGCGGGCTGTAAAATAATCGAGTCTGGACCAGACAATCCAGTGAATGACATCATGAGCATCGATCCACGCAACTGGGATCGATGACATGCATCAACCAAGTCAGCGAGCCTGACCACCCGATCCCGTAAGGCTCGCTGACTTTGTCGAAGCATGTCATTGTATCCCAATTGCGTAGACCAAACAACTATTCTCATTGCGCAGATTTCACTCGGCGTGGCCAAATAAAAATGTTTCACCTGTTAAACTGAAACATGGTGTGCAATTGTGGTATTTCGTAACTGTTTGGTTGATTTGCATTGGGCATAAAACGACAAACAGCGGTGAAAGTAAATGAATAGATCACTGAAAATCATTTATGACACCAGGTGTTCGCGAAAAAAGATCAGCAGCACCCGCCACACAACAATTTGCAATAAAAGGAGTGAGTGAGTTTGGTTTAACGCCGCTTTTAGCAATAATCCCGCCATTCCTGCTTTTGAATAATATTTCGGTACAAATTTTACTGATATGATTTGTGCCAAAAATTGCCAAACGTGTTGGCGGAAACCCCGGTTCCACAAAAGTGTATGTCAGTATGTTGTGTAGGGAAACTTGTATTGCAGGACACCAGTAAACCGGGAATCTCGTAAACCCCTAGTAGTCAGACTCGATGACTTGATTGAGAGCGAGGGAAATACACTCGGGTAATACAAAGTTGAGGCAGTATTAACTAAACCAACCATCACTAGACAATACAATAAATACTTTACATAACATTCATTTGTATAGAAAACAAATTTAGTTTCAGCCATATGCTATCTGTTTGGCATAAAGACGACACAGTGAACAATGTTTTTAAAAAGGAAACGTCAATCCACACATGTCACATTTTACGTTACACAAGAATAACATGTTCTGACGAATATTTGTTTATATACATACTGAACCGCAAAAGAAACGTCACCCCAAGTAACATTGCATGAAAAGTTGTCATTTAAATATCTGGGTAATTTTTTTCAAAGTTTCTAAAATTTAACATTCCCTTGTCCGAAAAAATGAAATTTGATGATAAAAATTCAAAGCAGATGACAATAAAACCGATCGCCCAAACGCCATACGGCAACGGCCATGGTAACCCGATGCACGTGAGTTCCGTGTAAATTGAAATGCACATGCGTTCCCCCATTTCTTGCCCTATAAAAATCCACCCAGATCGGATAACATCCATTCGTTATTGAATTGCTACTTCATGCCAAGACTGACCAGAAATCAGCGACACCAAGCCCTTGGACGATTGCAAGCTGGACAAACCGCCCCTGAAGTAGCCAATGCATTTCAAGACCACGTAAGGACCATATACATTCACGTCTGAGAAGAGGACTCTTCTCCACTGCTGGTGGCGCCAATGCTGGTGCTGTGCTGCCCACTGAAGACGGTCCCGGCGATGACGTGGCGTCAGAATGGGTCCTCGGCGTGGCCTGTGACAGTGGAGGTGTCTGCACTAATGTGTCCCTGGTGTGTCCCCATGGTCTGTCGAGCAGTTTCCGCAGCAGTAACAAAGCGATCTTGAAGATGTTGTCGCATAATCTGACGATCCTGACGTCGGGTGGTGACCCTTGATCTTCGACTACGTGGTCGGTCATCTGCTGGAGCCTGTATATGGTCCTTACGTGGACTTGAAATGCTTCTTGAAATGATACTACGTTTACGACACGAGTGTCTAAATTCCGGAATTTCCCGAGCGAGAATATAATGTTCTATTTATTACCGGAGAAGATGTCAGAGACGAATTTTAGTGTTTGCCTATAAGGACAGCATGTCGCAACAGCAGCGGAACCACAATTTGACGAATGACGTCAACAATCGTCAACTATGACATCGTTTCTAGTGTGACGTCATTCCGACCTCGCGTCACAATAAGATTCGAATGACGTCGACAATGCCGTCCGCATGACGGAAATAATACACTTATGTCTCGTGACGTGATATGAACCTAGGGCATATGATTTTTATGAACCCCGATAAGTTTGCCCTCGTAAGTAATAAATACATTTACTGCACATAAACATTATCAACAGTAGTCACACGAAAAACCGTTATAAACGATAATGATCATATCTACACTGAAGATATGTTCTTGTTGTTGTTGTTGTTGTTGTTGTTGGTGGTTTGTTGTTTAACGCCGCACTCAGCAATATTCCAGCTATATGACGGTGGTCTGTAAATAATCGAGTCTGGACCAGATAATCCAGTGATTAATATCATGAGCATCAATCCACGCAATTGGGATCGATGACATGGAGCAACCAAGTCACCGAGCCTGACCACCCGATCCCGTTAGTCGCCTTTCACCACAAGCATAATCGTCTTTTACGGCAAGTATGGGTTGCTGAAGACCTATTCTACCCCGGAATCTTCACGGGTGTTAAACTTATACATACTTGTAAAACATTTAATCAGGTATTATAAACTCACTTTGAGCCGTGACTAGTCACGTCGAATCAAATTCTGCTTAACGTCATTAAAACTCGCATAACAACCCAGTGAAAGAAAAGCACATTTATGTGGGCAGCGGGATTGGCAAATAACATTTTATCAATAAATGGTTATTGTTTTTTTTGTAATCTGTATCGACTGAGAGAATTGTACATGGGTATCATATTGTTAAACGTCTTCGGCAGTAACTTTCAGTAGCTTTAGCAAAATTAATCCTAGACGCCTACATTGTATGGATCAATCATCCCACATTCCTTCCCTGAAACTAGTAATGCAACCAGTATATCTTTCGACGGAGCGTGGAGCCGACGGGTAAAAGGATTCGCGGGAGTGTAACATTTTAAGGAACAAAAACATCTTCATCATATGTTTAAGCAGAATAACATCACCAGTGATTAGCTTCTGCCTGTAAACATTGGTAATATTTATCTAGCCACGATAACACAACTTGTTACAATGAAGACACACCTCTCTTTAATGCAGCTGCTATTCCTTATGGTTGTGGTTGCAGCAGAAAAACGACAGGAGTTGTATGCAGTGGCCCGTGGATATCGTTTAACGAACCCACCCATGTCGACTGTGGGCTATAAACCTTCCACGTGGTCTGCAATATGGTGTCTCAGGCACTGTCTGGCTTCATATTGCGCAAGTGCTTCGTTTAGTAAAACTAAGGGGATTTGCGAACTACATAATGTGAAGTTATACGACAGTACTGCAACATTCATGGAAAGTAACGACTGGGTTTACTTGGAACCAAAATCAGGTAGGATTTTGTAAAGAAATGTATCTATACTATACACGATAACTTTGATCCAGAGGATGAACACAACGCGAAGAAATTGTGTATACGTACACTTGTAGCATACCTACCTATTGAGTACCCATACTTTCAAGCGCACCTATGTAACCAAGAAGGTGAAACAAATTGTTGTTTGTTTGTTTGTTGTTTAAAGCCGCACTCAGCAATATTCCAGCTATATGACGTCGGTCTGTAAATAATCGAGACAAACCAGTGATTGACATCATGAGTGTGAGTGAGTTAAAACTTAACGTCGCATCGGCATTGTTTCAGCAATATTGCGACGAGAGACATCGTGAACAACGATCCACGCAATTGGGATACGATGACATGCATCTAGCAAGTCAGCGAGTCTGACCACCCGATCCCGTTAGTCGCCTTTTACGACAAGCATGGATTGCTGAAGACCTTAGCTCATGAGCTAAGCTACCGAACACGTCCACAAGGACTCTCCGCGAGAAACGTTGTTTAACTTCACCTGATTTGTGACCTGTGCGCTGTACAAATTGTATATTGTATATGACCTGACAGATGTGTTGACCTGGGACGGGTGGACAGTGGTGTTGAGGGCCCGGAGTGACACAAGGACGTCCATCTACGCAGCATGGTTGTACGACGCCGTCTACATGGACCACCCACTCCTACCACCTCGACTGAAGCCTGGCTGTTTCTCATCCAACACATCTCGTCCTTGTGATAATCATTTCAGAAGCAAGATTGTCTCCACGTGGGAAACAGCTGGTGTACAGCTGGTACGTACATATCTAGTCTATTGCACAAAGAGCATAGTACGCACGGATATGGTCCAGGATTCAAAGCAATATTAACGATCGTATTCGTTTCAATGATGAACTATTCAAGTTTGACTCTCCTTTGCCAGTTTCCTCCTTTCACTTATAGAAGGACCCGTGAAGATCGGGTTAGAATTGGTCTTCGGCAACCCATCTTTGTCGAAAGAGGCAACTAACAGGATCGGGTTGTCAGGCTCGCTGACTTGGTTAAGGCATGTTATCGTATTCCAATGACCCGTGAAGATCCGGGCTAGAATAGGTTTTCAGCAACCCATGCTTGCCGTAAAAGGCAACTATGCTTGTCGTATAAGAGGCGACTAACGGGATCGATTGGTCAGGCTCGCTGACTTGGTTGATACATGTCATCGTATCCCAATTGCGTCGTATTTACAGATCGACGTAGTATAGCTGGAATGTTGCTGACCGGCGTAACCAACAAGCAAACCAAAATGTAAAAAAAAAGTAAATTTGAGAAATAGTTTAACATTTAATAGTTGTTTTTTGACGTCTGCATTTTTTCACAAACATATCACGCACACGTACATACGTAGACATAATTAGTTTGGGGATTGTGGTTAAACGCCGTCAGGAATATATCGCCATATCATGGCACCTTGTGTAGTATGGAATCTAGGCCAAACAGACGAGTCACTGAGGTACCGATCATTTAATATTTCGATGGTGAAATAATAACATTGTCCCAGAAAATTCTTTATAAAAACAATTTTGATTCATAGTTTTAAAAAATACACTGTCTGCCAAAAAATACATTGTTGCAATGTGTGTTTTTTTAAATATTTAGGCCCGAAGTTTTAATGTGAAAAATATCTGTTTTTGAAGCTGTAGCTGAACAAATATCTTGTACAATACCCAAGGCCCCCGCCAGACTATCGAATGGTGAGCAATGATGCGTGTGATCGCGGCATGATGAGGCAAAATTAGCCATGTCACCGGGCATGATCATCCGATTCATTTGTGTGCGTGTGCGTGTGCGTGTGCGTGTGCGTGTGCGTGTGGCAAGTAACATTTTTCTTGCAACATTATCAGTAAACAATATTGTTTTTCAGGTAAAGGTTGTTCTAATGAAGAACAGTCGCGTTCGAAGTGAAATCATCTTTAATGGAACTGGTACCAATAAGTTGTCCTGGTTTTCTCCGAATAGAGTGATCAATTCCACATGGACGGATCTCACGACGTCATCTTTCAAATATTTCAGTATCAAGGGGTAGGTAGTCGATAAATCGATGTTCACACATTGTTAACAATTCCTGAACTAAATTGCGTATCGTATTCGTGTATCCGTGAGGTCAATTATACATTGAATATAAGGGCAAATACAAAATAAAATGAATGAAATTAGAATCAATGTAATAAGAAATGCCCAGAAGTAGAAGAATCAGTCTCGATTATCCGTCGAATGAGATTCCATTTGGCGTAAAAGGAAAACGGATGTTAAATTATAGCAATAGATTGCTGAAAATCAGTGACGACACAACGTGTCATCACCAGTCTGAAAATAGCAAATTGGTCTCGATCACGTAAACGTATATGGAAGTATTTTCTGTAATGCTGATTTCCTGACATCTTCACGAGGCAAGGGAGTTAACTGACTATAAAAGTCCAGTTTCCACCCTTGCCGAACTAGGCTGGAACTCCTGGGCTCGATCGTAGCGCCACCAGTGGCTTTTACGAGTTATGTCCCTTCTATGCCTCTCCTATTGACCAGTCAGATTCCACCTCTCGTGTCACTTGCATTTACTTCAAACAAAATGGCGTCGCCCTGTCAAGACGATCTGATCGATAATAAAGATGTATATTGTGATAAAACGGGTCTTACATCGCGAAGTGCATCAAATCACATGAGCACCTTGATTAAAAACATTAAAAGATTTGGAAAATATCTGTTGACAACGAGTTGGCGATGCACATGCTTTGCAAATCCTGCAATCGACCGAAATCTGCATGACCGTTTATGAACCGGATTTCGATTTTGTTTCGCGATTGTGATTGGACTATGCACAGACTCGTTAGTCCAGCCAAAATGTAACTCCATAATACCAGGCTTTTACGGTAGTGGTGGAAACTGGACTTTTAATGTCATTAAACGCCCTTTCCTCTGGAAGATGATTTCCTGATTACTTGCCAAATCTGTCATATCAGAACAAGTACATTGTGTGTGCGGCCCGTGAAGATCCGGTGAAGAATAGGTCTTCAGCAACCCATGCTTGCCGTAAAAGGCGACTAACGGGATCGGGTGGTCAGGCTCGCTGACTTGGTTGCATGTCATCGTATCCCAATTGCGTTGCTGAAGACCATATCTAACCCTAATCTTAACGGAGTGCATTATGGTTAATTATGTACAGCGAAACCCGGTTTGTCCTGAAATCGTGCCTTTTCAGTTCGGGCGTTATATCATAAAAGGCAGCCATGGTTCGTTGATCGGGAAATCTGTTAAACTGAACGATTTATTTGAGATCGATTCGGTCCGGATTGAATTGTGATTTTGCTTTCTTATGCAAATTGTGTGGTACCTGTAGAGCAGGATATGCTTACATTTTTCACGAAGCCCGGATAATCGAGGATGGTTATTCCCTGGCATTGACGTTTTATATTTGTGTAAGTAACAGTCTGTATCAGCTTCCCAGTGGTCGTGGAATCGTCGCAACTTCTAAACTAACACATCCTCGAAAACATTATTTACAGACACCCAAGTGCTCGTCGTTTTGCGATCATTCACGATTACATTTCGTGCCCCAAAGATTTGATGTGGATGGTGGTTATAGATGGAAATGAAAAAAGCCATGTATGTCCATGGGATAACCCAGAAATCACACCCAAGTTCCTCTACACCACCAAGCCTGAGATGAGTGTCACGGGCAATTTAACAGGTAAATAACAATTTATGACTACAAGTTTACATCGGTATGTACGTATGTGCTCGCGCACACGGGCACACTGGCACACACGCACGCACACACGCACACACACACGCACGCACGCACGCACGCACGCACTCACGCACGCACTCACACGCACGCATGCACGCACGCACGCACGCACGCACTCACACGCACACACACACATACGGGATTAAACCTTTCGTGGAGAGTGGGTGAGTATGGTTTTACGCCGCCACTAGCCTACCCGACCGCCCCTTTCATGGAGAGGCGTTATGAATGGCTTGAGGAACCTCGTTGAAGCTGAGTGATCAATCTTTTCTGTTTCTATTTTTTGTATAATCTGCCCGAAGAGCATATTGGCTTTTGTCATTGTCTGATTGTTTGTCGTCGGCCATGAAGTGTCCGGTGTGCGTCGTCTTCTCTGAAACCACTGCGGCTACAAAGCCATAGAGGTGTTATTTCTATCGAGACGGTGGGCAACAAAACATAAATCTTAAATGTCTTTGGTAAAAATATTACTGCATAAAAAGTAGTTAAAGTATAAGATAACAATTCCCTGAAGACATATGACATGTATGTACTCGGGGGTTTCACAAACGTGGTAAAATTGCAGATTGTAACGAATTAAATAAAGTTTACTCATTGCTGACATTTCAGATAACATATCACATAAGAGTTGAAGCCTTGCAATAGATTATCATACGTTAATCGAGAGTACAGTGTATATCAATCATGTGTAAATCTAATATTTATATTAGATCTAATATCCTTGGCAGAATGTTGGAAATACGATTTGTCGTGTTATGATAATATATTCCAATTTCTGAAGAGATTAGTAATGTGTATTTGATGATTTATATGCATACACAATTGGTTATCAATTATCTTCTACAATCACAGCATGTACCATGTACATTAGACTCATGGAAAATACTATTTCAGCAAACCAATCACAGCGCCATTATCACAGTTTCAATGAAAGGAAAAACAAATCGAAATCGAACTTAACAGCACATCGTATCCATAAGCGGTTAACCCAAATACAAAAAGGTATTGATGTCATCATTGTAGAAGTTATGTTGATTTTTTCAGTAGTTGCATTATGTTTGCATCGCGTGTACCATCGACAGAAACGGGGGCCGAGCTACCACATGTGGAACCGACCTTGACCTTGTCGTTTCGTCCCGAGCGCCGTGCTAATTCGCCATGACACACAGTCGATAAGCATATGCAATACTTGAACAAAAAACTTCCGTGGCCGACTAAACGTTAGTACTCTTACGCCAATAACTGTACAGTGGGGACTAGTAAATCTTTCTGACCAGTCCGGTTTTTCAAATTGGCTGTCTGATATAATAATAGTTACGTGTTACGAATTGCCTTCATTCGCATTAAGTTCAACATGGCATAAACAAAAATCGAGAACCGCAGTAACCACGTTACTAATCTCGCCATATTTCGCAATCCGTAGCACTGCATCAGATATGAGTTACACCATATTAACGCTGAGATGATTAGGGTGATGATGGTTATAATTTAATTCAATGAACGTCATAAATGTAATGGAAATATACACTGTCGTTTTCTCATGTGTACCGACCATTCCGCCATTACCGATAGTCGATAAAAATATACAAAACGTGTAAATAAACTTGTTCGTAAAGGAGTGAACAGAAATTCATTTATGTGAGTAAGTATACAGTTGTGAGAAACATGTATTCTGACCACTCTGGTCATATTATTTCTTATGAACAAGGATTTTGTCTGAAAATATTTACGTGTATGTGACATGGGTGCATAATCAAAATCCGCCGCCATTCGCTTGGTGTTCAAACATGGCAGAGAAAGGCCGAGAAGCGCGGTAGCCACTTTACTAATCTCTCCATACTTCGCAATCCGTAGCATTGTATAAAGTATGAGTTGCACGATGTTAAAGCTAAGGTGATTGTGGTGATGATGGTTATAGTTTTGACTTTATGCACTCAGTGTTTGATATCTAAATTCACAGTTTACAAAGGGCATTTTCTGGGGACCATATGTGATCCCTTGGCACTCTTCGGGGGTGAAAAGTGAGGGACCTTATATGGTGCCGTGGCACCAAGGGGGTTAATTGCGGTTGTGTGGGCAAACATCAATAGACTGGGGGATCTGCCAGTTCCTGGTTGAAGGAGGATTGCCAAGGGCATTTACCAATGGAATTTTGTTCACAATGTAGGGTTCTTAGCTCATTACAGACAATTTTCAAGAATATTTAAAAAATATTATCATAGTGCAGATTCTGAAATTGTATCCCAAAAATTGCACCCCCAAAAATATATCACTCGGGTCGGACAGCTTCAAGGAGAACGAAGATCAACTGTGGACTTGGTGTGTGCTGGCATTTTTAATTACTTCTTTCGTGGCCTGCACATAAAAAGTCCGTTCCCCCCCCCCCCCCCCCCCCCCCCCCTTTTGCACTCAACAATATTCCAGCTATATGACGGCGGTCTGTAAAAAATCGGGTCTGGACCAGACAGTCCAGTGATTGAAATCATGAGCATCGATCCTCGCAATGTGGGATCGATGACATGCATGAACCAAGTCAGCGAGCCTGACCACCCGATCCCGTTAGTCGCCTTTTACGACAAGCATAGTCGCGTTTTGCGGCAAGCATGGGTTGCTGAAGATCTCTTCTACCCGGGATCTTCACGGCGAATACATTGACCAGCTATTCAAGCTTGATGACTCGGTTGACCACCGTCTGGAAAACTGCTTGGCAAAAGTAAGCTTACATCCATGTTGGCTGAAAATAAAACAAACATGTTCGATGGTGATGTATTTGATACGGGTATCATGGGCGATAACACATGCATCGTATCAAAAAGTTTCACACAATATATCATCATAGTAACGTTTTGACGATGTTGTTTTTTGCCAAATCCAATTTTCAAGTGTACGAGTTTATCTGGCAGTAGACCTGGAAAAACTGGAGTGCAGCGTTAAACAACAAACAAGCAACACAAGTCTATCGGTGTACATATGCATTATTTACAGTCAGTGAAAATTAAGGAGCCCTTTTATGGCATTGGTGTATGACTGGGATGCCCAAAGCTGTATGATGCTCAACTTTTCAGCATTAAGTGCAGCTGTTTAATTATTATGTTTGCTTCTTTCAGATTTCGAGTACGGAGATGCAATGGTGATTCTTGTTAAATTGCATAGCAAAGGTTACGAAGAATAAAACCCATCAGTTGTTTGGTTTTAAATCTCTCGCCTTTAACTGAATGAAGAACGATAAGTCAGCTCCTGGCTGGCGAGGGCGCCGTTCAACTTTAGACTATTTACAACGAACATGAAGTATGCAAGAAAATACCAATTGGAACCCAGTGCGTTTCACTTACGTTTTTAAGCAATGAGTGTGTGGCGGGTGCCAGCGCGGAGGGATTACACTTTTAGAGAAGGCGTCATCACTGATTTTCATATTTTCACCCCTAACTTGCCTTTTTCGCTTTATGTGTCTGTTTCGGCAGTTAATCGAGACTATCCTCAGAGGTTATCCTCTGCCGTTGATGTTATATTTTAAAAGGAAAAGAAAGTACCGGTTGCATAAACTAAAATGACAATATGACTTGTTCTGTGATTTTATGCTAAATGTATGAATTTTTACCCGAGATATTTTACAAAAGTGTACAGTTATAAAAGCTAAAAAGAGCAACTTTTTGAAGTCCAAAGAGTAGTTCTAAGAAACACTCTAAAGAGGAAATTTCAACTATATCTGAAGTAAATACTGTGCTATTTATACAGGTGATGTGATGTTTGTTGTTTAACGCCGCACTCAGCAATATTCCAGCTATATGACGGCGGTCTGTAAATAATCAAAACTGGACCAGACAATCCAGTGACTGACATCAAGAGCATCGAACCACGTAGTTGGTGAGTGAGTGATTTCGTGTGGTTTTACGCCGCTTTTATCAATACTCCAGCGGGGGACACCAGAAATGGGCTTCACACATTGTACACATGTCGGGAATCGAGCCCGGGTCTATGGCGTGACGGGCGAACGCTTTAACCATTGGGCCACCCGACAGCCCCTGAATCATTTTAAAAATCAAAGTTTAGAGAGGAGGGTTCCTTGCAGCACACTGACATACACTGCTGCACCATAAATATGGTTATTTTGCGACTGTAAGAAGCCAAAGACAAACTGCAAATGCAAGTGAATATCCTTGCAACACAGGTAAGTGAATTTATTACCTGGTCCACATATATCAATTGTAATACTTCTTGACCGTGGTCATTTTGTAAACATAAATGTTTCATTAAGGAGTGATGACACTTTACTTAGACAAGAAGCATCCTTGTATATTTCCTGCTCCAGTGAAGCCACACCTTCAATGCCACGGACGTCGGTGAAATTGGATTTAACGTCGCGTCAAAGATTATTGCACTTTTATAGCGACATGCATGCATGTGTTTGTGTGTGTGTGTGCGTGGCTGCTTGTACCAGTCCGGACTGATGCCGATTTTTAGTTCGAGTTCACTTAGATACCATGCCGCAGTTTAATACCGAGCGTCAGACAGGGTAACAACAAGTACCATCTTTTAACGTCTTTTGGTATGACGCGGCCGGGGATCGAACTCCGGACCTTCCGCACTGCAGGCGGACGCTCCATCACCAGACCACGGATGCGGTCCCATTTGCAAATGAGTTGTCACACGACCGGGTTCAGAAGCATGTTGAATAGTGAGTATTTCCACCTTGTGCATTAATGCAGGATTTACCCCCTGGCCTCAACAAGACTAAACGTTGAAAAATAAGCGTTGAGAAAGGCAGTCTGAAGAAGGATAAGCAGAAGTTCCGGCAAAGTTTTTTTTAAGGATTTAGAAGACGTGTTTGATTGACATGTTTGATTGATGACACATCAGGCAGATCAGACAAATCTTGCAGGCCCAGGTGAGGTGAGGTGAGGTGAGGTGAGGTGAGGTGAGGTGAAATGGGTTTTAACTTCGCGTCCAAGACTATTGCGCTTATAAAGCGACGTGCATGTACGTGTGTTTGTGTGGCTGCTTGTACAAGTCCGGACTGATGCCGATTTATAGTGCTAGCTCAATGAGATACCATGCCGCAGTTTAACATGAATACCCCACTCAGACACAGTATACTGACTCCGAGCCGACCAGTCCTTGTTTTAGCCCCTTAAAGCCGAGCGCCAGACAGAGTAACAACAAGTACCATCTTTTAACGTCTTTTGGTATGACGCGGCTGGGGATCGAACCCCGGACCTTCCGCTCTCCGGGCGGACGCCCTACCACTAGACCACGGAGGCGGTCTGCAGGCCCAGGTAACATATAATATTGTTTTTGGTCACATATTGCCGCACAAGTCGAGAAACAAGGGACCCGCTGCAAGGGCCATTCTGTTGCAAAAACGCCAAATTGGACCTTTGCAAAGTCTTATCCTGGGATATAGCATCATTCAAATTCTCATCTATCATATGTGTCTAAAGCTTCCTGTAGATGTTATTTCATCTCAGATCATAACGCCACCACATCGAAAGTGATCGCTTCAAGAACACGTCTTGTCACGTAACGTTCACCTCGATTCCCACTGACACGTGTCCTGGGATCGGATAGGGGGCACGGGTGGCCCAGTCGTCTAAGGCCCCGCGATTCGCTGTGCAGAGTTGCGTCCTTGGGCACGCCAGAAACCTATGGTTGTGGGTTCGAATACCGATTCGCCCCGATAATGTTTCTAGGTTTGTCAGCACCATACCCGTGCTCGTGGGTTTCACCGAAGTGGTAAACGTCTGAGACCTGCATCACTTCGGTCTTTCCTCCCAGGCCGTGTTATATATAACTGGAATACTGTTAATAGCGGCGTTAAACCAAACTCACTCACTCACTGAGATCGGACAGGTGAAGAAGGAAACGTGACTCAGTTGAGTTGACCGTTCTCCATTGACGTGCTGTGTATCGCACAGGAGGCGTCGACGTTGATGTTCTTACGTCAGGGTCGGCCAAACGCGCGGTATGGAATCGCTGAACGACAGATATCACGGCGGGTGACACCAGAAATAGTCTTCACACATTGTACCCATGTCGGGAGTCGAACCCGGGTCTTCGGCGTGACGAGCAAACGCTTTAACCACAAGGCTATGCTAATCTACCGCCCATTTCTAAATTGAACTCATTACATGAAAAATGCGGCATTTGCATGACATACAGGTTAAATGAACACCAATGGGCCCACGTATATGTAATGTTTACTATTTCTTACTCGAGACTTAAAATATTGACTTTATTGTATACTGTAATTATATCTATCAATCCTGCGTGATTTAAAGGTCAGGTTACCAGTAAAATTGAGCAAAATATACACTAAAATTCAACATCATCTTTACAGCAGAAATCAGAATGATATTGCTCATAATAACACATATTATATTTTCTAAATAAAAGCAGTCATCATTCAAAACTGAAAGACGTGTTGAAGCAAGAAAGCTAAATTCGTTCTCATGAAGTAGCTACGGGGACAGAAAAAAGTATACCCGTAAAAAACGTGTTGAACAAATTACATCATTTACATTTTACGCGATTGAAAAAATTATACATTGAACGAGGGATGCATTACATTTTCATGTATAATTTACAAAATGTCTTCTCATTTGAGAGTAATTCAGAACATTTAAAGCAATTTCAAATGCTATTACTGTTATTCTAAGTATCAATAACTTTCAAGAGGTAATTATCCTATATAGAGGCCCACAGTTGTGAACCACTCAAGATTGGAAGATCTTCGCTGGATCCTGATACATGACATCTACATTCCATATGCAATACGCAGCTCTAGACAAGGCAAATTATGTGTACATTTGAAAACAATTGCTAATTCTACATGTAGCCAGCATAGGCGATGTTACCAATGAGGATAGATCCAGATGTCAAGGTCAAAGTATACATCAAATTGAAATAAAACTAAGAGCATTCCCCTTGCATTCTTTTGCCTGAAGCCCTACGAAATATCCGTAACCTTTCGACAAATAAACACTAATGAGTGAGTGAGTGAGTGAGTTTGGTTTGGTTTAACGCCGTTTTTAACAGTATTCCAGTTATATCACGGCGTGTCAGCTTAATGTGGGAGGAAAGCCCGAATTGATGCAAGTCTAAGACGTTTACCACTTCGGTGAAACCCACGAGCACGGGTATTGTGCTGACAATCCTAGAAACATAATCGGGTCGAACCGGGATTCGAACCCACATTCATAGATTTCTGGCGTGCCCAAAGGACGCAACTCTGCACAGCGAATCGTGGCGCCTTAGACGACTGGGCCACTCGTGCCCCCTAAACACTAATGACCGAATAAAGACAATATCATGTTTCTTCTTACAACAATCTATTAACTTAGATCACTTAACTAACAGCATCACTGTGGATCATATCAAGAACATGAAGCGAAAATAACCAAAACAATAGATATCACAATTGCAAACAACTGTAAGAAATGAATACACAATGCCATTGCATCCCAAATGTAGCATCTGTTACAACTGTAAGAAAATAAACCTGAGTCCAAGATAAACAGGCTGATCTGTTGCTGGATCAATGCTTGTGCAAAAGTCGGTTTCAAAGCTCATGCCTGAGACACTTTTGCCGGTGGAGCTATCTCTATGAGGGTAGATGTGAACAAATCATGAGCATGGATCATATTGCTGGAATATTGTTTTGTTTGTTGTTTAACGCCGCACTCAGCAATATTCCAGCTATATGACGGCGGTCTGTAAATAATCGAGTCTGGACCAGACAATCCAGTGATTAATATCATGAGCATCGATCCACGCAATTGGGATCGATGACATGCATCAACCAAGTCAGAGAGTCTGACCATCCGGTCCCGTTAGTCGCCTCTTACGACAAGCATAGTCGCCTTTTACAGCAAGCATGGGTAGCTGAAGACCTATTCTACCCCGGATCTTCATGGGTCGATAATTCAGCTGCGGGAGTGACAGCAGGGAAAGGTTATATACTCTCAAAAGGAATAGGGGATATACGAGAATAACTGATGAGTACAGAAATACAAAGATATGTGGAGTGGGGGCAATGGATGAAAAAGCAAAAGTAAGGACTAGATGCAACAAAGCATTCAGCAGAACATGTTGGCGGTGCAAACAACCAAGACAGACGACCTGGTGTGTCGTAAAAAAATGAATGTTTGAGGTGACTTCATCAGTAATGGGTCTGCGGACACGATTGGTCAAACATTCTTTTATACAGGGTGGCATGATCCGAATCAATCTCCAAATTCCACATGACAATCTGAGGGAGTCATGCATGGCCAATTAGGCTAACTTAGCTTGTGACCTTTGACGTAGGTGAACACGTCTCCGGGTCAATGAGTCAGGCGCGCTCTACCCCATTTCGCGGATCGATTCTCATGATATCAATCACTGGATTGTCTGGTTCAGTCTCGATTATTTACAGACCGCCGTCATATAGCTGAGTGCGGCGTTAAACAACAAACCAACCAAACCAGGACTCACGGTTGGTCATTGCATTCTTGTAATTCTTTGCTGCTGGAGGTAGCCGGTTGCAATACGTGCATGGTGGGGAAGAGCGTTAGCATCTTGAAAGACTATACGTGGACCAGCATGGTGCGCAAACGGCACCAGGATTGGCGCTACCATGTGAGTCGGTTGTACTGTTCAGTAACCCTGTGGTGTTCTGTCAGTTACAGTGATCTCGACCCATATCTTGACAGACCCACCGCCAAATATGTTGCGTTATCTGACTTTGACGTTCGCATGACGTTCTTAGAAAGCCTTTAGACAAACCCAAGCCTATCAAGAAAGTCAAGGGCGAACCTGGACTCATCTGAAAACATTATACGATGGTTGAAACCATCGGCGATTCGCCAAGCATCTACGCTCTGAACACCATTGGCGTCTGGCTAGAATGTGTGGATTTGTTGACGGTGGTACCACACCTGGTCGCCGATCATGAGATTAGGTGCAATCAGACGATTTCTAATTCTCCTATCAGTGACTTGAACCCGGATGGCCCAGCGCAAGTGAACAGCGATTTGATTGGCTGTTTGGGCTCGATTTTTATTATAGCCTGGTTTCTGATCCTGGGCCCACTTGCACAAAGCAATCTTTGCACTACGACTATTGTAAGCCTATGTTAAAGTATGGGAGTTACGATCATCTTAGCGCTAGTGGGCCTTGGACTTATGTTGTGACTTTGGGCACCCTGGGTTTGGGCCAATGTGTAACGTTTTGTGTCTGCAGAAACCTGCAAAGTCTGCAAATCACAGACTGAGAGTCATTGAACACATTGGCTACACGTGTTATACCGGTTGAAGCAGGCCAATAATGTGGATAATGAAAATTAACAATACTCACGGCTCAGAAAGATTTGACGTCATTTCATTGAAATATCAATATCAAGAATGACCTCTGCCCACGCACACAGAGTAATTGCCAGGTTTACATGCAATGTTTCATGTATGTTTGGGTTTTAGGTTTGTTTCCGAAAACGTTCGATCTCCGGCAGTTGTTTTTCAGAGCTGATCTTTCTTCTGACGAGAGATCATAACATTTCTATTTCATTATGCCCTATCTTTTGGAGAGTTTATATATAGTTGACCCCATCACTTATCCAGACCCTCAATTTAGCCGTACTTGAGAAAAAACATGATATTGGTTGGTTTGTTGTTTAGCGCTTCCCTCAGCATTATTCTAGCTATATGACGGCGGTCTGTAAATAATCGAGTCTGGACCAGACAATCCAGTGATTGATATCATGAGCATCGATCCACACAATTGGGATCGATGACATGCATCATCCAAGTCAGCGAGTCTGACCACCCGATCCCGTTAGTTGCCTTTTACGACAAGCATAGTCGCCTTTTACGGCAAGTATGGGTTGTGGAAGACCTATTTTACCCCGGAATCTTCACGGACAAAAAACATGATAACCACACTCTAAAGAACGCCTTTAGATGAATTCGATTGTAACTATATTCTTATTTATGTCCCCAAATCATATTTAAAAAACAATTACTCAAAGTTGAAAGGCGCTCAAACATATTTTGAGAAATGTGTGATTCGTTCAATACCTTAGTGGAATCCATTGAACAGGGTCACACGGTTGCTAACTTTCTGTGTGGAGGTTGAAATTCAGATCTGCCGTTCAGCGATTCCATAATGAGTGGGCGCCGTTGATGCGTAGACGGCGTTGTACTGTCGCCGCAGATCTGCCTTTCTTGCTAAGTGAGGTGACGCGAGGTAAAATAGGGTTTAATGTCGCGTTCAAGACGTGGCATGCACGTGTATGTGTGTTTGGCTGCGTGAACTAGTCCCGACTAACTATTCCGGCCCTTTAATGCCGAGCGCCAGACAGGGTGGAACCCGTCACAAACACATTCAAAGGCAAGTAAATCGTTCACCTAAAAAAAAAAACAGGAACATATGGTGCAAGTCAAAATTGCTAAGAGTGGCGAAAAAACTCTACTCACTCACTCACAAGTCAAAATAGGGAATTGCATCGGACATGATTTTGTCACTGATGCGTCCAAAATTGTCTCTGGAATAACCAAGCACTGTCACCGTATGTCACAATCCAATGCCGCTCTGTTCCTCGGCTTCATTTCCGGCACCGCTCGGCAAACTCCGGTGGTCGCTATCTTGCGGAGTCAGATCGTTTTGTGTTAGAGAATGAAGGGCCCAACTATTTCTTTCTCTTGTAATCTAATGACACTCTCAAACCATGTAAGGCTGGGTGTATGGTATCTCTTATATGTTCGTTACCATATTCTTGTATTAAAATGTTTGTGTATGTATGATTTTCAAACACGAGGGAGATTTATATCTACATTCAGATATTTCTCATGTATTGTTTGTTTGTTTGTTGTTTAACGCCGCACTCAGCAATATTTAAGCTATATGACGGTGGTCTGTAAAAAAATCGAGTCTGGACCAGACAATCCAGTGATTGACATCATGCGCATCGATCCACGCAATTGGGACCGATGACATGTATAAACCAAGTCAGTGAGCCTGACCACCCTATCCCGTTAGTCGCCTCCTACGACAAGCATAGTCGCCTTTTACGGCAAGCATGGGTTGCTGAAGACCTATTCTACCCCGGATCTTCACGGGTTATATTATAATGTAGACTGTTCCCTGTAATGAATGTGAGGATAGAAGATGATGCTCGAGGGATGAAACAAAGGGGAGGGGGCCACAAAAGAACTGAAAAATGTAACATCTTGATGAAAAAACAAAACATCCCCCAATTTACAGTTCTCTGTTTTTTCCACAAATCATTTAATAGTTTTAATAAACTGTATTCCCATTTGTACATTATTTAACCCTATTCTAACTCTGCTTAAGTATGGTGTATTCCTGAGTGGAAAAGGAAATACTAGTTCTGATGTGTATGATGTCTAACTTGTTTGTATAGAACAATATATATATGCATAGAGAAGTGACCAGAGACAAAATACAGTGCATTGTAATCAGTTATTAAAAGGAATACATTATTCATTTACTTTTGTAGTTGCAGCTTCATATGTTTCTAATGTAATCAATATAGGGCAATTTCAATTTCTTTATTTTTATTTCTTTATATTATATTTGGACCCGGTCGATGGAATCCGAAAAACGAAAAATAAAGAAGATTGTTTTCATGTAATTCCCAGCGTAAAGGGAACATCAAAGACTAGCCAATGTGTGATGCGCTGGCAGGACGCTGGGTGCTTATCGTGTTGCAGTGATACATGTAATACGAGACTGATATAAACTTCAGTTTTCTTTGCTTTTCACCCTTCATTGACGTGTGTTCATAGACGTATGTCCATCTGATTTTAATAGAGACAATAACATAATATAAAATCTCATACAATGCTTATATAACCACTTACAATAACACAACACACGTTCACATGCAATAACACAATGTAAAACATCATACAAAAACAATTTATTGAAAAGCATCATACAATAACACAATAAAAAAACCATCATACAATAACACAAAATAAAACATCATACAATAACAATGTAAAACATCATACAATTACAATATATTGAAAAATCATCATACAATACCACAATGTTAAACACCATACACTAACACAATATAAAACATCATACAATAACACGACGTAAAGCCACATTCAATTATATGAGGTACAGTAAACTACGGTTATAACGAACTCAAAGGGACCACCCATTTTAGTTCGTAATAACCGTAGTTCGTTATAAGCATATATACAACATATAGGCAGCACATGGCCTGGGCTAACAAGTAAGTTCGTTATATCGGTCAGTTCGTTATAAGCGTGTTTGTTATAACCGCAGTTCGCTGTATTTTTTATGTGTGATGCAGCTTACATGGAGACCGTCATATCACAGGGGGTGTAATCACCAGACCCTCATTGCTCTCCCCGACCCACCCCACCCCACGGGCGGCTGATATGGCTTGTCAATGGGCGATCGAGCAGCTCAGGTGGTAAGAAATTGGACTTCGTCTGTTCGGCTAGCTTTCCCGTAATAATGTCTTCCAAACAAGGTGAAATGAATTGCATTGACATGCAAATAGATGCATTTTACAATGTGATGTTGTGGTATATGATAAAATGATTATTATACGGCAGTTTTCACGCCATACCCCACATCATCCCTCGACCCCCATCTCAGAACGAGGGGCTTAGGCCATGTATTAACCTCCAAATATACCGTATTCGATGTAATAAACGCCCCGCTCTAATAAGCGCCCACGACGATATTTGCTAATATATTGGCTAGTGAACAATCTCAATTAGCACCCCTTCCGATTGATCAATGTACACAAGACTTATTTATTCGTGTATAATACGCACTCGTGTGTTATATGCACCCTTAATTATGAGCAATGAAATTCTGGAAAAATATATCCATCGTATATAAACATTTCAGGTTGTCAGCATAAACCACGAAATTTACGATCTTGCAACTCTTGTTTTTTTTTCACCAAAATAATATTTTAATAAGAGCCCCCTATTTCTAATTTTGAGAGCGCCCTGGGCGCTTATTACGTCGAATACGGTAACCTCATACACTAACACAATATAAGCATGTACAATAACACAAAATACAACCACATCCAAACATGCCTTCATATTGGCTTCGTCATAATCTTGTTACATGTGTACGTTAATCCGATCTGACTGCTATGCATCAACAGTAGTAGTGATTATGAAGGGGCAAGAGGTTAAGGGCTACTTCTTGCCCCTAACCATCGTTAATAATAAAGAGGAAGTTATTTTCCACAAAACGTCTCATGTCTTCATTCGTGCATATATTATGATTTTAGACTATATACATTATAAACAATTATGCACTATTCAAATAAAAGCAACAAAGCCCCTTTCTGTAATCATAAGAAATCTCTCCTGTACATTGTTATATCCCCGGGTTTTTTCAAACGGGGGGATACAGGGCTCAGCATGTCCGTCCGTCCGTCTGTCCTCCAACCGTTTTCCGTTTCCGGAGCACAACTCCAAAACCGTTGAATATTTCTTGTTGAAACTTGCTGTACAGGCACTCGTGAAGAGCAACCTCCCCGAGGTGAGTGCTGGGTAACGCTAATAGCTCTTCCCCCGTGTGGTAGAATTTGTCAACAGCACCCCATTGCTGGTCGTAAAAGGCGACCGAATTGGGCAACCTGTTTGCCGTGGGTTGCGCCCCTGTGTCGGTGGAGGACGGGATTCTGGTGGTTGAGGGCACTGGTGCCAGGAACAGTGTTCCTTTGCCCAACACACCACTTCGACCCTTACTTCACCTAGACGGGTGGTGGAATGGGCCCGATTCTATCAATCGGCTGGTCACGCCATGCCCTGAGCATGGAATACTTCCACATTTCGACATATATTAAACTATGTTTGATCAGAATATTTTATAACCATGATTATGTGAATTTCAATTTTGCCTAGAGTCCAATGCCAGAAGGCGGTGGCTCATGGGCCAATCTGGCATTATAAACCTCTGAATTCTGTGTTTCTCCAGAAAGGTGTCATGGGTGAACCAGCCTGGCATTTCTTCTTTCAGATTCCATAGCTATTCAAGTTTCTATTTGCTGGAGTATAACATCCCTGTAGCCCTGGTGGTGCAGGCGGGCTTCCACTGCACCATCGTCCTTGTTGACACTCCATGGCGGGTAGGGAGCAGAGATGTCGAAACCTTTACTTTTACCATGGATTTTCCCCTTCTATCTGGTTCATCAAAGAATAAGCGTAGACATGTTGAGTCTTTATCATCCGATGAAGGCTCGTCTGAAATTGTTGACTCGTGGCCACGGTTCGTTGTGATTTGATCTTCTGATGACACTCCTTTGAAACTAAACCCATTTGCTATCTCCTTGGGCATTAAAGGTGTCTGTGGAGAGGTAAAAATCGTAACACGTCTCCGAAGCGGTTCACTGTTAGTGGAATGTGCACGGAAACAACAATCTGACAATCTCTTGAAATTAAAATAGTTTGTGAATACACCAGTTGTTGTCTCAGTGCACAAGACACTGAACTCCTGTAGAGGCATTGTCAGAGACAGAGCTCGCTGCCTTCATGACATGAGTGAGGAGGAAATTGCAGCTCAGCTGCAATCTCAAGGTGTTACTGCTGTGAAGCGATTCACCAAAAAGAAAGATGATGGTACTATTATAAAACTGAATACATACCTATTTACATTTGCTCTTTCTTCTATTCCAAAGAGTTTAAAAGCTGGATACTTCAACATCGGAGTGGAGGTATATGTACCAAATCCACTCCGATGCTTCAAATGTCAACAGTTTTGTCATGGGGCCAAGTTTTGCCGTAACAACACGGCGTGTTCCCGTTGTGGTGGAGCTCACGAGGGCTCTGAGTGCACCAATACCATCAAGTGTGCTAACTGCAACGGAGAACACTTGGCCTCATCCAAGTCCTGTCCTAGATATGAACGTGAAACTAAAATTCAGAAAATAAAACACACAAACAACATATCTTACTTTGAAGCAAAAAAGTTGGTGCCTGCTCCAAATATTTCAACTGTTACGTACTCAGCTGCAGTTTCCTCCCCAGCACTTGTTGCCAGACCTACCATGTCATCGACATCGTGTCAATCTTCGATATCTTGGGTAGATGAACAGCTCATCCTGGATGACCATACCCAGTTTGCTCCATCTCTGCCTAATATCTCCACGTCAGCCTCACAGACAGACATTATTTCACCAGAGCCTTCAGTAGATCAGTCATCTGAACCGGAAATTGTAAGTGAATCAGTACAGGGCGAAGCCCACATGTCTGAAAAAAAAAAGAAGCAATTGAAAAAAAGGCCAGGGCCCTCCAGCATTTGGAGGTGCCTTCTATTCTACCTGTGGAGATTCATAATCAGTTTGAACCTTTGCAGATGGAGGTCAGTCCTTCACTCCCAGTCCAGGGGAGTGGACCCCTGTCCGGCTCACGATCTCCCATTGAGCCACCATGAACAGGTCAAATACTATTATTCAGTGGAATTGTAGAGGACTAAAGAATAATTTTAATGACTTACAGTTATTGATACAGGATTTTCAACCGTCAGCATTTTGTTTACAGGAGACCTATTTTAAGGATACAGATCAACTTGACATCAGACAATATACTTCATATCATTTATTTTCTCCTCCAGGGCCAAAAGCCACTGGAGGGTTTTCAATCTTAGTGAAGCAGGGAGTGATCCACAGCCCTGTTCCACTGATTACTCCACTACAAGCTGTTGCTGTCCGTGTGACCTTGCACATTGTGTTTACTTTGTGCTCTGTCTATGTTCCTCCGAATTCATCTCTTCAGCTTGTTGATCTCCAGGCCCTCTATGACCAGCTTGCATCATTATGGGTGATTTGAATGGACACAACCCTTTATGGGGGAGTGCACATTCTAACAATAAAGGTAATGTCCTGGAAGATTTTATTTCCAACAACAATTTATGTCTTTTTAATGATAATTCCAACACTTATTTACATCCTGGTACAGGTACATACTCTTCCCTGGATTTGTCAATTGTGGATTCTTATCTATTGAATGAGTTTGAATGGTCAGTCCATGACGACCTGTGTGGAAGTGACCATTTTCCTACAATTCTCAAACCTGTTCTTCCATCTGATGTTCCTCCGTCGTCAAGATGGAAATTCACCAAAGCCAACTGGACTTTGTTTGAAATACTTTCGTCCAACAAGTTAAAACCTGACCTGTTTACCGATGTCCCTGATCCTGTACAACTGTTCTCTGATGAACTAAACAAAATAGCTGATACATGTATCCCTAAGTCCTCTACAATTCCACACATACGTAAACCATGGTTTAATTCTACCTGCAAACAAGCTCGGAAGGCTCGGAAAAAGGCAGAGAATTATTTCCGTCGCCATCCTATGGTACATAATTTGAATCAATTCAAAATTTTAAATGCTAAAGCTCGGCGAACGTTTAAACAAAATAAAGGCCAGTCTTGGCAGAGTTACGTTTCAAAAATAAACTCACGAACGCCAATGTCAAAAGTATTGAAAATGATCCAACGAATCAAAGGTAAAGGTTCTAAATCTAACATTCGCCATCTTAAAAATGGGAATGAATTATTGACAAATACTTCCGATATTGCAAATAAACTTGGTGAAACTTGGCTAAACATTTTTCATCATCTAACTATGTACCTCAATTTCAAAAATATAAAAAAACAGCAAGAGAAGAAAACTATTAATTTTAAATCAGATAATGGGGAAGATTATAATGAAATATTTTCTCTTCATGAGCTTCATACTGCCCTTGGGCAAACTCATGATACTGCCACAGGAGCTGATAACATACATTATCAACTCTTAAAACACTTACCAGAATCATGCTTAGAAACCCTTCTATTATTATTTGATGAAATATGGACATCGGAGAGGACACCGCTGGTCATCCTTGACGGAAACTTGACAGCTCAGCGTTACATGGATAACATTCTTCGTCCAGTTGTCCTACCATTTCTCCAACAGCAGCCACGTGGTGTCATTTATCAGCATGACAACGCTAGAGCCCATACAGCAAGAATTGTCACTAACTTCCTCGCAGCCACCAACGTCAACGGCCTGCCGTGGCCTGCACGCTCACCCGACATGTCCCCCATAGAACACCTCTTGGACTTGATGGATCGTCGTGTTCGACAACGACCACAATCTCCAGCCAACCGGCAAGAACTGATTTTGGCCCTCCAAGACGAACGGCGTCAAATCCCACGTGACCTCATCAGACGACTGACTTTTTCTGTGCGTCGAAGAGTTTTTGCGTGTATTGAGGCATTTGGTGGTCACACACGCTACTAATGACTTGTTATTGAACGTGAGCGATTGTTTATGTACTCTGCCTATTGTCCATGATTCTGAAAGCTCGAGTTTTGTACCACACCCAACTTTGGGGGGCTCTGACGTCATTCTCGGTCGCGGTATGATTGTCATTTTCAGTGTTGATTATGTTGATATATTGATCTTCTAAATACACTTTACTTCATGCATGTATGTTTTGTTGTTTTTGAGCAAGAGTGATTTCAAACTCGGGTAAAGTTTCTTTTGGACGTCAGTTTATATTAGGGTATGCTTAACGTTTTTCTTTGTGTATAGTTGTCACGTGTCATCTCAGCTGACCAATGAGACTTGATACATACTTACGTGATCAGTTTGAAAAACGAACACGGGTCATAATATCCCGAACTCTCTGTTGGCTGTTGTAGTTTTCTTAAACGTTCAATGTGCAGTGGCACTACAACACCTCTGTTAGTCGTCCAAGACGCCGATTTGAGGAAAAATAGATCAATGAGACATTTTTTATTTATAGACACGTACCCACACATATACAAATGTATCCCTGACAATGCCGAATTGATAAGATTAAGCAGGTTTTGAGATATTTTCAAGTAATTATAAGCTTAAGCTTCTTTTTCAGTATCTTATTACTGGTTTTAAAATGTCTAGGAGGTGGCAAGCATGGTGCTTAAAGTTGCATTACACAGACCATCAAGAGACCATCTTTTCAAACTTAAGACTGGTTTGCTATAAAGTAGTCCACATCTGGTATGCCGATTCTACGGGATATTCGCAAATCTGTTTGTTATTTCAGAAAATAAGCTTAAAATATTTTTTTATGGGTTATAACTGGCTATGTTATAACCTATAACTGCTACACAACAGTTATATTTCCGATGTCCTTAGTTTTCACTGTGAGAAATCTAGTACACTTAAATCATATCAGGCATAACCAGTAACTGGATTAATCAAATCACAGGCATAAACTAATGCTGTTTTTCTTTAAGAGTCAAACACAGGCTACTGGTCCATAAAGAATTCCAACGTTTCTTCATTTTTGCTCATGAATCACACTTCCTTTGTCACCAGTTCACCCTCAGCGGTTGAAGAAGGCTTACAGACAAGCCTTGTAATTTCAGAACTTGGTTTCTATTATCATACTGAGAAGTCACAGCAACATTGTTGACCAGAACTTGGTTTGGCATTTTGGTGACACCAAATATTGTGATTCCATCCAGTTTCATTTCCGAAAGCATGTCATAGTTATCAACCAAAACCGTGCTCTCAAGAATCTTTCCTGCCACAGAGAAAGTCACCAGACTGTATTTCTCCTTCTCCACAGAATCTAAAGACTTGCCATCGTCCCAGTACACTTCCCCTTTGGCAGAACCGTCACTTGCTAGTGCAACGATCAGCGAGAAGCTCTGAATCCGGAGAGCTGCAGTCGTTGTGGAAGCTGGTTTGATGGGTAGTACTGACCCTCCTCGAACGTGCAGGTTGATCTTTGACAAGGGGGCATCAAGTAGAACACTCTCACCGGCGGTAGACAGACGAGAACCGTTGTAGAAGTCGTACCATACGTCAGAAGGAAAGTAAGCTGGCACAGACGTAGCCCCTTCTTCCAGGACGGGGGATATGAGGAGGGATGTGCCCCACAAGAACTGTTTGTCGACTTCTGAAGCTTCTCCTGGGTACTGGAAAAATAACGGTCTGACAACTGGCGTTCCCTGAATGTGGTTCCTGAAGAACAGACTGTAAAGATAGGGTAGAAGGAGGTACCTCGTCTGAAGAACTGACCTCATGTAACCCTGGGTCACTGAATCAAATGCTCCTGGATCTTGGTCCTTCTGTCCTAATGCATCGTGGTTCCTCATGAAAGGGTAAAATGCTCCAACCTGCATCCATCGGGTACAGAGTTCTGGTGTTGTATCTCCACCGAATCCACAAATATCAGCTCCAACAAACGGAATCCCAAACATCTGGAAGTTGATAATACCAGGAATGGAATAATACAAGTCTGGCCACCCTGATCTGTTATCGCCAAGCCAGTGTCCTCCATATCGTCCAGAGCTTGGAAAGGTGGAGCGAGATATCACAATGCTTCTCTCGGACTTGAGCTGATTTAGGACACCCATTGATGCTCTCACTTCACTGAATCCATACATGCTGTGGACATTGTAATGGGATGAGATATGATGTTGTGCCGAGGGACAGAGGGTCCTTGAAAATAGTGAAGATCCGTCTATAACCGGGGGGATAAAAGGAGGATTGTCCAGGGAGTTGTTTGTACATCCTGATATTGATCCGTCTACAAAGTTGGAAGGTTCATTCATGTCTGTCCAAAGCCCATCAAACGACACTACATCGTGATACCTCTTCGCCTGTCTATACCACCAGTCTGAGGCATTTGGGTTTAAGAAGTCGGGGAACACAGTTTGTCCTGGCCATACTTTACCTTGCAAATTGCTACCATTGTGTGCTTTAACGAAGATGTCATCCTCCACGCCTTCATCATAGGGAGGGTAACTGCCAAGTGTCTGAACACTGCTAATACCGGGGTCCACTATGATGACGTACTTTTGGTCATTCCGATGCAAATCATCCACAATGTCCGGCAATCCTGTATATGTTGTATTGTCATACGTCCAATCTAGATGAGATGACATGTAGTCTATATCGTTCCATTGCACATCGTAGGGAATATTTGCAGCACGGTTCCTGTCAATGACCTTTTTCAGTTCAGTTGAAGACGTGTAGCCATATTTGCACAAATGGAACCCGAAGGACCAAAATGGTGGGAAGAAGGGTTTCCCGATAAGATTGACGTACTGTCGGACAACTGCGTCTGGCGTCGGTCCGAGGAAGACATAGAAGTCCAGTATGCCCCCTATACTCCTATAGGTGAGTGCAGATGATCTGTAGGAGGGCTGAAGATCCACCTCCATGGCGTTGCTGTTTAATAGGAATACACCATGAGCATTATTCTTTCCATCCAGGTTCATGAAAAACGGATGAGAACCATAGAGATTCTCGTCCAGTGTTGGTGCCTGATCCCTAGCCCAAAAGACGATCTTTGTCCACTCTGTGTCCAGTTTCAGGCTTGACCGATGCTCACCTAACCCATAGACATTGCTTGTAGCCAACTTGGTTCCGATCTGGATAAACTGATCAGAGAATATCAGCTGAGACACTCCCGAAGAGTCGAACATGATCTCCCCTGTCGAAATCCTTCTGATTGTGATAGCAAACTGTTCCACCGATAAACTGACCTTATAGTCTGGGTTGCTAGCCATCTCTGTCCCTTTATGGAGATCGATAGGAACCTCATATCTTTTACTGTTGGGGTCAAATATTCTGAAGCGGAGTCGTTCATTAGTCTCATACGTGACCTCCAGCTTGAGCTCAATAACATCGCCCGGGTAGGGGGACTGTGTTGACCTTTGAAGCACAGCTTCCATTCCGTGTGTGGTATTCTGCAATGATGTGACTCTGTAGGAGTTGTTGTAGACCCGGGGATAGAAGCATGTTGGTACCCCCCTGACCTACATTGGTGTCCCAGCAGCACCCTCGAGCCTCACATGCCTGCTGGGCCGCGCCTTTTGTCTCCGGCCAACAGTCGAAGCGATCCGAGTCGAATGTCACGTCACACTGAGGGGCACTCACAAGCACGTTAGGAACTGTAGTGTTCTGACTCGACGATTTCGATCCACAGCGGAAATAGTTCAAGAGGTTGTGAAACTGTGTCGGGTTTATGATGGGAAGGGTTCCAAGAGCAAACAGGGAAAATGTCAGCGTGAGGAGGAGGACGTCAAAGGTGAGTCCCCGTGACGTCAATCTCAGTCGTCTCCGAGATTTGGGGAGAAAAACGAGAATCTCTTCCTCTTTCCCTCCCATGTCAGTATATCTGTGTAAACTGAAGTGTGCACTAGCAAAGTGATATCAGCGAGACAATTGTCCAGTGACAATTATCTATTATCATCTGACTAAACTTTGTCATGTGACCACTGATATGAAGGGCGCTCATCTTCTAGCCTTGAACGTCAGAGGAACAGGTAATTACTTATGTATCTCATATGCAGAAGCTATCGACCATTTGACATTCGTTGGTGGTATGTATGTGTGGTAGGTGTGGGGGTGTGGTCGGGGGTGAGGGTGGGGGTGTGTTTGGTCTGGATATTTATCGAAAAATATAAATTGGGACAGAAAATCAAATTATCAGTCCCTTATCTGCTGGAATACTTTGGTCTCAGTTTCAAATTCCAGACTCACTCCTGCTATAATCCTTTTTTGTCAGCTCGACGTGGATGACTAAACTGTGATATCCCTCGAGGCTGAAAGTGAGTGAGTGAGTATGGATTTACACCGCTTTTAGCAATATTCCAGCAATATCACGGCGGGTGACACCAGAAATGGGCTTCACACATTGTACTTATGTGGGGATTTGAATTCGGGCCTTTGGCGTGACGAGCGAAAGATTTAACCACTAGGCCACCCCATCGCCCCAGAGGCTGAAAGCTTCTGAAAGCTGATATTGTCACCATAACGGTCAGTGGTAGTGTGGGCGTGTACTCGATTGTTTGTATAACTTACTGAGCTGTCTTGTTAGATGTGCTCTCGTCGGTTTTATTCATAGCTGTACTTACCCTAAAACTCTGTCAGGATATATTACCTAGACGGGAAGCTAAACAAGTAAACTCGTAAAAGCAGGTAGCTGCGGTGAGTGATCATAGATCAACGACCCGTTCCAAACTACAGACGTTCAGTGCAGACATTTTGTTCAGCCAATTCACTTTCTGAAAACATTTTGTGTGAGTGGTTAGTTCTTTAAACCGCTTAGAAAAATGTGTTTCAAGAATATACCATATCAAAGGCAATAGCGTACTTTTTATGTTTCTAAACATCTAAAGGGACACAAAGCCAGACAAGAATTAAAGTTAGTGCTCCAAGTTTTGTCCCAGCGTTAAGAGTAGCGTAATACATTAGGCCACTCCACACTGCCAAGCACGAGGATGAACAAAGGGAGGTAACTCCACGTGCCATGTCGGCATCAACACACAGCGAGATCCAACATTTGAAGACAGCTAATTCTCACAGAAAGAAGTCAAACTCTAAAAATAGTCTATATATCACGCTATTGTAAACTGTAAAAATTAATATGATGGGCGAGTACAATCCCAAATAAAGATAACAAGGGATTTCATGGCAGAATAAGGGCTCAGTTGTCCATGCTTGTCGTAAGACCGACTAATGGGGACCTGGAGACTGCAATGTGTGACCTTGACCATTGCGCTTGTAGTCAACTACTGGTTTACCTAGTCCAGAATCGACCTTTACAGGCCGCCTTGATACAACCGGACTATTGCTTACTGAGGCTGACACCAACATTCACTCACTCATTCTACCTGCGCCTTTCAGTTCACAGCACAAATGTTCCCTGAGATTTCCGATTGCCGTTCTGCTGACAAGGAGATTTGCAAAATCACTGGGAGCAAATGTTAGAAAAAATCCTGTGAATAAATTGCGTCACTTTCTCCCGTTAACATCTGGATGGAGAGATAAGTTTTTGAAGTTTTGAAATTCCGCTGAAGACGTCCCATGTGGCCATGGTTAATTCTTGCTGTAAGAGGCGACTAACGGGATCGGGGAGTCAGGCTCGCTGACTTGGTTGATGCATGTCATCGTACCCCCTTCACGTAGATCGGTGCTCATAATTTCAATTACTGGAGTTGTCTGGTCCAGATTCGATTATTTACAGACCGCCGTCATATAGCTGGAATATTACCGAGTGCAGCGTTAACAACAAACAAACAAACAAACAAACATGGTTATGACTGCATTTGACATACCGAGAGACACCTTATAATCAGATCCTGCTGTGGCCTATTCGTGTCAGATGACCAGATGGTAGTCTTTTCGTATTGGACTTGAAGCCGCATCCAACGTTAACCATTCTTAAATTTTGAAAGTTATGTATGAGCGTAAATACACATCTGAATATTTCTTTTTTCAGTCGCATGACTGAAATAAACATAAAACTGTAAATGTTAGAAGGTTAGTAGTACTCAAATAAACAAGTAAAGACAACCGTTAAAAATGCAAAATATACCTTTCGATAAAAGGGAGGATCGAACCAACATTTATCGTTCAGACATCTTGACTATTCTTCTCATAGAATGTTGTCAGCGTTACCTCCCTTTGAGCAGTTTTCGTTTCTTGGTCAGAACCAGGCACGAAATGATGGATGATTTTCACCGAAAAGCTACAAATTCAAATTAGTTACTAAACAAGAAAGCACACATGTACGCAAAACAAAGAGCTGTCTCTGTTTTATTAAATCTTCCGGTACTGGAATAAGCCAATTATATTTGTAACACAATGGCCATACTCTTTGGGTTTTTGGCCTTCAGAACGCTTGTGGTTCCGTATTATTGGAAATTCTTCATTTGAAACTTTAATAGTCGTTGTAGTTTATTTTAGGGAATTTTCATGATAATTTGGTATTGCATGACAGTAGTTAGATTTGCAATCGCATGTTAGTCAGACACTTTACTCCGACACGATGAGATTGTTTTATTTGTTTTGTTTATAAACTAGACTAGTTGCAGTGACCCTGTTGAGAATAAATAGAACATGTCAGATAAAGATTACATTAATTAGCTCACCTAGTCCTTAACTGGACGATAAGCATACATTTTCGTCGTATATCACGGCGTGTCAGCTTGATGTGGAAGCGAAATCCGAAGTAATGCCGGCGATGCAGACGTATACACTGTGATAGGGATTTTATGTTTGTTTCTTTGTTTCTTTTTGTTTAACGCCGCAAATTCGCAGCTATTTGACAGCTATGTGTAAATAATCGAGTCTGGACCATATAATCCAGTGATTGACATCATGAGCATCACTCTACGCAATTGGGATACGATGACATGCATCAACCAAGATCCCGATCCCGCTAGGCGCCTCTTACGACAAGCATAGTCGCCTTTTACGACAAGCATGGTTTGCTGAAGACCTCTCTACCCCGGATCTTCACGGGTGGATTTAATGTAGAGGGTTATGGGGCCTTTACACAGGATGGCGACCTTTGTGCCTCCCGTGTGCGACCATAGCATTTGCCAGGTTGTCGTTGGAGGCTCTAAGGAGGCAGAATGGTTGCCTAGGTCGTTCCAAGGTGGTACACAGGAGGTTCAGACATCGCCATGGACGCCATGGTCGCCGTGAATTTTTGAACATGTTCAAAACAGTCGCACAAAGGTCGCCGAGGAGGTTGGTTGCTCAAAGGTGTCTAAAAGGAGGCAGAAGGGAGGCACAAGCATTGTCGCTGTTGCAGAATGAAGGCCCAGTGGTCGCCCAATGGTCGCCAGGTAATAGATGTGTTCTGCTGAAATACTGTCTCGTAAGTCTGGGCGATGCTTCTGCCTACCTAGTGCCTCCTTTGGGCGACCAGCAGCGTGCATTGAAGGATGACTTTGGCGACCACCATGCCTCCATTCGGCGACCACGGCAACACTTGAGACACCATGGCAATGCTTCTGCCTCTTATCTGCATCCTTTGAGCTACCTGTAGTGCCTCCTCAGCCTGCCTATAAATAGAGAGCTTGTACCTGCAGTGTTTCATTGTGGTTGCAGACGTTGAACATCTCGAGCAGTTACCGCTGAACAACTGCTGGAGCAGTTACATAGAAACATGATTTTCTGGGTTTAGGCGACCATTGAGCGTCCTGGCAAGTTTTTGATCGCTCGATGGAGGTACAACGGTCGCAGGCCTGTGTAATGGGGGCTTAAGTAATGTATTTTTTATATCGTTACATTGCACAACAAAGAATTTGGCGCACTCTCATGACATATTACATCATCAGGGGCAAAGGCCGATGTAAATATTGCAAGTTGCCAGAACATTGTTGTTCGTTGGTTCGAATCTCAGAATCTCGAATCTCAAGACTATTGATCTTGGTCTGTCAGCACATTATCTACGCTCGTCATAGGTTTCTGACTTGGACAGTCGAACATAAATGAATAATCATGTAACACTACAATATCCGCCATCCTCGTTAATCTTGTGAGTTGTATCGCCATTTCCTTAACGTTGCTACTCTGGACCCTTTCGCCATCATAGCTTCGTTCGGAAGTGACGTCACTGCCCCCATCGCTCTTAGTGTCACTTACTTATCGCCCTCGTGAGAGTTATTTGATTGGATGGCTATTTTTAGAGTCCTGTCATTTAAACCGGGTTTAAGATGTGGTAGTCAATTTGTCCAGGGTATTTATACTAAACATTATGTAGATATAACACACTTGAGAATCGAGGATGGATATCATTGACTATTCAACTATAAAGAAAATAACTATAGCTTGAATTAGTATATATTCTAGTTGACTACACGCTGATTCAAAGTAGTGTATATTAAAGCAAATGTGTTAAGAATGTGTATTCAAATTTAATACCATTGTCACCAATTGCATAGATACACTATTCTATTCAGTCGGCCTACACAGAAAAGTACTCCGATCTGATACAGCTGACTCAATATGTCTTCGGGTGATCACTGTCCAACACAACCGGGCGCGGAGGTTTGTTTATTTGTTGTTTAACACCGCACTCAGCAATATTACAGCTATATGACGGCGGTCTGTAAATAATCGGGACGGAGAAAAGTCCGAAAGGGCAATCCAGTGATTGATATCATGAGCTTCTGTCCACCTAATTGGGATACGATGACAAGCATCAACCAAGTCAGCCAGCCTGACTCCCTGTTCCCGCTAGTCGCTTCTTACGACAATCTGCTGAAGACCTTTTCTAACTCAGATCTTCTCGGAGCGCGGTAGGATGGCCTAGTGGTTAAAGTGTTCGCCCGCAGCGCCTAAGACTAGGGTTCGATTCCCAACATGGATACAATGTGCGGAGCGCATTTCTGGTGTCTCCCGTCGTGTTGTTATTCGAATTTTGCTAAACGCGGCGTGAAACCATACTCTCACTAATCAGGGGTCATACTCACTCGCACTGGGACCGCCTCCGTGGTCTAGTGGTAGAGCGTCCGCCCGGAGAGCGGAAGGTCCGGGGTTCGATCGCCGGCCGCGTCATACCAAAAGACGTTAAAAGATGGTTCTTGTTGTTACCCTGTCTGGCGCTCGGCATTAAGGGACTAAAACAAGGACTGGTCGGCTCGGAGTCAGTATACTGTGTCTCAGTGAACTAGCACTATAAATCGGCATCACTCCGGACTAGTACAAGCAGCCACACAAACACACAAACGTACATGCACGACACTATATACGAGTCACTCGCACTACAAAACTAGACTTCGAAATCCTGAGAAGGGATCTCTGATGCAATATGTATTTCTCATCAGCCTTTTAATCCACCCGGTCCCCAATTCAGCCGTCAACAAATACCCTAACAAATAATATACGTGTGTTACTTGACCCTGTCGTAATAGTGCACGTTTTTGACAGCGTCGAGACACCAGCTAGAACGTTTCAGCCATATTACCTGAAACTATTACATATGCACATAACGATCATATCTTGTTTTGTATCAGCATGTCCAGTCTGCGTATACCGCTACGCGTGTTTAGGCCCTGGATCCATGCAGCCTTCTATCACACACTAGAACACAGAGGGGCCGGCACATCACAAAACACCGGCCGGCCGGCAGAACTATCATTACGTGCAGCTAGGCGCAATGCATGTACGAAAATATCTGACCTAATTTTCTTTAACTTGCTGTACCTGATACAACTGCAGTGGTATCTAATCTCTCAGCTATACCCGCTGCGTAATACCTCTGCGGTTTTCCTCAAACAGAGCCCTCTGAGATAAGAGACTGGGAGACCGTCTACAGACCTTGACATGGAAGCTCACAACTCACTGCGTGTTCGGTAAAAATATCAGACAACAATACACTGTTTTCCGTACAGAAAGGTCAATGTCAGTCAGTTGACACTGATAACGATTTACACAAGTCGGTGGTACTCATCTAGCTTTTTTGCGTCAGTATCGTGTGTTTAGGTGGTTGGTTTGTTAGCTGCTATATACCGATAAACTGACGTGCAACTGACAGTAATCATTCCGAAGGTTTACGCCATGTAATCTTTTCATTTAATAAATGCATGGTATTGCGATTTCGTGGGGCACGGGAGATTCAGTAGTCTTAGGTAAGCTGAGCAATGTTGCGTCCCTTAGGCGTGCCAGGATCCGCTGACCATGAGTTTGAATACAACGTGCCCCATAATAATTTTCATGGTTTGTCACCACCAACGTGGTAGACATCTATGGCCTGTGCAAGTTACCTTCCCTCCCATGTTTACCACGTAGCCATGATATGACTAACTGTTGTTCAACCCCACGTTAAACACAACTCACTCGCATATTCTTGCGATTTCATCAGATGACACTGACCTCAAGCTTATCGGCATTTATCCAGTTTGTTATACAAAATTTCAATAGCGGTTATTTCTAGTGGAAATGGGGGGCACAGTATGCAGAGTTGCGTCCCCTGGGCACGCAAGAAACCTATGATTGTGGGTTCGAATCTCGGTCAGCACCATACCCGTGCAGTTGGGTTTCACCAAAGCGGTAACCGTCTGAGACCTGCATCACATCGGGCTTTCCTCCCACATTAAGTTGGCTCTACATGAATTTTAGTTCAAAGCTGCGTTAAACCTAACTCACACACTCACTCACTCACGCGCTTACTCTAGTGGAAATAACACCAAATTCCTAGTATTTGTGGGTTAGTGTGTGAGTTGGGTTTGGGTTTTACTAGGGCGTGTTAGATTATTTTACGAGGAGAACCTGAATAACGCAGATCTCAGACGTTCACTGCTGTAAAACAGAAGTGACATCCGTCTCAAACTTTTAATCCGACTTGTCGAAATGCGGGCCGTAGGCGTTCAGGGATCGGGTGGTCAGTCTCGCTGACTTGGTTGGTGCATGTCATCCTATCCCAATTACATGGATCGATGCTCATGATGTCAATTATTGGATTGTCTGATCCGGACTCGATTATTTACAGACCTCCGTCATATAGCAGGAAAGCAGCGTTCAACAACAGACAAAAAAAAAAAAATATTTCGTTTATTCTCTGGAAACAATTTGCACCTCTACCCTCCTTCTCTATGAAACGAGTAAACAACAACAAACAGTGGCAGTGGGGCACTAAAATAGAAGAAAAGAAGAAACAAATCTACCTACAGTTGTGGCCTTCTTCAAATATCCGGGGCACGGGTGGCCCAGTCGTCTAAGGCGCCGCGATTCGCTGTGCAGAGACCTATGATTGTGGGTTCGAATCCCGGTTCGCCCCGATTATGTTTCTAGGTTTGTCAGCACCATACCCGTGCTCGTGGGTTTCACCGAAGTGGTAAACGTCTGAGACCTGCATCACTTCGGGCTTTCCTCCCACATTAAGCTGACACGCCGTGATATAACTGGAATACTGTTAAAAGCGGCGTTAAACCCAACTCACTCACTCACTCACTCTTCAAATATCCGTACTATAAAGGCAGTGACAATATCAACGAGCAAGTTCACGTGATAAGTAACGTGACCAGATGTCACAGAAGTGTTCCATCTCCCTTGCTCGCATACTATGACGTCAACTCCAGTTCAGATGCGTTAATGGTTAGGTGCAAGACGCATTAGAGACACCAGCAGTCACGTGTTCGGCGGGGTTATCAGTTTCTATAAGGGGAAATTACCAGAAGATCAATAAACTTGTTTATCATATAATGGGTAGGTTTCTCGGCAGGATAAAGCCAACGGATAAAAACGATATCCGTTGGGGTCATATGCGGATAGAGATGCAAATATGAAAGGTCAAGTAGGACTACTTTCGCTGTTTATAAACAAACATGGTGTCGCCCTCGTCATTCGGCGATCGAGTCAGAATTAACCATCGGGAATCTGGATAAACTACAGGGATTGCTATCATTATGAAAAGAACAGTCCAATATACTGAAAATCAGTGTCTAACTGTGACGTAGCTAAGGCATTTTATAAGTTTTGGCAACTTTGGAGATATAAATTTCGAAACAATTTTGCGAGGGCACGAGGCCTAGCCAAGCGGGATGAGTAGCCATATCTGTGCTTGTAGACCTCTGCGGCTTAAAACCTTCTCCACAAATTAAAGTAGTTGGATATTGCCGAAATATGTTTGAATTGTTACCTTGTTTCGTTTAGTCGCTGTGTGTACATCTGACTACACTTCTTAAGGTTATAACAGGACAGACCGACTGTCAACAACGTCTGACCGTGGTCGTGACGTCTCATAGACTAGGGTTAGAGTAGCTTCCCTTTGACAAAGGGCAGTTACTCTACCGGACAGACCGATGAATTGCCGCTAAGGCAATGTATATATGTTGCTTCGCCACTGTATAAGAAACAGATTTCAGTTGGAATTATATTGGCTACTGTCACTGTCCGACTGACACATCACTTACCCTGTGACGTAATAAATATTAATGCGCCCATTCCAGGAAAACTCGCAATATTTCGGTAACGTTTGTGAGAGAGGGAAAGCGATTTTAAAGCACAGAATTAAAGAATGACATTATATGATAAAGAGGTTATCACGCTTGTGTGTTTGGGGATGGTAAATATCCTGTATTAGGAATAAACACTATGTATTTAGCTCGCCAAGGCTCGCTAAATACAATGTTTATTCCTAATGCAGGATATTTAGCATCCACCAAACACACTCGCGTGATAACCTCTATATACCGTACATATAAACACGTTCCTCATATTTGCTGACATACAGTAGCTGACTTTGACAGACGTGGAACAAGACTTCACTCAGTCCTTGATAACCCGTATGTAGCTGACTTTGACAGACGTGGAACAAGACTTCACTCAGTCCCTGATAACCCGTATGTAGCTGACTTTGATAGACGTGGAACAAGACTTCACTCAGTCCCTGATAACCCGTATGTAGCTGACGTGGTATTCAACATTGTAGGGATGAAATGTATAAGAAATGTGATAAATACTTGCAATATAAGCACACAAAGAGCGTTCTGTTACTGATAATCGCGGCACGTAATGTCAAGGTGTCTCAGACATACTTATCATCTGAAAAGAAACTCTCCTATCTCGCTTTACACCATGTCTTGCTTACAGCTGACATTCAACGTTTGTTTTGTATTATTGATTTGTTATGCCCATTCCAGCAATGACCTTCCCCTACTTGTAATGCGTCCTTAAATGTAGTGTTTACTGTCCCCGTGTGTAGCATGTATTGTCAGGCACGTGTTCGCACGGATAGATCCAGAGGATGTGGCAACCGAACTGAATAAGGAAGGTATTGTCAACAGCAGAACACTGAACAGTAGTCAAGATGGCCGCAAATACTTTGATGAGAGTAATAAAATTCTTGGTGACAAGACCAATAATCATGAGCGATGATGAATCTGATCTGATAACTATGTAACATATAAATGATACATGTAAATGATTGTAATGATGTCGAAGAAAAGACGATGATGATGATGATGATGATGATGATGACGACGACGACGACGACGACGACGACGATGATGTTGATGTTGATGTTGATAACCTGTAGTAATGCCAGTCTTGCTGACATGTGGTTCCTGACACACGTGGACAGACGGGGGTGACAGTAGACGTGTGCACGTGTAGCACATTCGCATAGCATAACGCTCACTCAATGCCAGCATCGTAGGAAACTTTGTCACATGTTGTCACATGTGTGCGTCACTCGGCAAAATAAAACTTTAATTACCTTTGTCTCTGAATGTATCAGTGGTCGGGTAAACTAATTGTAATACGTATATCAACTCAATAACGCATTTTGGGATATATTTATTAGTGCTGTCCTTGGGGAAGTTTCTCACGTGTTTTCACATGTGGGACATATATTCGGCATAACATTAATAATGTTACTAATGCTTCAGTGATCGGGTATACTAAATGTGAGTGAGTGTGTGTGTGTGTGTGTGTGTGTGTGTGTGTGAGAGAGAGAGAGAGAGAGAGAGAGTGCGCGTGTGTGCGCGCGCGTGTGTGTGTGTGTGTGAGTGAGTTAGTAAGTGAGGGCGTGAGTGAGTGAGTGAGTGAGTGATGTTACCCTGAATTTAGCATAATTCCCGCCATATCACTGCTGAGGAACCAGAACACCTCACTTAAAAAATGTGTGAAGGGAATTCGGCATGAGCACCCCACGCTTCGACCACTAGCTGTTGTTACTCTGTCTGGCGCTCGGCATTAAGGGACTAAAACAAGTACTGGTCGGCTCGGAGTCAGTATACTGTGTCTCAGTGAGCTAGCACTAAAAATCGGCAACAGTCCGGACTGTTACAAGCAGCCACACACAATATATATATAAAAGTGCAATAATCTTGGACGCGACCAATTTCACCTCACCCTAATGGCAGGCATTCGGTGCATCTCTAATAGATTCGGTGATTGCTATGTAAATCTTTAACGCGATGACCCAGGGTTATTACTATTCACGAGGTTAACCGCAGGTATTGTAAATGTACGTTCTTGCTGTAAATATATACAATCGATACCGTATCCCAGGTAAAGGTTAACCGCGGCTTGTGAAAGATGGTGCAATCATATCCACCTGAATCAATGTAAGTCTTAGTCATTGTAGAAGGGATATGGATTGATCATGAACGTTGAACAGTTTCGTACAGTCATGACTATAACCGATGGTCCCGCCCTCCATTATTGTGGTAACTCGGCACTACACCCGCTAGGTTACAACTGACGAAACTGACTCACTATGGTAACAAAGTCACTGTGACCGCCTCCGTGGTCTAGTGGATAGAGCATCTGCCCGGAGAGTGGAAGGTCCGGTCGCGTAATACCAAAATACGTTTAAAGATGGTACCTGCCTGGCGCGCGTCATTTAGGGATAACACAAGGACTGGTCGGCTCGGAGCCAGTATACAATGTCTGAGTTGGGTATTCATATGAAACTGCGACATGGTATCTCCGTGTGCTAGCTCTATTAAAGTCCGGACAAGTGCAACCAGCCACACACACACGCGCGCGCGCACGCATGCACGCATGCACGCACACACACACGTGCATGCACGTCGCTATATAAATGTAATAACCATGAACGTAATATCCCCATTTCACTTCACCTCACCTGGAGGCGTCCTACACATACTGCTGTTGTTTCTTTCTTTCCGAGGGAGCAGTCGGGTAGCCTTGTGGTTAAAGCGTTCGCCTGTCACGCCGAAGACCCGGGTTCGATTCCCGACATGGGTACAATGTGTGAAGCCCACTTCGGTGTCCCCCGCCGTGAAATTGCTGGAATATTGCTAAAGGGGGCGTAAAACCACACTCACTCAACCCCTTTTTACCGCGGGGCGGGGGTGCTGGTATTGTGACAGAAACTGCGATGCGGATCCGATGATCGCGGGTTCGAATCCCTCATTTATTCCTATCATATGGTCATTAGGGACCGATCGTTTGATTAGGGAGGAACTGGGATGTTGTATGGAGACTATATGTTTGTAATTACAACTGAGCCTAATTTTTTTTCATAAAAAAACAAACATTTGTGGCAAACGGATACATTTTTTAACATTCTAATGCATTATTATTTTTAAGAGGATTATTAGGGCAATATATTTTTTTCGATAAAATCCCACGCCGAAAGTAAAAGGTGATTATGCTTGTTGTAAGAGGCGATAAACGGGATCGCGTGGTCAGGCTCGCTGACTTGCTTGATGCATGTCATCGTTTCCCAATTGCGTGAATCTATGTTCATTATGTCAATCACTGGATTGTCAGGTCCAGACTCGATTATTTACAGACCGCCGCCACATAGCTGAAAGGCTGAGTGCGTCGTTCAACAACAAACAAACCACATGGGTACAATGTGTGAAGCCCATTTCTTGTCCCAACGCCCTGATATTGCTGGAGTATTGCTAAAAGCAGCATGACCTCCACTCTCACGCAGGCTCCCCAAAACAGACGTACGCTTCGCAAACTCACCAGTACATGATTGGTCGGGTAGCCTTGTGGTTAAAGCGTTCGCTCGTCACGCCGAAGACCCGAGTTCGATTCCCGACATGGGCACAATGTGTGAAGCCCATTTCTGGTGCCCCCAACCGTGATATTGCTGGAATAGCTAAAAGCGGCGTAAAACCGCGTCTAGAGCGGTTCGATATCACTTGATCGACTGTGGAAGTTAGTCCAGTCCATTCGTGACCAACTCGTGTCATTCCGGGACAAGCCGAATAGCAGGTTACGGAAAGGGGCGAGTGGTGACGAATGGAGGGAGGTTTCAGCCAATTGAGGGACTTTGTACTTGTTATTCACACTGTTAAACAAAAAAGAAACGTTGTCTTAAGTTTTGTTTATTTGTTGTTTAACGCCTCACTCTGCAATATTCCAGCTGTATGACGGCGGTCTGAAAATAATCGAGTCTGGACCAGACCATTCAGTAATTGACATGAGCATCGATACAATGACATGCGTCAAACCAAGCCAGTGAGCCTGACCACCCGATCCCGTCAGTCGCCTCTTACGACAAGCATAGTGGCCTTTTACGGCAAGCATGGGTTGTGAAGAACTTGTATTAAGTAATATAGTTACTTCAATACAAAGTACTACAGTATAACAATGTTAACATTGCAGAAAAAATTAAATGTGTACTGAATAATTAGATGAGTATTATTGCTTTAAGCAACTCAAACCCAAATATAAACCCTGGTATGCCAGTCGACGTGGCAATGTACAGGGCCATGTAAAATCGTGGACAATTAACATGAATAAATGATGTCAAAAAAACAAAAACAAAAAAAGTTATATAGTTACATGTTTTAGATAACGTTAGGCACAACTGAGAAGTATTTAAGTGAAATCTGTATATATGCATAGTGAACAAGACGTCTGACTCCCCTGATAGGTGAGGTGAGGTGAGGTGAAATGGGCTTTAACGTCGCGTCCAAGATTATTGCACTTATAGAGCGAGGTGCATGTACGTGTGTGTGTTTGTGTGGCTGCTTGTACTAGTCCGGACTGATGCCGATTTATAGTGCTAGCTCACTGAGATACCATGCCGCAGTTTAACATGAATACCCCACCCAGACACAGTTTACTGACTCTGAGCCGACCAGTCCTTGTTTTAGCCCCATAATGCCGAGCGCCAGACAGGGTAACAACAAGTACCATCTTTTAACGTCTTTTGGTATGACGCGGGGACGCTCTACCACTAGACCACGGAGGCGGTGGACTCCCCTGATAGGACTACCACCCGACAAAGACACTTATATAGTCATCCGATGACCATCAGATCTACCCCAACTACCATCATCAGCTGTTTACGTGTTTTAAAAGAGGTGTTTTAAATGGGAAATAAACTATAGGATTCGAGTAGAATAACCACTGACATACCATACCCTTATTTTATCCCTCTTCACTCAGAGCGCCAGACAGGGTAACAACAAGTCTCATATTCTAACTTTCTTTTGGTATGACGACGTCGGAGGATCGAACCACCGACCTTCCACTCTCCGGACACACGCTCTATCCACTGCACCACAGAGGCTAGCCTAACATCTGGTCTCTGTAAAGAACACACTTTACAGAAAAAAAGTTGCTAAATCATCTTTAAAAATATAATAAAAGGGAGACAAAAAACGTTCTCTTCCTGAAACTGCAGTAATCTAGACTTGCCACATATTATAGACTTGCATGGACTGTATTAGATATATTGTTTCAGGGTCTGTATGACACACTACACAAAGGCGGTCCTACTTTGTAAGGGCCTTCTCACCACATGGCCACACAATAAGCTATGCTTGTTTGTTTGTTTGTTTGTTTGTTTGTTGTTTTACGCCGCACTCAGCATATTCCAGCTATATGACAGCGGTCTGTAAATAATCGAGTCGGGACCAGACAATCCAGTGATTGACATCATGAGCATCAATCCACGCAATTGGGATATGAGAATATGCATCAACCAAGTCAGCAGCCTGACCACCCGATCCCGTTAGTCGCCTTTTACGACAAGCATAGTCACCTTTTACGACAAGCATAGTCGCCTTTTACGACAAGCATAGTCGCCTTTTACGACAAGCATGGGTTGCTAAAGACCTGTTTTACTCCGGATCTTCACGGGTCACAAGAAGCTATACAGACATATGACGAATGATGTAATAACACATGTTTCATTTGTGACAAAGAAAACACACTGATAGAAAAAGGGTATTTCAAAGGAAATACAGAGAGAAAATTGCCTCTTTGTGAAAAACCTAAAAGATAAATGAGAGCTTTAGAACATACAAAATATTTTGATTACTTATTAAATGCTCAAGTGCTGAACAAAGGGTTGGTTATATGGGCTCCATGTGCATGCAAGAAACACTATCCTGAATCACTGAATCACTGAATCTAAATGTTAATTCAATGTATTTAATGTTAGCAAGCAGTGTAAACTATAAAACAGATGTTTTTTGGGGAGCTACATCCATCCATTGTCCTACTATATTACCCCTACAACTTGTTTCATTTTACCATTGTTACCGATTACAATAGTTGGTATCAGTTGATTATAATGTTAAAATATGATATTGGATAAAATGTTAAGCTTACAGAATAAGGATATCAGTATGAAACGCTATATCCCCAGATGTTGTCACTAGTGTCGAGACATTGAAGTCATTGAACAAATATTGCTTTTATCAGTCAACCATATTTCCTATATGTTCATACTCTTCCCGCTTCCAATTAAAGCACCGCGCGCCCAAATAGAAGCGACAACGCCCGCATGATGCACACGACGTTATTCTTGCATCGTCTCAGCTGCAGCAGCAACCCACGTTGCATTATCAGATAAGAACCTTTAAAGAGAACAAATTGTGTTTTTCAAAAGAAGAGACAAAGAAAATCGATCTGAAATCATGTTTCTTTGTTTTATAGCCAAATTTATGACTTAACAGCGAGCGCAACAGCTTGGTCGAACACAAAGGCCATTACGGGAAATTTTAACCAAAGAGCGGAAAAGTATTATGCGTCGGCAAAATTGGCCATCGCGTTATTGCTGGATTTAAAGATTTCATAAATCAATACTTTGGATTAATTTTCGGTTAATGGTTCACGCTGTTGGGCACGTGCATCTCCTCACGGAAGAAACAAGCATGGCCGTGCGTGTTTCGGAAGTTGTAACCCCTCGTGTGTGAGGGGTCAGAGTGGAGTCGCCGTGTAAGGGTGGATGGCTTTGTGAGGGTGGGAGTCGTGGCCACAAAGTTATTATTTTGCCACGTTTCTGTTTCAGCGCTCAGTATCGATGTTAATGTGGCATATTGTCAGCATTGTTCAGAGATTGTCAGATGGCATTCGTCGGGCTTTAAAGTGCAGCTTGATATAAATGGATATGTAAATGACATTTGTTTTTTAATGTTGTATTCAGATGTCGACTTCTACCTATCTGAATTCCTGTTCGGGTCGCATGTTCCGATTTTTGTATTTTTCATTTGGTAGGACTTGAGTAGTATTTGAAACTGAAATATCTATATTTGTGAAATGGACATGATATTTTGCGTAAATATATTCAAATATTCTATCTGAAATTCCATAATAGCAGTATTATTTGCAGAAGATATTTTATCTTTGTTGAAAATAGATTCAGAAAAAGTGAACCTGAACTAAAAAATAAAAATAAAATCAATAATGAGCTAAAATAAAAAAATAAGACGACAAAAAGATAACAAAATGTTCCATGTAAGTTATAGTCCTAATAAATGACATTTACCATCCCCAAACACACAAGCGTGATAACCTCTTTATCATAATTATAATGTCAGTTTTCAATTCTGTGCTCGAAATAATTCTTCCCTGACATTACCTAAACATTGCAAGTTTCCCTGGAATGTGCGCATTAGTATCAATAACGTCAGAAAGTAAGTGACGTATCAGTCGGACAGTGACAGCAGTCCATACAGTTCTAACTGAAACCTGTTTTTTTACAGTGACGTAATTACATATAGACAACAATTGCCTACACAAATTGCCTTTGGTGGCAAGCTATCGGTCTGTCCTCTATCAAAGGGAAGCTACTCTAACCCTAGCCAATGTGACGTCACATTTGTTTACAGCCTGCCTGTCATATCATAACGTTACGAAGTGCAGACAGATGTACACACAGCGACAAAACGAAACAAGGTGACAATTTGGACATATTTCGACCAAATCCAACTGTTTTAATTATACTGGTTCCAAGCACAGCTATGGAAACTGATCCTGCTAGGCTAGTGTCCTCGCTAAATTGTTTCGCAATTTATATCTCCAAAGTTGCCACAAATGCCTTAGGTCCCTCACAGTTAGACACTGATTTTCAGTACAGTAGACCACTCTTTTGTAATCATAGCAATTATCCCAGTAGTTTCTCCAAATTCCCGATAACTAATTCTGACTCGATCGCCGAATGACAAAGGCGGCGCCATGTTTGTTTGTTTGTTCCCTAATTGACCTTTGGTATTTGCATCTCTATCCGCATATGACCCCAGCGGATATCGTTTTTATCCGTTGGCTTTATTCTGCCGAAAAACCCACCCGTCATATGATAAATATATATGTTTGCATAAAACTGAAATTAAAATCATATATCTTGAATATTGCTGAGTTCGGCGTTAAACTACAGACAAACAAACAACACAAATCAAATCAATACAGAGTAAAATAAGTTAAACAGACAAAAATGAAAAAATACACTGTGTAAATATTACTTGCCGCTGAACTCCCAAAAGCAGATTAATAAACAAAAATATGCCTAGAGCACGTTTGTTTGTTTTTAAATATCGACCTTTTTCTCAACTGCAGATGCTTCTTTTACAATGTAGATAAAAACAACACACTCTCAACCAATCAGAGTAAATGACTCAACACACGTGCTGTATAACATGACACACGGGCCTTGTCCGTTTGCCAAGGTGACAGGTGTACATGTCAACGCATTGGAACCTTGCCAATAACAGCATAAATGCATCTGCAACAGTAAAACCATTAGACATACCTTGATCCTTTGAGACCCGTACACCTTAATTGCATTCATAGGGTTCAGAACACGGTAGGGGTACATCTCGCATTGATGAATATTGTAACCTTGACCTTCATTTCTGTTAACGCCATCTGTTCGCTCTGCGCATCGCGCGCCGAAGAAAGGAGTCAATTAATTCGCTTAAAAATTTAAAATGAACTCTGACAACACAATAGAATTATTGACGCTTTGTTGCAGACAGACTGTGTGCCTGCAGAGTTTAATCTAAGGAAAGAGGGCGCGATACGCGTTCATCGATAATAATAAATGGAACCATTTTAAAACAATTATTTAATTTGTACTTTGGGCCAATATGGTTCTTTGTATTTCTGTTGTCGTTTTTCAGATATTTATTCGCCTCTCTCAGAGTTTCTGATGCACTTGGTACCATCGTTTATTGCATTTCGGTTGGAAGGGGTTTCTCCATCAGAGCTACAGATAAGCTGCGTATTTGCGTAAAATACTCCCCAAAAATATTCAAAACCCAATTACGTTCAATTATCTAGCCTCAAAAAACGCATGCATTAAAGAAAAAAAACTCAAATGTATAAAAACAGCACGCATAAATACCCAAATGCAACTTTTTCAGCAAGCATACAACGGAGCTAATTTCCGCAATACAATTATGAGCTAATTTACTTTCTGAGTCAAGCGTATATATTTAGATATTTAGAACAGTTATATACATCTAAAAGATTATTTCATTGTTTTAAATCTTTAATAGAAACCCAAGAGTAAAAACTAACTTGCTCAAAAATTTAACTAGAGCTCTGCTCCAAGGTAGTGTGTGTGTGTGTGTGTGTGCGTGCGTGCGTGCGTGCGCGCCTGCTTGCGTGCGTGCGTGCGTGTGTGTGTGTCATCGCATCAAGTGTCTGAATCAAATTAGTTGGATCATAATGTAATGTCTTGTTGTGATAACAAATGATGTAACACAGATGCATCAAGGATGGCGTGAGATCAGCATCACATCAAGTTGGTTTAGAGGTAGAGCGTCAGCCCGGAGAGCGGAAGGTCGGGGGTTCGATCCCCGGTCGCGTCATACCGAAAGTCGTTTAAGATGGTACTTGTTGTTACCCTGCCTGGCGCTCGATAGTTGGTGGCTAAAACAAGGACTGCTCGGCTCGGAGTCAGTATACTGTGTCTGAGTGGGGTATTCCTGTCGCTATCTAAGCAATATTACAGCTCTATGACGGCGGTCTGTAAATGATCGAGTCTGGACCGGACAATAAAGCGATGGATATCATGAACATCGATCGACACAATTGGGATAGGATACGTGCGAGCCTGACCACCCGATCTCGTTAGTCGTCTCTTACGACAAGCATGGGTTGCTGGAGATCTATTCTAACCCGGATTTAAGACAACATTAATGCGAGGCTAGGTTTAACGTCGCTCTCAAGATCATTGCTCTTATGTAGTGCATGCTCGTGTGTTGCTGCCAGTACTAGTCCGGACTAGTAACAAGACCAGGCAAGAATAGCAACAAGCACCATCTTATTATGTCATTTTGTTAGACACAGCCGATGATCGAACCACCGACCTTCCGCTCTCCGGACAGACGCTCTATATACTAGACTACCGATCAAAAACACCGATAATAATATCAATGATAACAAAAAACTGCTTCAGCTACTATGTGTAAAAAGATATTAAAATGAAACCCGATCAAGGCCCTCGCTTCTGCACGCAGCCCAAACAGCTAGCTGCTTGTTGAGAATAATCGGAATAGAAGTGATATTCGCTATTACTACTATGTCTACTATTTCTTTATGAAAGATTCACCATGTTTTGAAACGAATGTATTACTACCAGAAAACATTTCCAAGCCTTTACTTTATTTTAAAACAAGCGATCACAAATTACCAATTGAAAAGGATCGCTGGTTGAACAATCCTCACAAAGAAAGGAGATTTTGTACATTGTGTAATTCGCAACAAATTGGCGGCGAGTTCCATTGTCTAATTAGATGTAAGGCATAAGCGAAACTACGTTCTTCCTTTATCAGTGAGTATTATTATGAATGGCCGGACACGTCAAAATATAAGAAACTTGTTGGGAATAAACAGATACATGTCTTAAAAAAATTGTCACGTTTTCTGAAACATAAATATGCCATATTGTAATTTGTGTGTAAAATGTAACTCATGTGCCACCATTGGTGATTCCTTTGAGTAATAAAGAGTTTTAATAAATTTATAAAGTTTCTTGATATCGTTTAGCCGTGTAAGGCATAACACGTGTTATAGTGAAACACGCTTGAGTAATGACACCAGTGTCTTTACGGTATAGAACAAACACGTCGATGATGGCACTGATGATGAAGATGACGCCGTGCGAGGCCATCTGCATACCCCGTCGCGCTGTATCTTCCCACGCTCCGCGCCCCAGGGTCGAGCCAATTGGACATTCAATCATGTTCAGATTTCACAAGATATTAATGATACATGAACATGACGATGGTGTGATGATCGAGAGGATGTCGCTCACGTTGTAGCTATCGTCTTTGTCAACAACAGACGTCGTCACGGGCTTCCGGTGTTTGTCTTTTGAGATTCTGAAACAACTGGGAAGGATTTCGGTAAAAATATCATTAAATATTCCTCGGGGGAAGTCATTTCTTATTAATCAATGACATTACATCATTTGAACGATATAAAGAAGAAAATCTACAAGGTTAATCTACAATCTACAAATCTAGAATCTAACAGATTAATTAGAATCAAACCTCGTTATTCCGGATACTGTTAATCCAGAAACACCGTCTTCTGGACGCCTATTCCTGAGAACATTTGAACGTATTATTCAAACGGAGGGACAGACAGACGTATAAGACTCACCTCGTTACACAAAATATAACATGTAACATATACAAAATTAAATAAATTAAGTATAAAAGTATTAACATACCGTAACGAATCACTCCGTGCGGAGTTACGCGTAAAATAAATGTTCATTTACCGTTCATGACAATATATAATTTACAAACAGTGAAATCCACTGAAATCCCATGATATAAAACATCAGATCGATAATTTAAAATACTATGGTACTTTTGGTCAACTGTTTAAATCTGGATCTGTACTGGATGTGATAAAAACTACTTTTTGGTCACCATTAAAATTAGAACAAAAAAACTACACGAGAAAGGATGTAAAAGCTGTGGACTTAATATTGTGGAAAATGTATTCATAAAACGTGTCTTTCGTCTGTTATTACGTGTTTTACTTCTCGTTACTGGTTCGTTAGTCGGACGATTTCAAAGATTTTGAGGTTCCGTTTTTCCCAATCGTCTGAGGCGTCATGTAGGATAGGATAAGTTTTATTCCATACTGAAAGGCCTCAGGCCCATAGTACAATTCTGTTTTCGGGAGTGGTTACAGATCCCTTTAACAGTTCATATTCTAATTAACATAGCATGCTAAATGAACATTGATAGATTTTATAGAGTGTCTTTGTCAGTTGTTGACATGATCGTTGTAAATCTTTGTAGAGTGGGATGTACATAACCAGGCAGATCAATATATTTTCTTCTAAGGTGGTCGTATTTTGGACAAACTAACAGAAAATGAAACTCATCTTCAATCACATTTAAATCACATTGCTCACACATTCTCAATTCTCTGCCTATGTTTCTATGCCTGCCTACTTCGAGCTGCATCTAAATTGTGCTATACTTATTCTAAACCTTTTAATGTTGATATCAAACAAATAGTATTCTGGGGAAATTGTTGTCTTGAAAAGCTTGTAATAATTGTAATAATAGATGGACCAGTTCAATAGTTCCTTATTCATGTAGAACTGTGCTCCTTAGGCACACCAGGAACCTATGTGGGTTCGGCACTAATATATTTTTAGCTTTGTCAGCACGTACTAGGGCTCTTTAATTCCGTTCATGTGTAACTACGCCACAGTTGCCATGGTTGTATCAAGATATAGAATTACACCTTACAGACTTGTGAAGTTTACTAACGAACGTGCCACATGCTTGTATACAAGTGCCCTTCACAAGTCATTGTCCTCTCACCTACGATTTATATGATATACTGTGTAGAAATATTTCAACAATAAAATTGTTGGTGAAGGTTCTTTCTGTATTTAATTGTTGGGAGAAGAGAAGACTATATATTATAACTGACAATGTCATTTGAGGTATTTGGTGCGGACTTGTCAGAGGTAACCTAATTCACTGTGCATAGTTGCGTCCCTCGGCTGTGCCAGATTTCCTTGTTCCGGAGTTCTATGATGATGATGATGATGCTGGTGATGCTGATGGTATTCCTCAATTACTACATAGTCAGGGCGGACATACAAGTGGAATAGGTGGAGTGAGGCGTTAAATAACAAACAAACAAAACTTAGGTATGTTTGTTTGAAAGGTGGGCTTTAAGCTGTCTTTTGAAAATGAGCAAAATGTAGAATATTACCCAAAAAACATAACTGCTCACCTTGACTTCTGATGTAGATTTAATTAAATCACAATTAAATCTTCGGTTTATTCACAGACCGGTCAGACTGAATGCACCTTGAATCAGAGGACATAGAGGTCAGATGGAACCGTAACTTTAGCGGGGCCCCAGGTCCAAAAATATCACATATTTTTCAAAGTAAAATTTATTCTGTATTAAAATTCAAGGATATGGGACGTGCTCAGTGAACATTAAATACACAATTATATCCGCAACTTATCGATCTCCCCACGCGGAGACCCGGTGCAAATTGTAGCCATAATTGTCACCGGTGGTTTGGCATATGGTTGGGGAAAGGCGGGACATTGTTTCGCAAATTTGACAAATTTCAGAGGTCGATTTTTCTTGAATTATTGATCCTTACCAACTCCCTCTGTGTGAATTTGACATGGGCTGAGTGCTCAGTTACCAGGAAACCCAGCGGGAACTCATGTATTGGACTTAAATCAGAAATTACTGCTGTAACGCCAATGGCCATTTAGCTAAAGTCGAATTTAGACATTTCAAACACGATTTTAAGCGACAGATTTATAACCATTATCCATGTGCATGGGATTTTGCTTTCCGCTATCTCTGAGCGAAATTTGGCATATTTGACGATTTTGTTGTTTTAGTTCCGATTTACACGATCTGTACAAAGTCCAGTGAATAAAGCTATTCTATGCTCGTGGTTGTGGGCATTATACCATACAGTGTCTACGTCCGCCAAACTTTATTCTCAAAGCCTTACTTATCATATAAATAAAACATGTGACTGAGAATGAAAATGACATCAATGCGACTCTGAGAACGATAATGACATTTATGTGACACTGAGAACGATAATGACATCTATGTGACACTGAGAACGATAATGACATCTATGTGACACTGAAAACGATAATGGTATCTATGTGACAGTGGGAACGATAATGACATCTTTCAGACACTGAGAACGATAATGGTATCTATGTGACACTGAGAACGATAATGGTATCTATGTGACACTGAGAACGATAATGACATCTATGTGACACTGAGAACGATAATGGTATCTATGTGACACTGAGAACGATAATGGTTTCTATGTGACACTGAGAACGACAATAACATCTATGTGACAGCGGGGACGATAATGACATCTTTGTGACAGTGGGAACGATAATGGTATCTATGTGACAGTGGGAACGATAATGGCATCTATGTGACAGTGGGAACGATATTGTCATCTATGTGACAGTGGGAACGATAATGGCATCTAAGTGACAGTGGGAACGATAATGACATCTATGTGACACTGAGAACGATAATGACATCTGTGTGACACTGAGAACGATAATGACATCTATCTGACACTGAGAACGATAATGGCATCTGTGTGACACTGAGAACGATAATGACATCTGTGTGACACTGAGAACGATAATCACATCTTTCAGACACGGAGAACGATAATGACATCTGTGTGACACTGAGAACGATAATCACATCTATGTGACACTGAGAACGATAATGACATCTGTGTGACACTGAGAACGATAATCACATCTGTGTGACACTGAGAACGATAATGGTATCTGTGTGACACGGAGACCGATAATGGTATCTGTGTGACACTGAGAACGAAATGACATCTGTGTTACACTGAGAACGATAATGACATCTTTGTGACACTGAGAACGATAATGACATCTATGTGACACTTAGAACGATAATGACATCTGTGTGACACTGAGAACGATAATGACATCTATGTGACACTGAGAACGATAATGACATCTGTGTGACACTGAGAACGATAATGACATCTGTGTGACACTGAGAACGATAATGACATATATGTGACACTTAGAACGATAATGACATCTGTGTGACACTGAGAACGATAATGACATCTATGTGACACTGAGAACGATAATGACATCTGTGTGACACTGAGAACGATAATGACATCTGTGTGACACTGAGAACGATAATGGCATCTGTGTGACACTGAGAACGACAATGACATCTGTGTGACACGGAGAACGACAATGGCATCTATGTGACACTGACAACGATAATGGCATCTGTGTGACACTGAGAACGATAATGACATCTTTGTGACACTGAGAACGATAATGGCATCTGTGTGACACTGAGAACGATAATGGCATCTGTGTGACACTGAGAACGATAATGACATCTGTGTGACACTGAGAACGATAATGGCATCTGTGTCACTGAGAACGATACTGGCATCTGTGTGACACGGAGAACGATAATGACATCTGTGTGACACTGAGAACGATAATGACATCTGTGTGACACTGAGAACGATAATGGCATCTGTGTGACACTGAGAACGACAATGACATCTGTGTGACACGGAGAACGACAATGGCATCTATGTGACACGGAGAACGATAATGACATATGTGTGACACTGAGAACGATAATGACATCTTTGTGACACGGAGAACGATAATGACATCTGTGTGACACTGAGAACGATAATCACATCTGTGTGACACTGAGAACGATAATGACATCTGTGTGACACTGAGAACGATAATGGCATCTGTGTGACACTGAGAACGATAATGGCATCTGTGTGACACGGAGAACGACAATGGCATCTATGTGACACGGAGAACGATAATGGCATCTGTGTGACACTGAGAACGATAATGACATCTGTGTGACACTGAGAACGATAATGGCATCTGTGTGACACTGAGAACGATAATGGCATCTTTGTGACACTCAGAACGATAATGGCATCTGTGTGACACTCAGAACGATAATGACATCTATGTGACAGTGGGAACGACAATAACATCTCTGTGTATATAGTATAAATGACAACGTAGTCATACATCCTGTAGAGGCAGAGGCACCATGATTCACTCAGAAGATAATCATGATATCTGTGTGAAACTGCGAACATTATCACCACACCTATGTGAGACTACGAACGTCATCACATCTGTGTGAAACTGCGAACATAATCACGACTCCTATGTGAGACTGCGAACATAATCATGACATCCATGTGAGACTGCGAACGTAATCACGACATCTATATGAGACTGCTAACATAATAACGAAATCTGTGTGAGACTGCGAACATAATCACGACACCAATGTGAGACTGCGAACATAATCACGACACCAATGTGAGACTGCGAACATAATCACGACACCAATGTGAGACTGCGAACATAATCACGGTATCTATGTGAGACTGCGAACATAATCACGACACCTATGTGAGACTGCGAACATAATCACGACATCTGTGTGAGACTGCGAACATAATCACGACACTTATGTGAGACTGCGAACATAATCACGACATCTATGTCAGACTGCGAACATAATCACGACATCTATGTCAGACTGCGAACATAATCACGACATCTATGTCAGACTGCGAACATAATCACGACACTTATGTGAGACTGCGAACATAATCACGACACCTTTGTGAGACTGCGAACATAATCACGACATCTATGTGAGACTGCGAACAGAATCACGACATCTATGTGAGACTACGAACAGAATCACCACATCTAAGTGAGACTACGAACAGAATCACGATATCTGTGTTAGACTGCGAACATAATCACGACATCTATGTGAGACTGCGAACAGAATCACGACATCTAAGTGAGACTACGAACATAATCACGATATCTGTGTTAGACTGCGAGTATGATCCGAGTATGTATTGGTCTTTACGGGATCGGGTGGTCAGACTCGCTGGTTGAGTCATATCCTCGTATCCCAACTGCGGATATCGATGCTCATGGCGTCTGATCCAAACTTGATTATTTACAGACCGTCGTCATATAGCTAGAATATTGCTCAATGTGGCGTTAAACAACAAACAAAACGATAAATAGAGACATGTTAGTTACGGTGATGTCCCCAAATCAACTCAATATGAACTCAAACATTACTAGACATGTCAAGACCTAGCGTTACAAAGGACGTTAAACGATCGGTGAATACTCCAACCCTGTATGTTTTTAGTAAATTACATAAGCATAAGCATAAAAATAGTATCACCACAGGCAATATAGAATAACGGTTCACCACACGACCAACTGAGAGGCTGTTGGAGGTTCAGAGGCTAACTCCGCCCACACATTCACTCAACTCAAAGCACGTTCCAGTGACGTAATTCGCTGTCAACGTCACCCCCTCCGCAAACACTGACCTCGTATGTACCTGCAAGTCACCTGACCCCTGCGAGGGTGAAAGGTCATGACGGCGAACTTCCGAGTCGCAAGGACAGACGGACGTGTCGCGTTTCCTGTGCACACAAGGAAGCTTGGGTGACGACGTTGCGTGTTTGGGGCTAGACGTGACCTTTCTAAATAGCCAGGGGTGTTGCTGCAGCGGCGGGTTCAGCCTTTCAGTGAATACAGTTATCAAACTTCAAGAGAACAAAGGGGCGTACAAATAAGATATGATGTTACAAACCCAATTTATATGACTACATAATTGCTGTTGTTATTATTTACACATTAAAACAAAAAATTATTATTATTACTATTTACATTTTAAAATAAACAAATGCAGCAAAGAGGGTTTGGTGACCCTGGTACAGTCAGGCGGTTAGGCTCATCATCAGCTCAGGGCCCTTGCCCAGACAGCGATTTGGGCTTCTCCCAGGAAGAGCTGCCTTTTCAAACCCACCCAGAACTTTTCGGAAACTCAACGCTGGAGCCTTCTGCATTATCCAGATTGTCAGAAGGGCTGTATTCCTGACATCAGACCCGGGCACACTCCCAATGTCAGTCAACAGCTTAGGAGGTACCAAACCTAGGGCACCGATAACAATAGGGAGTCTGACAACTTGGTACTTGGGATGCAAGCGTGACATTTCGAAAGCGAGGTCAACATATTTGTCTTTTTCCTGCATCTTGTCAATCACATTAGTGTCATTGTTTATATTTTCCGGTCACAACTTTTTTAAAGTAAACAAACCTATCTCGGTCCGGGGGGATCCAGTCGTCTAAGGCGCCGCTATGCAGAGTTGCGTCTCTTGGGCACGCCAGAAATCTATGGTTGTGGGTTCGAATACCTGTTTGCCCCGATTACGCTTCCAGGTTTGTCAGCACCCCCATACCCGTGCTCGTAGGTTTCACAGAAGCGGTAAACGTCTGAGACCTGCATCACTTCGGGCTTTGCTCCCACATAAAGCTGACACGCCGCGGTATAACTGGTATACTGTTAAAAGCGGCGTTAAACCCGACTCACTCACTCACTCACTCACTCACTCACTCTAGACCCTTTTCCTAGCCTATATGGTCGTGGGTTCGAATCCTGGATTTGTCACTATTGTAATTAGGGTTTGTCAGCAATGGACACAAAGTGGTCATTCTCCGACCTGTGCGCTGGGGGTTTCTCTCACATTCAACAAACTCGCCGTGATATATCTGATATATACTTTGAAGAATAAGCTTGATATATCCTCCGAAGAGAGTCTCTCACTCACTCACCCTGAATATATGTATACGGAACCTTTTTTTATATTTATGCAGATATTTGAGCAGGTCTCACTATTGTCAATGACCGTCTCATTCGCCTAGTTTATAGAGTGTCTGCTCGGAGAGCGGGAAGTCTGTGGTTTGATCTGCAGCAGCGCCATAGTATATGTACGCTTTCTGTCGCTCGGTCGTGTTAAGGTGATAAAGCATGGACCGGTCGGCTGTATCAGAGTGGGGTAGCCATGTTAAACTGTGGTCTTATAAATATATAAGTTCAATAATATTGAAGCGACGCTTTTCTTGTTTGTTGTTTAACGCCGCTCTCAGGATATTTCAGCTATATAACGGCGGTCTGTAAATAATAGGGTAAATAATCCAGTGATCGATATTGTGAACAACGAGGACACGCTGTCAATCAAGTCACCGAGCCTGACCATTCGATCCATTTTGTCGCCTCGTACGGCCACCACAGGTTGCAGGGGATCAATTCTTACCCTGAATATCCACAGGGGAAAGGGGTGGTAGGTTTTGACGAGAATCGGATTGACGGAAATTGAGTCTTTATAATAGTGAGTGAGTGAGTATTGTTTTGCGCCGCTTTTAGCAATATTCTAGCGATATCACTGCAGGGGACACCATAAATGGGCTTCACACATTGTACCTATGTGGGGAATCGAACCCGGATCTTCAGCGTAACGAGCGAACGCTTTAACCACTAGGCTACCCCACCGTCTCTTTATAATACACGAGCCACAGGGACAAGTCACGAAGGCGGGTTTACACCTGGAGGAGACGATTGTTAATACCAAGGTATTTTGTTTGCTTGCACTCAGCAATACACCAGAATATGGCGGCTGTCCGTAAATGATATAGACCAGACAATCCAGTGATAGCATAGATCTTGACTATTGGGATACGATGACATACGTCAACTAAATCGGCGAACCTGTGAGTGAGTGAATGAGTGATTGTGGTTTAACGCCGCTTTAAACAGTATTCCATTCATATCACGACGTGTCAGCTTGATGGGGAGGAAAGCCCGAAACCCACTGGCACGGGTATGGTGCTAACAAACCTAGAAACATAATCGTAGCGAACCAGGATTCGAACCCACGATCACTGCATTGTAGGTATCTTGCTATCTCATAGTAACCTTGTGACACTGGTATTTGCGCTCTATTATATTATGCTGACCTCATTTAGATGAATCTAAAAAAAATGACATATTTGCTAAATAATCATTAATTTGCCTACCTTTCTGGATTTCGGAACAAGACTCAACCATCCATCCACTCACTCACTCACTCACACATTCACTCACTCACTCACTCACTCACTCACTCACTCACTGAGGTACGTCAGAGATTCTACCTCCTGGTTTTCCTCACGTTGTTTGTTTCATACTTACACAAATGTACTTTGTTGCCATGACTACACGTGCCATTAATTAACACCGGTGTGAAACAATATCGCCTCCTTCAGAGATTTACATACATAGATTGACACTCGTGATAGAAATGTATATATTGGTCTAAATGCGACATTGGTTCTCCAACACTTCAGTAACTGATTATATGTTTTGCTGTGTGTGAGTCACGTCACAGGCACCGGATATGACGAACTGCGTATGAATTTCCAATATTGGATTTATCGCACCTCCAAATGTAAATTTACTCTTTTTGTCAAAGGTGTCAAAACAGTTGATTTTATAGGTTTCTAAGATGCGCTTCCTGCGATTTTAACAGGAGTAGATATTTTACCCAAGCTGAATTTTAGGGATATCGGAGCAATTGGGTAGCCCAGTGGGCAAAGTGATCGCTCATCACGCCGAAGACCCATGTTAAACTGTGGTATTATAAATATATAAGTTCAATAATGTTGAAAGCGACGCGGGGTCAAAGTTTGTCTATTTTTCTTGTTTGCTGTTTAACGCCGCTCTCAGGATACTTCAGCTATATAACGGCGGTCTGTAAATAATAGAGTAAACAATCCAGTAATCGATATTGTGAACAACGAAGACACGCTGTCAATCAAGTCACCGAGACTGACCATCCGATTCATTTTGTCGCCTCGTACGGCCACCACAGGTTGCAGGGGATCAATTCTTTATTGTTTTGCGCCACTTTTAGCAATATTCCAGCTATATCACTGCAGGAGACACTATAAATGGGCTTCACACATTGTACCTATGTGGGGAATCGAACCCGAATCTTCAGCGTAACGAGCGAACGCTTTAACCACTAGGCTACCCCACCGTCTCTTTATAATACACGAGCCACAGGGACAAGTCACGAAGGCGGGTTTACACCTGGAGGAGACAATTGTTAATACCAAGGTATTTTGTTTGCTTGCACTCAGCAATACACCAGAATATGGCGGCTGTCCGTAAATAATATAGACCAGACAATCCAGTGATAGCATAGATCTTGACTATTGGGATACGATGACATACATCAACGAAATCGGCGAACCTGTGAGTGAGTGAATGAGTGATTTGGGTTTAACGCCGCTTTAAACAGTATTCCATTCATATCACGACGTGTCAGCTTGATGGGGAGGAAAGCCCGAAACCCACTGGCACGGGTATGGTGCTAACAAACCTAGAAACATAATCGTAGCGAACCGGGATTCGAACCCACGATCACTGCATTGTAGGTATCTTGCTAGTAGTAATCTTGTGACACTGGTCTTTGGGCTCTGATCTAAAAAAACTGACAAATTTGCTAAATAATCATTAATTTGCCTACCTTTCTAGATTTCGGAACAAGACTCAACCATCCATCCACTCACTCACTCACTCACTCACTCACTCACTCACTCACTCACTCACTCACTCACTCACTCACTCACTCACTCACTCACTCACTCACTCACTCACTGAGGTACGTCAGAGATTCTACCTCCTGGTTTTCCTCACGTTGTTTGTTTCATACTTACACAAATGTACCCTTGTTGCCATGACTACACGTGCCATTAATTAACACCGGTGTGACACAATATCGCCACCTTCAGAGATTTACATACATAGATTGACACTCGTGATAGAAATGTATATATTGGTCTAAATGCGACATTGGTTCTCCAACACTTCAGTAACTGATTATATGTTTTGCTGTGTGTGAGTCACGTCACAAGCATCGGATTTTATAGGTTTCCAAGATGCGCTTCCTGCGATTTTAACAGGAGTAGTTATTTAACCCAAGCTGAATTTTAGGGAAATCGGAGCAATTGGGTAGCCCAGTGGGCAAAGTGGTCGCTCATCACGCCGAAGACCCATGTCAAACTGTGGTATTATAAATATATAAGTTCAATAATGTTGAAAGCGACGCGGGGTCAAAGTTTGTCTATTTTTCTTGTTTTCTGTTTAACGCCGCTCTAAGGATATTTCAGCTATATAACGGCGGTCTGTAAATAATAGAGTAAACAATCCAGTGATCGATATTGTGAACAACGAAGACACGCTGTCAATCAAGTCACCGAGACTGACCATCCGATTCATTTTGTCGCCTCGTACGGCCACCACAGGTTGCAGGAGATCAATTCTAACCCTGAATATCCAGAGGGGAAAGGGTTGGTAGGTTTTGATGAGGGTCGGATTGACGAAAATTGAGTCTTTATAATAGTGAGTGAGTGAGTATTGCTTTGCGCCGCTTTTAGCAATATTCTAGCTATATCACTGCATGAGACACCATAAATGGGCTTCATACATTGTACCTATGTGGGGAATCGAACCCGGATGTTCAGCGTAACGAGCGAACGCTTTAACCACTAGGCTACCCCATCGTCTCTTTATAATACACGAGCCACAGGGACAAGTCACGAAGGCGGGTTTACACCTGGAGGAGACGATTGTTAATACCAAGGTATTTTGTTTGCTTGCACTCAGCAATACACCAGAATGTGGCGGCGGTCCGTAAATAATATAAACCAGACAATCCAGTGATAGCATAGCTTTTGACTATTGGGATACGATGACGTACATCAACTAAATCGGCGAACATGTGAGTGAGTGAATGAGTGATTTGGGTTTAACGCAGCTTTAAACAGTATTCAATTCATATCACGACGTGTCAGCTTGATGTGGAGGAAAGCCCGAAACCCACTGGCACGGGTATGGTGCTAACAAACCTAGAAACATAATCGTAGCGAACCAGGATTCGAACCCACGATCACTGCATTGTAGGTATCTTGCTATCTCATAGTAACCTTGTGACACTGGTATTTGCGCTCTATTATATTATGCTGACCTCATTTAGATGAATCTAAAAAAAATGACATATTTGCTAAATAATCATTAATTTGCCTACCTTTCTGGATTTCGGAACAAGACTCAACCATCCATCCACTCACTCACTCACTCACACATTCACTCACTCACTCACTCACTCACTCACTCACTCACTGAGGTACGTCAGAGATTCTACCTCCTGGTTTTCCTCACGTTGTTTGTTTCATACTTACACAAATGTACTTTGTTGCCATGACTACACGTGCCATTAATTAACACCGGTGTGACACAATATCGCCTCCTTCAGAGATTTACATACATAGATTGACACTCGTGATAGAAATGTATATATTGGTCTAAATGCGACATTGGTTCTCCAACACTTCAGTAACTGATTATATGTTTTGCTGTGTGTGAGTCACGTCACAAGCATAGGATATGACGAACTGCGTATGAATTTCCAATATCGGATTTATCGCACCTCCAAATGTAAATTTACTCTTTTTGTCAAAGGTGTCAAAACAGCCGATTTTATAGGTTTCCAAGATACGCTTCCTGCGATTTTAACAGGAGTAGATATTTTACCCAAGCTGAATTTAAGGGATATCGGAGCAATTGGGTAGGCCAGTGGGCAAAGTGATCGCTCATCACGCCGAAGACCCATGTTAAACTGTGGTATTATAAATATATAAGTTCAATAATGTTGAAAGCGACGCGGGGTCAAAGTTTGTCTATTTTTCTTGTTTGCTGTTTAACGCCTCTCTCAGGATACTTCAGCTATATAACAGCGGTCTGTAAATAATAGAGTAAACAATCCAGTTATCGATATTGTGAACAACGAAGACACGCTGTCAATCAAGTCACCGAGACTGACCATCCGATTCATTTTGTCGCCTCGTACGGCCACCACAGGTTGCAGGGGATCAATTCTTTATTGTTTTGCGCCGCTTTTAGCAATATTCCAGCTATATCACTGCAGGAGACACCATAAATGGGCTTCACACATTGTACCTATGTGGGGAATCGAACCCGGATCTTCAGCGTAACGAGCGAACGCTTTAACCACTAGGCTACCCCACCGTCTCTTTATAATACACGTGCCACAGGAACAAGTCACGAAGGCGGGTTTACACCTGGAGGAGACGATTGTTAATACCAAGGTATTTTGTTTGCTTGCACTCAGCAATACACCAGAATATGGCGGCGGTCCGTAAATAATATAGACCAGACAATCCAGTGATAGCATAGATCTTGACTATTGGGATACGATGACATATATCAACTAAATCGGCGAACCTGTGAGTGAGTGAATGAGTGATTTGGGTTTAACGCCGCTTTAAACAGTATTCCATTCATATCACGACGTGTCAGCTTGATGGGGAGGAAAGCCCGAAACCCACTGGCACGGGTATGGTGCTAACAAACCTAGAAACATAATCGTAACGAACCGGGATTCGAACCCACGATCACTGCATTGTAGGTATCTTGCTAGTAGTAATCTTGTGACACTGGTCTTTGGGCTCTGATCTAAAAAAACTGACAAATTTGCTTAATAATCATTAATTTGCCTACCTTTCTAGATTTCGGAACAAGACTCAACCATCCATTCACTCACTCACTCACTCACTCACTGAGGTACGTCAGAGATTCTACCTCCTGGTTTTCCTCACGTTGTTTGTTTCATACTTACACAAATGTACTTTGTTGCCATGACTACACGTGCCATTAATTAACACCGGTGTGACACAATATCGCCTCCTTCAGAGATTTACATACATAGATTGACACTCGTGATAGAAATTTATATGTTGGTCTAAATGCGACATTGGTTCTCCAACACTTCAGTAACTGATTATATGTTTTGCTGTGTGTGAGTCACGTCACAAGCATCGGATTTTATAGGTTTCCAAGATGCGCTTCCTGCGATTTTAACAGGAGTAGTTATTTAACCCAAGCTGAATTTAAGGGATATCGGAGCAATTGGGTAGCCCAGTGGGCAAAGTGGTCGCTCATCACGCCGAAGACCCATGTTAAACTGTGGTATTATAAATATATAAGTTCAATAATGTTGAAAGCGACGCGGGGTCAAAGTTTGTCTATTTTTCTTGTTTGCTGTTTAACGCCTCTCTCAGGATACTTCAGCTATATAACAGCGGTCTGTAAATAATAGAGTAAACAATCCAGTTATCGATATTGTGAACAACGAAGACACGCTGTCAATCAAGTCACCGAGACTGACCATCCGATTCATTTTGTCGCCTCGTACGGCCACCACAGGTTGCAGGGGATCAATTCTTTATTGTTTTGCGCCGCTTTTAGCAATATTCCAGCTATATCACTGCAGGAGACACCATAAATGGGCTTCACACATTGTACCTATGTGGGGAATCGAACCCGAATCTTCAGCGTAACGAGCGAACGCTTTAACCACTAGGCTACCCCACCGTCTCTTTATAATACACGAGCCACAAGGACAAGTCACGAAGGCGGGTTTACACCTGGAGGAGACGATTGTTAATACCAAGGTATTTTGTTTGCTTGCACTCAGCAATACACCAGAATATGGCGGCTGTCCGTAAATGATATAGACCAGACAATCCAGTGATAGCATAGATCTTGACTATTGGGATACGATGACATACATCAACTAAATCGGCGAACATGTGAGTGAGTGAATGAGTGATTTGGGTTTAACGCCGCTTTAAACAGTATTCCATTCATATCACGACGTGTCAGCTTGATGTGGAGGAAAGCCCGAAACCCACTGGCACGGGTATGGTGCTAACAAACCTAGAAACATAATCGTAGCGAACCAGGATTCGAACCCACGATCACTGCATTGTAGGTATCTTGCTATCTCATAGTAACCTTGTGACACTGGTCTTTGGGCTCTATTATATTATGCTGACCTCCTTTAGATGAATCCAAAAAAACTGACAAATTTGCTAAATAATCATTAATGTGTCTACCGTTCTGGATTTCGGAACAAGACTCAACCATCCACTCACTCACTCACTCACTCACTCACTCACTGAGGTACGTCAGAGATTCTACCTCCTGGTTTTCCTCACGTTGTTTGTTTCATACTTACACAAATGTACTTTGTTGCCATGACTACACGTGCCATTAATTAACACCGGTGTGACACAATATCGCCTCCTTCAGAGATTTACATACATAGATTGACACTCGTGATAGAAATTTATTTATTGGTCTAAATGCGACATTGGTTCTCCAACACTTCAGTAACTGATTATATGTTTTGCTGTGTGTGATTCACGTCACAGGCACCGGATATGACGAACTGCGTATGAATTTCCAATATTGGATTTATCGCACCTCCAAATGTAAATTTACTCTTTTTGTCAAAGGTGTCAAAACAGTTGATTTTATAGGTTTCCAAGATACGCTTCCTGCGATTTTAACAGGAGTAGATATCTTACCCAAGCTGAATTTAAGGGATATCGGAGCAATTGGGTAGCCCAGTGGGCAAAGTGATCGCTCATCACGCCGAAGACCCGGGTTCGGTACAATGTGTGAAGCCCATTTCTTCTGTCGCCCCCCCCCCCCCCCCGTGATATAGCTCGAATATTGCTAAACGCGGGGTAAGACCATACTCACTCACTCACTCTGGGGTGTAGGTAAAAGCAGTACAAATACGTTGTGAAAATGCTACATGGTTAACGCACTTGCATGTATGTATTGCCGAAACATTATTATTTTATTTATGTTTTTACTTAATCCACGGACCGCCTCCGTGGTCTAATGGTAGAGCGTCTACCCGGTGATCCCCGGCCGCATATAGAGACGTTAAAAGATGTTACGTGTGTGTTACCCTGCCTTGAGCTCGACATACAGGGGCTTAAACAAGAACTGGTGTCCGCGGGGCCAGTATGCTGTGCCCGATTGGGGAATCCATGTTAATCCGCGACATGGTATCTCAGTGGGCTAGCACTATAAAATCGGTATAAATCCAGTCTAGTACAAGCTCACACACACATACATCTCAACCCCGCTCACCACACCACATGGACCTTTATTATATATTATACTTGTATGCCCAATATCTAATATCTTTTTTTCACGAGTTGAGGTGAGGTGAAATGGTGTTTAACGTCGTGTTCAAGATTATTGCATTGTTGTATTTTTGTTCCAAATAACATTTTTTATAAGGAACATGTTATTTGTAATCACTTTGTAATAAATAACCGTGTCTCAATAAAGTTGACTTAGAAAACATTCATTTTTAAGATTTAATAATCTGACAGATTTTCAATCAGCTGGCGAGTTACCTCCCTAGTTAAGAATACAAGAACTTGACTCTCAGTCTTTCAATGTTTTTGGGCAGTGGTACAACATCGCTCTCCGCATCTATACGATAAACACAAATGAAAAAACAGACATTTACCTGTTTAACACTATAAACGCCGTTAAATAACAGATAAACGAAATACAAACAGCCAATGGTTTCCGGCAGTGGAATGAATGTTTATTTAAAACATATATACAGATTTGTATAGCTGATCAATGAATTGTTATCACACAACTCAACAATGTGACGAGTTATTAAATCAGTATTACCATAAGGACAATTCCATCTATATGTCTTGCATTTTACGATACGGTTAGACACTTTTGAAATATAAATCTCAGTTTGAAAACCGTCACTAAGACACTTCAACATCAGCCTGTACTGTAAAAGCGGGGGTGGCGGAGGTCCATCATGAAATTGACATGCCTGACGTCACACAAAAGACAGTAATTCGCGGGACGTAATTAACGGGAAGTTAATGAGTCACGTGGAAGTGATTTTCATTATCGCCTCGGCGGTGACTCCTCGGGGGCTGAGGCAGGAAGGGGGATTGACAGCTCATCTTCTATAATTGTAGGAACATCGTGTGTTGTCAAGCTGGTTTATTATGATGAACGACAATCTGATGACTCCACTAGCGTCAGTGCGCGTGCAGCGGTACATAAACAACATCAATATGTTACTACTCGCGTCATGCAACTCTACACCGATACCCATTTGCGGAAAGAATAAAACCCTTATTGGCATGTAGGGGCGTTAAGATGAAGATTTGTAGAAATATTATGTCGAAGGGTTATTAACACAAATATATTTAAAAATTGAAATCCCGGAAAACGCGTGAATATAGTGGGCAAAGTAACATACGTAAGACAATTTTACCGAAATATATAGGATCTTAATCATCTCCTATTTGCGTTGACATTTTATTCAGTGTTTATGTGAATACGTATCTGCAGATATATTTCTTCCAAAGCATAACATAACATATCACACACCATGAAGCAGCTTATCATACACCATGAAGCAGTTTATCACACACCATGAAGCAGCTTGTCACACACCATGAAGCAGCTTATCACACACCATGTAGCAGCTTATCATACACCATGAAGCATCTTATCACACACCATGAAGCAGCTTATGACACACCATGAAGCAGCTTATCACAAACCATGTAGCAGCTTATGACACACCATGTACAAACTTATCACACACCATGTAGCAGCTTATCACACACCATGTAGCAGTTTATCACACACCCTGTACCAGCTTATGACACACCATGAAGCAGTTTATCACACACCATGTAGCAGCTTATGACACACCATGTAGCAGCTTATCATACACCATGAAGCATCTTATCACACACCATGAAGCAGCTTATGACACACCGTGAAGCAGCTTATCACAAACCATGTAGCAGCTTATCACACTCCATGAAGCAGCATACCAAACACCATGCAGCAGCTTATCACACACCATGTAGCAGCTTATCACACACCATGAAGCAGTTTATCACACACCCTGTACCAGCTTATGACACACCATGAAGCAGTTTATCACACACCATGTAGCAGCTTATGACACACCATGTAGCAGCTTATCATACACCATGAAGCAGTTTATCACACACCATGAAGCAGCTTATGACACACCATGTAGCAGCTTATCATACACCATGAAGCATCTTATCACACACCATGAAGCAGCTTATGACACACCGTGAAGCAGCTTATCTCAAACCATGTAGCAGCTTATCACACTCCATGAAGCAGCATACCAAACACCATGCAGCAGCTTATCACACACCATGTAGCAGCTTATCACACACCATGAAGCAGTTTATCACACACCCTGTACCAGCTTATGACACACCATGAAGCAGTTTATCACACACCATGTAGCAACTTATGACACACCTTGAAGCAGTTTATCACACACCATGTAGCAGCTTATGACACACCATGTAGCAGCTTATCATACACCATGAAGCATCTTATCACACACCATGAAGCAGCTTATCACAAACCATGTAGCAGCTTATCACACTCCATGAAGCAGCATACCAAACACCATGCAGCAGCTTATCACACATCATGTTGCAGCTTATCACACACCATGTGGCAGCTTATCACACACGATGAAGCAGCTTATCACACAACATGTATCAGCTTATCACACACAATGTAGTATCCTATCACACACCATGTAGCATCTTATGACACACCATGAAGCGGGCTTATCACACCATGTAGCATCTTACCACGCACCATGTAGCAGCCTATCACGCACCATGTAGCAGCCTATCACACACCATGTAGCAGCCTATCACACACCATGTAGCAGCCTATCACACACCATGTAGCAGCCTATCACCCACCATGTAGCAGCCTATCACACACCATGTAGCAGCTTACCACGCACCATGTAGCAGCCTATCACACACCATGTAGCAGCCTATCACACACCATGTAGCAGCTTACCACGCACCATGTAGCAGCCTATCACACACCATGTAGCAGCCTATCACACACCATGAAGCAGCTTACCACCCACCATGTAGCAGCCTATCACACACCATGTAGCAGCTTATCACACACCATGTAGCAGCTTATCACAAACCATGTAGCAGCCTATCACACACCATGTAGCAGCCTATCACACACCATGTAGCAGCCTATCACACACCATGTAGCAGCTTACCACGCACCATGTAGCAGCCTATCACACACCATGAGCAGCCTATCACACACCATGTAGCAGCCTATCACACACCATGTAGCAGCTTACCTCGCACCATGTAACAGCTTATCACCCACCATGTAGCAGCCTATCACACACCATGTAGCAGCCTATCACACACCATGTAGCAGCCTATCACACACCATGTAGCAGCCTATCACACACCATGTAGCAGCTTACCACGCATCATGAAGCAGCTTACCACGCATCATGTAACAGCTTATCACCCACCATGTAGCAGCCTATCACACACCATGTAGCAGAAGGGCTCATCACACATCAGCTTACCACACTCCCTGAATTATCTCCGTTATTTAAGAGAAAGAAGTTAAGCAGCGCTTGTTATATCTTTGGATATAAAAGAGCCATTTTTAACGTATCCTGTAATAACCATCTAATGAAAGACCTTTCTGTTGCTTAAAACGTTACATATTGAAACCGAAATCGATTATCTCCAACCATGCCCTTGACTCTCAATGTATGTGCTTGCTCTACTCCTCTGCGTCATAAAATATTACTCGTTTTTGTGTGACTATTTGGGGAAACAAGCAGCGTTTGTTAGAGAAGCTTTCGGTGGTGTCTAAGACATTCATCAGAATAATATCAATATGATATGCAGATATGTATGACATAGAATATGATGTGTGCGCATGTATAAATGTATGTATTTATTTTAAAAAGGAATATTGATTAACGTTGTTTCTAGTTGTTTCTGTATGCCAGCATGAAGCACGACTCCAAAAGTCCTTCTCAACTTACACTTTGAAAACATCTTCTCTAACCTTTATCGCGGAGTGTTTACGTGCCGCATACACAATCACCACCACGATGTTATTCTTAAAGCTCTTGTCAAATAAGACGTGGATGAAGACATTTCAAGGTCGGCGTGACCTTCTGTAGCCAACTGGTGTTTGACCTGTCACGTGACGTCTGACCTTTGCTTTTCATCCAGGGAATGCAGCTTGACTCTTTCGCGGCCATTTCTTCACTGCTAGTGTAAATAGTGAAGTTCGCATTTAATTCCATTGTCAATGATACACCTGTTTGCACCCCTAATTAATGAACCTTTGAAGTCGCCGCCAGGTAAATATTGGGAGGACTTGGAAAATTTACTTCATCTAAAGAAAGAGAACACAAATCATACAGAAGCGTCCTAAGGCGTCACACAAGGATAAAAGGGGACCAATGTTATTTTTTTTTGTTTACAAATAATAACAAGATTTCCTTAAAGGAAGCTTCCTTGTTTCCATGTTTACTTGTTTACTTGTCAAATAAGAATGACATTTTGCTGACGTGAAAATAGGGGAAAATAGGCGACAGGTTCTAGGATAATACTAAGCAAAGATTCACCTTAAAATAAAATTACACTATGTACTGAGCTGCTGAGAGGGCCTTCGACTTGTTTAACATCTTTAAGTGAATGTGTCTGACAAAACACACGCTCTAATTGCACATGATGCACCCGTGAAGTTTGTTTGTTTGTTGTTTGACGCCGCACTCGGCAATATTCCAGCTAGATGGCGGCACCCGTAAGGATCCGGGTCAGACTAGCAACCCATGCTTGCCGTAAATGGTGACTACGCATGTCGTAAGAGTCGACTAACGGGATCGGGTGGTCAGGCTCGGTGACTTGGTTGGTGCATGTCATCGTATCCTCATGATGTAAATTACTGGATTGTCTGGTCCAGACTCGATTATTTACAGACCGCCATCATATAGCTGGAATGTTGCTGAGTGCGGCGTTAAACAACAAACAAACAAACAGACATATGAGTTCACACTACATGTAAAACGACGACACATTATTTGATATTTGTGGTTACCTCATACTCACTCGACTTATTGGTCTCAAGACTTTGTCAGCCAACTTTAGATCCAAAGACATTAGGTCCAGGTTTCATGGTTAAATGAATATCTGTTTACACCACACAAACGGGTCATCGTGCATGTTGTGTAAAGCTAATATCTTACAACAGATATCTAAATATTTATTTTGGTATGTGTTATTTTTTGCATATTAAGGCACATAACATTATCTACTGATCATAATAAAGTTATTTTAAACTTATTTTAAAATCGTAACATGTATAAGTAAAGAACTATTTATACTCTGAAGCTTATCTCATTGATAAAACATTTCAGTTGTAATTTAATGAAAAGTGTTCTTTTTTCAAATTGTTTTATGGCACTAATCGTGTATAGCAATACCTTGAATCAATCAAATGACAACCATGGTGCGTTGAAATAGACAAATTATGAACCATGCAACATTGAAACAGACAAAGTATTAAAAATGCTACATTGTAACAGACAAAAGATCAGCAATGCTCCATTGTAACAAAGTATCAACCAGCTTACACTGTAACATGCAAAGTATTAACAATGCTACATTGTAACAGACAAAATCTCAACCATGTTACATTGTCACAGACAAATTATCAACCATGCAACATTGTAACAAAGTATCAACCATGCAACATTGTAACAAAATCTCAACCATGCAACATTGTAACAAAGTATCAACCATGCAACATTGTAACAAAGTATCAACCATGCAACACTGTAAACACGTGTCAACAATACAACATTGTCACAAAGTATCAACCGTATCAGACTAAGTATCAACCATGCTACACTGTAACAAAGTATCAACCGTATCAGACTAAGTATCAACCATGCTACACTGTAACAAAGTATCAACCGTATCAGACAGAGTATAAACCATCCTACACTATAAGGTCAGTTTCACACAGTGCCGATTATGGCTCCCGTTTGAGATCAGACAGCGCTACGACACGAAAAGTGAAAAAGTCGGATTACTATCCTCAATGATCTGGAATGTCCTATCATTGTCTGAACGCAGTCATATACGTTCGTAACAGTCCAACTGATCGGGAAAGGCCCAGAGAGGTCGGCCAAGCACTCCCGAAAGTGATGTGCGTACCGTAACATTCGGGAAACTCAGCCGATTTTGTCTAGTCGGGTTACAATCGTGACTATATCGTGACAGATACTGTTGTATCGGATCAAAATCGTAACAATGTCCTGTGTTGTCTGGACTGTGGATCGGAAATGTACATTGTCGTGTCTTGTCGATTGAGTCCAGATTGCGTCCAGATCGTGCCGAATGCGAACCGTCTTTGTCGGTTCACTGTCCGGTCACTGTCTGATCTCTATCGGATCGCATTAGGGCGAATCGGGACGCTGTCGGGACAGATTCGGTCGTGTTTTTATCAAGAAGATACAAATCGGATCAAATTCGGATTGAGAACGAGAGAATCGGGACGAATTCGGCTGGAAACGGCTGAATTGGGCTGCTTTCTGAACAATATCTGATTGTTTGTGAATTTCCGGCCACGAATCAGAAAATCCTGATCAGGCTTTTGACAAAGTTTAATCGGGAATGGTCCTATCAAGGTCGACAGTACAAATCCTGCATGTGCAACCGAGCCCTAAAAGACATCCCCAATGAACAACCAACAAATTTAACTAAATAACAGCGGCCTGTAAATAATCCGGTCAGGACTAGACAATCCGGTGATTGATATTATGAGCAACGACCTATACCCTCAGGTATCAACCAAGTCACGGGGCTGGACCACCTGATGTGTTTGGTCGCCTCTTACGACCAGCAGGGGTGGCTGGGGACCAATTCCATCCCGGAATCCCCATGGTTCCGTGATAATGGTTGAGGACTCAGATCCGGCTCCTGTTGGAGAGAGTCGTCTGTCAGCTTGTTGTTTATCAATGCGAACTGCGTTTGACAACAGCTGATAATTATGAGTGATACGTTATCAGATCCATTGATTAGAGAGACGATCCATCATGTGTTGACAGCGTGGATCAGAATCGTATTACATGTTATACCTCGAGTTAATGACTGCCGTGGGCGGCTGTGTTCGGTTTAGCCAATTGTCGGGGTAAATCATCCAATGGTTTACATAATGATGAGTAAACCAACACAGATGTGTAACAAAATAGGTGAACAAGAAAAATATTTTCAAAGGGTGATATGATATGGCTAACCACATGATTGGACCGTCTAACCGAAGACGCCAAGCATTTTCCCGAAGGCAGTGATAATTATATGGCTCGGGCGTAGTGGGTCGGGTGACTGGTCAGACAATAATAAGGCAGTAAACAAAGACAGTGCCCATCTCACCTTAATGACTAGCATAAATCAATCATGATGAAATAGATGGTATTTGGAGGACAGGTCATTTGTTTCATGCTGGAAGGGTTGGGGGAACGGGGAATATGTGTGTGTGTTGTGTTGGTGGTGGTGTGTGTGTGTGTGTGGGGGGGGGGGGGGTCGAGGGGGTCGAAGGGGCATGGTTCGGATACTTTAGAAAAATGACGTCTACGCGTTTACCTTAGTTACGACAACGGAAACTGCGGATGCAGGTCGACAAGGCGTTGCAATTCGCTGTTCAGAGTTGCGTCCCAGAAACAGACAAGCGTGGTTAGCACTGATTATGTTTCTAGGTTTGTCGGCACCATATCCGCACTCGTGGGTTTCACCGAAGTGGTAAACGTCTGAGACCTGCATCACTTCGGGCTTTCCTCCCACATTAAGCTGACACGCCGTGATATAACTGGAATAACTTCTGGGATAGGAATAGGCATATTGTTCTATATTTGTCCTGAACATCTTGCGCTCGACATCACCTCCGTGGGTAGTGAAGCAGACAGGCGTGTGTATACGGCGGGATGTGGTCTGGGAACAATATTGTCCGGATTAACGGAGTCTCACTGTATGTGTGTCGTATGTCACAGAAGCATCAGACATTCGTCACCACTCGCCCCTTTCCGTAACCTGCAAGAAGACCCCCTATCGATGAATGTTATTTGCGAAAATACGATAAACCAATCAAAATGCGCGTCAAAGAATCCCTTAGGAATATTTTTTTATTTTACATGTCTTGCATCTAAAAATATACTCAAGACACAGTTATATGTGTTATATCATGCTGTATAATACAGCATGTACCGATGTGCTTTAAGCTGCATCCTAAATCATATTATATATGGGGAAATATACGTGCATCATTACAATTCTTTCAGCTATCCCTCTCTGCCCTTAGACGGAACCTGGTCGCAAAAATGGCAACTGGAGGGGCACGACATTCGTCACCACTCGCCCCTTTCCGTAACCCGCAAGAAGACTCGTCCCCCATTCGTCACCACTCGCCCCTTTCCGTAACCTGCATTCGTCACCACTCGCCCCTTTCCGTAACCTGCAAGAAGACTCGTCCCCCTATCGATGAATGTTATGTGCGAAAATACGACAAACCAATCAGAATGCGCGTATGATTTCAAGTACTTCGTCAAAGAATCCCTCAGAAATAATCTTTGATTTTACATATGTCTTGCATCTTAAAATATACCCAAGATACAGTTAAATGTGTTCAATCATACTGTTTAATTCCGCACGTCCCGATGTGCTTTAAATTGCATCTGAAATATATATAATATATGGGGAAATATATGTGAACCATTACGCAACGAATTGACAATTGTTTTAGGTATGTCCGTTTGCGCTAAGACGGAACCCGGTCGCAAAAAATGGCCACGAGAGGTGCACGAATCGCTATTCGGCTTGTCCCGGAATAACACGAGTTGGTCACAAATGGGGGCTCGAGTCGCTATTCGGCTTGTCCCGGAATAACACGAGTAGGTCACGAATGAAGCGTAAGAATGATATAGAGCAGAGTTGATGTCCGAGTGTAAGGGTAACGTGCGGATAGAGAGTGAGTGAAAATAGGTGGCTGGATTTCTGGTGAGAGAGTGAGTGAGTTGGTGTTTGGGTGGATGGTTGGTTGAGAGTGTTGGTTAAGACTACAGAGTCACGACGAGGCAAACCAGTGACTGACAGCATGAGCACCGCCATCGGGTCAAGGTGCCACGCATCCAGCCAATGCCTTAGCGCTTGACATTCCGATCCTATTCAGGCGCCTCTTACAAGCAATGGGGTGCTGTTTACCGTTTCCTACCCCGGTCTCCGCGTCATACGTGAGTCTGTTTGGTTTAACGTCGGTTCAAATAATATTTTAGTTGTATGTCAGCTTAACTCTGTGTTGTACCCCTTTAGTGAAACCCATAATACGGGTATGGTGCTGGCCAACCTACAGACATCATTAGCTCGAGTCTGGGATTCGTATGGTGGCCGAGAGGGGACATCTCTTCATCTCGTCTCTATGGCCGCGAAAAGCGATAAAGCGATAACACGAGATGATAAAGCGATAACACCAGACGAGAAAGCGATGACACGAGACGACAAAGCGATAGCGCGAGACGACAAAGCGATGACACGAGACGAGAAACCAACGATAGTGGCACCATTACCGTTAACGTCGTGTGTGTCGCCACCAACAACACTGCCGCCATTGTCGCTGCAGAGGTGGGTGAGATGAGATGTGATTAAAAGTCGCGTCCAAGATTATTGCAGGACCATCTTTTAACGTCTTGTGTTTTGTCGAACGCTCGACAGATGCTCAGTCCACTATACCAATGTTGCCCCTGTACACGTCGTACCAAGAATACACTCTACTACGTTCCAACCCGAATCTACAGTCCACATCAATAATTGTCTTATTCTTTCCACGCCATTCTTCTTCTGTCTTTTATTCAAGATTGGGTGGACCATCGGCCCATATACAATACTACCGCAATATATGTGGTACAATGATTGAACAATGCGATAGTATATTTCTCTAGTAGATTCTATTTTTGGAGCGATGTTCATGATATCAATCACTGGATTGTCTGGTCAAGACTCGATTATTTACAGACCGCCGCCATATAGCTTGAGTATTGCTGGGTTCGGAGTTAAACAACAAACAAAGTACATTCTTAAAATATTACTTTCTTGCTTACTTGACATTAATATATTAATCATATGTAATGATGACATCGTTACGTACTTCATACAATTTCTTTAAAACGAAGTGTTAACGCAGTCATCTAAGGGGGCACGGATGGCCCAGTCGTCTAAAGCGCCGCGATTCGCTGTGCAAAGTTGCGTCCCTTGGGCATCCAGAAACCTATGATTGTGGGTACGAATCCCGGTTCGCCCTGATTATGTTTCTAGGTTGGTCAGCACCATCACCGAAGTGGTAAACGTCTGAGACCTGCATCACTTCGGGCTTTCCTCCCACATTAAGCTGACACGCCGTGATATAACTGTAATACTGTTAAAAGCGGTGTTAAACCCAACTCACTCATTCACTCAGTCACTCATGAACACATCACATGAACACCAATACGTAGTGAAAGGACGGCGACTTCCGAGGTATGAATGGTCCAGGGTTGACGTCATCCCGATATATGCTGAATGACGAACGTTAACGGAAAGGCACGAGGTCATGAGAATGTCAGTTGGTGTGCATACGTAACCACTTGAGTGTTCCTGTCGATTTCTCCGAAATTACTCAACACGTGACGATTACATATAGCACCCAACAAATTCCCAGTTACTCCGTTAATCCGAACGATAGCTTTCCGATGTGAAATCGTCCTGATTAATAAATGTCCGGTTTAACGAATCATACTAAAGGAATAATGACCATGGTTAACTTGTAACATTCACTTCTTCTCATTGTGTTTTTCTTTTTTTCAAAGACAGAGGAACATATACATGTACAGTGGAAGTCCGTAAGTCCGAACCCTGCTAGTACGGTAACTCCACATTCGGGACAATTAATGTTGACCATGTCTACCTACGTATAAAGGGTCACTCCCCTCGAACTCAACATTCGTCAAGTCGAACACTTTCCCATGGGAACCAGATTAACGAGGTTAAACTGTACGTAAACTTTGAATACCACTCTTTATCCATGGCCATTAATGTTCATATTCCGTAAAAATAATTTAATAACACAAAACTATCGATTAAACCGACGGCGCTTCTAACTGCTAAACAAGGCAGAAAACAGATTTATATGAAACCCTCATCTTAAATGCTCCAAGCTTTTTATGAAGATATACTTTAACAAAAAGCAAGAATTGCCTATTAAGGAACGGCGTCTTTACACTGTCAAGGCAGCATGCGTTTTGTTACCTTATATATGTGATCGAGTTTCAGGTTACTGGCAAATATCAGGCTTATCAGACTGAAATCGACCGTCTGATTTTTCTACATACAAGGGACAGATTATTTCCTTTTCTATATAAATTACCTCCGCACCAATGGCTTTTCAAAATAAGGTTTCCCTTGTCCTTAGATGTACAGTACACTACGGTTATAACGAACACGCTTATTACGAACTGACGGATATAACGAACTTTTTGTTCCCGACTATTTGCTGTAGTCATGCTGTATATGTACTTATAATGAACTACGGTTATAACGAACTAAAATTAGTAGTCCCTTTGAGTTCGTTATAACCGTAGTTTACTGTATAAAAGGCTGGACATAAGAGCCTTCGGTAATTGGTTACAGCCATCGGAAGACCCAGTGTACATATAGATATAGATATATAGTGATAGAGAGATACAATTTATGCGCGTGTACATGCATAGGGTCTCCGTGTCCTCCAAGTGAAAGGGACTTAAGTAAACATTTGAGATAACTTGAGTTTTTTAAGCCCCTGCAAGGGAGACAAAAGATTAGCATCTTAAATTACGCAATACATTTCTCTCCTCTAGAATTAAAACAAATACTTTTCCCGATACTGATTTCATATGTGAATAAACCAGCTAGAGCTGGCTAGACTTGCTTTTGTATCATTATCTAGATTGGTTTTTGTTTCATAAAATAAATATATTCCACAGTCATGGTGCAGGACATGGGAAACAATTCATCTCAGGAATATGACTCTCTGTCTCTCATTATGGCACTCGTGTGTTTCCGATGCTTTCCCAAGTGAGCACTCGGAAAACCTCGGCTTACTCTCTATATAATACCTCAGATAGTAATGTGGAAGGCATATTGGATAAATTCACTGTAAACCGCCGCATGTAGTTCGTGCTTAAAATGAATTGGGTATACACTTGGATCTGAAGACCAAATCTATTGAAAACAATTTGAACATTTATATAATGTTGTATATAATGATTGCATTGTTTCATGTGATAGGCACAATATGGGTTCCTGTTGTGCAAATAGGGGTTCTACTGGACCTGGTCGAGCCTAGAGGCCAATGAAGTCAGGTGGAAGTAAAAATACTTGTGCAACTCTTTATGTTGTGGGCACGGGTGGCCCAGTAATCTAAGGCGTTGTGTCCCTTGGGAACGCCAGAAACCAATGATCGTGGATTCGAACCAAATGTTTGCCCCGATTATGTTATGTTCGTGGGTTTCACCAAATTGGTAAACGTCTGAGACCTGTATCACTTCGGGCTTTGCTCCCACATCAAGGTGACACGCCGTGATATAACTGGAACTTGTTAAATGCGGCGCTAAACCTAGCTCTCCTCAGCGAATTGTTGCGCCTAAAACATTTGGGCCACCCGTGCCCCCAATGAACAATAATAACAAACACATAAATACGTTCCAACAAAAAGCAAACATCAACTAAGGAAAAGGCTATTGACAGGACTAATTAACTAATCAACATAAAGGGTAAATGAATATAAAACAAACTTAAGTGTCAGTTTAAACAGTTTATTAGTTTCCAATAAACAAATATAAGTGAAAAAACCCAGCTTCTTAACGTCGTTATAACCAATTATTTTCAGCGAACTGATCAATACCGATGTCCTTAGACACACATACAACTAAACTGTTCTTATCAACGTCATGACGTCCACGGTGGTGAAGGAGGCTGTTGCCCTGAGGAGGTCTGGCAGTGACGCAGATTGCTGGTCTATATCAGGAGCAGTTTCTGTCCTTCTACCAGAATAGACCGACATCTTACGACACAGTACTCTCGATGCTGGTAAACAAGAGTGAGTCAGAAGCTGACAGTCAAGGTTGATTATCGAAACATCCGCAATGTCGCCTAAATGAAACTGACGTCAAACAGCAGCGTGTCACAGAGCGTGATCCCGCAGTGTAATTGTTACTGAAACTTCTGATTGGGTGTGCTGTGTGAGCGGTGTCTGACTACTTAGAAGCCATATACGAAAAGGGACAGCATATCGTTGCACGGGTGATATTCGTGATGTATTTATATGTGTCTTATGTAACTCCTTGTGTTTCATTGTTATGGTAAGGGCTGAGGGCATGTGGTTCCGCGAGCACGTGGTATGGAAGCAGTCGGAACACCGGGTTTGATCCCCGCGTGGTTGAAGTGGGACGTGTGACTGACTTCAGGTATTGTCAGAATGTAGTGTGGCAGAACGACAGTACACACACACACACACACACACACACACACACACACACACACACACACACACACACACACACACACACACACACACACACACACACAGACGCACGCACGCACACACACACACACACTTTGTGTGTGTGTGTGTGTGTGTATTGTGAGATTATATGCACACAAATAGTATGTGTGGGAGATAGAGACTTTGTGTGTGTGAGAGACATTGTGTGCGTGTCTGTAGTGAGAACTAGAGAGAGAGAGAGCGTGTGTATGTGTGTGTAAGAGAGATTGTGTGTATGCGTGTGTGTGTGCGTGAGAGTGTGTGTGCGTGAGTGTATGTGTGACATAATTCCAGTTCTTCATTCAACTGTTCATCCGCTCAAGTTTTGTGTCGGTGGTTAACCTGTTTGCTTCTGACCTCCACATGGGTGCAGTGGGGTTCCTCGAAACTCATTCTACCTGGGTTTAATGGCAACTCATTCAACCTGGGTTTAATGGCAACTCATTCTACCTGGGTTTAAAGGCAACTCATTCTGCCTGAGTTAAATGACAACTCATTCTACCTGGATTTAATGGCAACTGATTCTGCCTGGGTTAAATGGCAACTTATTCTGCCTGGGTTTAATGGCAACTCATTCTGCCTGGGTTTAATGGCAACTCATTCTACCTGGGTTTAATGGCAACTCAATCAACCTGGGTTTAATGGCAACTCATTTAACCTGGGTTTAATGGCAACTCATTCTGCCTGGGTTTAATGGCAACTCATTCTACCTGGGTTTAATGGCAACTCATTCTACCTGGGTTTTCTACCTGGAGTTTCTCACTTCCGGTCAGAATTCACTTGGTTCCGAGCCAAGTGTAAACGCATCCAGGTTGTTGTACGCTAGATGAGCCAATATTATATTGCAGTAAGTAGAAGCCAATAGTACAGTCAATAGGAGACAATATTACAGTCAATGGTAGCCAATATTACAGTCAATGGTAGCCAATACTACAGCTAATAGGAGCCAATATTACAGCTAATAGGAGCCAATATTACAGTCAATGGTAGCCAATATTACAGCTAATAGGAGCCAATATTACAGTTTATAGGAGCCAAAATTACAATGGGACCCAATATCACAGTCAATAGGCGCCAATATTACAGTCAATAGGCACCAATATTACAGCTAATATGAGCCAATATTACAGTGAATAGGAGCCAATATTACAGTCAATAGGAACCAATATTACAGTCAATAGGAGCCAATATTACAGTTTATAGGAGCCAGTGTTACAGTCAGTCACGGCGACCCAGTTACCTCGCCATTTTGATATGATGACACAAGATTAGACAGTGGTTACTGCCACTATATGGGGGAATTTTTTTTGATAGAAACAAACAACGACATTTAAAATGAAAAGGAGCCCCAGTGAGATGGGAGAACCTGTGGAAAAAAATAGACTTGCTTCGTTTAAGGCTACATATAGCATCACAGGGTTTTGAGGATGGGAAAATAATGTGGTTCAGGGAGGGTGACACTGACAGAGGGCGAACCTGATGTGCATTGGGACCTGGAGGATCCCTCGGAATCCCCATAGGATTCTAATTCTTTCATCACATAGGAAGTTAGTTCAGTACCGAAAGCCAAATGGTTTAGGGTGGGGTTTGGTGTTGGTTATGTCACGCCCTTGAGGTAGACACCACTCGACCCGTGAAGTTCCGGTGTAGAATAGGTCTTCAGCAACCCATGCTTGCCTTAAAAGGCCACTATGCTTGTCGGAAGAGGGGACTAACGGGATCGGGTGGTCAGGCTCGGTGACTTGGTTGGTGCATGTCATCGTATCCTCATGATGTCAAGACTACGAACATAATCACGACATAATCACAGGAGAGAGAGATTCCAGTAAATAAAGCCTTCGTGAAGATCCGAGTATGTATTGGTCTTTACGGGATCGGGTGGTCAGACTCGCTGGTTGAGTCATATCCTCGTATCCCAACTGCAGATATCGATGCTCATGGCGTCTGATCCAGACTTGATTATTTACAGACCGCCGTCATATAGCTAGAATATTGCAAATTGCGGCGTTAAACAACAAACAAACAAACAAGATACCACTCACCAGACAAATGATTGGGGTCACGCCACAGTCTCTGGGACTCCAAGGTCAAAAGTAAGGACTCGGTTTGTCTAGGTTTGCTTAAAACAATCTCGAAAATATCCACCTGACACGCCAGTATGTAATCCCGTAAATGCATAATGCCTCTGAATAACCTATGGGGGCCCCCTCGAAAGCCTGCGATCTTAGATTATTATTTAAATACAGCTTGGATTATATTCCTTGAATGTAGGCCCTATGTGCTATCTTTGTTTAGGGTAATTATCAAATTTTCTGCGAAATGTCAGGCAGATGGCCCAAGGCAACTCAGGCAGGCAATGGCGTTATTTTGGCTTCTAATTTGGAGACTACGCAAGTGTTTTGGACATTAAGGAGAGAACCTACGAACTTCTGTCACATCCTCTCACAATCGGAAAACTCTTCACGCAGGCGAACGCTCATGCGCGCGAGTGCAAACACATGAACGCACACACACGTACAGATTCCAATTGCTTTGGTTTCGGAACAAAATATTCAATTAATACATACTAGTATTTATGCTCCACATTTACACGTTCTTTGTGATACCTCGAGTGAGTGATTGAGTGAGTATAGTTTTATGCCGCTTTTAGCCATAATCCAGCAATATCACGGCGGGGGACACCGAAGAATGGGCTTCACACATTGTACCCATATGGGGAATCGAACCCGGGTTTTCGACGCGAGGGGGCAACCCTTTAACCACTAGGCTACCCCATCGCCCCTGTGATACCTCGAAAAGTCGGTCATTCTTGTTTGGGCGACGCTGTCAGATGCATAGTAACATTTCGCCAAGTCTAGTACCCCATAGTATCTTACCTGAACATGATAAATCATTCTTTGCCAAAACACAGCTTACTGGTAACGTTGTACTCAAACTGGCAGAAAAATCGCAAAAATATACACACATAAACATTCCTTCATTGTTTGTGTAAATGATTCAATTTCTTCTCGGAAACACTTTGGCGAACATAATACCGGTGTGACTCCATCGGAACTGTTTCCTGTTTATCCTTGATTATGTTTGCTAAGTGAATAATACATGTAATGATTACCCATAACTAAAACGTTCCGTGTTTTCAATTACTGTCAGAAACAGAAAACCCATAGCTTAAGATGAAATGTACCCCAGCACAAATTGTTAGTTAGACATATAAAAATAATAATAGCAGGAACGTATGTGTTGTTCAAGCCAGCCACTGGGTGTGAGCCGTCCTTAAGAACCGCGGGCTGTAGCAGAGGCATTGACGTCATTGCATTGCTGCCAATACCTTTAGCTGAAACTAATGATCGCCGTCCTTCCCCCACCTTCTAATCTATGACGGAAACGGGAATCAACAAAATTCCGTCTCTCCTGAGCTCTTAATATAACAAATCACCCTTAGAGCTCGGTAGTTGCACGTGATACATCGTTCGGTATTGACCTTTCATGGGTCAATGTCACGGAAGTGTTTCCGGGTCGACATGCTGCAACTGGCAGATCGTCATTGAGTCAGCAGCGGCGGTGTATGAAGTCCTCGGACTCTTCTGTATGAGTTCCATATATCACTGGCAGTTAAAATCCGGACGATATTGACATTCCCCGAATAATAAACCGGGCAAAACAAACAATTGTCTTGGATAATTGTTCGTACGTCATAGTTTAATTAAGCCACACGGTGTAAAGACATGTTAGAAACGGTTTTTGCCTAAGAGCAATGACTCATTGTATCAATCGATATAAACGTTGTGTTCGCTGTAGAGGTGAGAGCACAGATAAGATCCTACAAATCCCTGTTAGAATGTGAAGGGCTAGCCATACGTTTATTGACATAGCTGTGTGGCATTTCTTGTTATTTCAGTGTCGACAAAAACACGTCTCCCCCACCCCTACCTCTACCCCCTCCAGGTTTTCAATGCCATCTGACCAAATTTAGTTAGAACATTACAAATTCAGCAAAGGTCTTCCCGTGAATATGCCTGGCATATTACAGGCATGGGAACACAACCAAGCGAATATTCATAAGACAATGGCGTCAAATTCAGATTTTTCCAGTGGCATATCTAACTCTGACAATAATGAAAGTTTTAAAAAGATGTTTAAAAGATGACCCCTACACCATGCTAAGGGATGGTAAAGAATAGAAACCAAATAACCATATTGAAAAATCTTCAGTCTTGACAGTTCAACACCAATAGTATGTCTCTCGATTTATAAAAAAAGGTAATTACTTTGTTTCTGCCTTTTACGTAAAAGAGTAATGTAAAAACCTATTTGATACTAACTAATGTTAGCGGCCTCCGGGCTAAATCTGATCACAATAAACCTTGAACCTCTTTGTAAGCTAGATGGACTTCACGTGGTTTGTTCTGAACGTGTACCAAGAAGTGAAACCTTTACGTGTCGATTCCAAAATTGAAACAATATGTTAACCCAGAACTTTGTACTTAAAAGAACTTAGTGTGAAAACCTACAACCAACAAACGGTATACAATCAACAAGTGTATTCCAAAATTAACTAAGTTTACAAAGCAATACAAATTACTGCACAGCAACTACAACATGAACTAGGTTTACAAATCAATACAAATTACTGCACGGCAATGGCAGTACACAATAGAGTGGAAGTACAATATTCAATGTCAGTATAAAATGTGAGAGCAGTGGAATTGACAATGACAAGAATAATAAGCACTCCGCAACCACAGTGGTCATGCTTCTGAGATGGGCCTGGGCTGTATATCCAAGGTGAAATGATGATCTACACGGAACTGCTGGTCTTGATGTAATGTGAGATGAAATGTGAGATTACAGGCACGCGCCCGTTCTACTTATATACGAGGGGATATCAAAAAGTTTTGAGCCTCACACAGTATTCCTGGTAGAATGGTACAATGCGCTACACCTGATGTACATGAATGTCCTAGCTACTGATGCTATGTAGAAACATATTGCTGGCTGCAATTATTTTGTCACAACACTTCGTGGAAGAGACCTACCCGTAGTGAATTGGCAATATGGTCAAATCTGAGTACAGAGCGGTGATAAAGTTCCTTGTCCTAGAGGGTCAATCTACCAAACAGGTGGGAGAGCGATTGACTGCAGTTTATGGAGAGTCGTCCCCATCGTCTGCAACTATCAAACGGTGGGTGAAGGAATTTCAGCGTGGCAGAGAGAGCTTAGAAGATGATGCCCGGTCCGACGGCCATCAACCAGTACCAGCCCTGAAAACAATGACACTGTACACAAACTAGTGATCGAAAACCGCCGTATTACTCTTCATGAGCTAGAAGAAACAAAAGGCCTATCATATGGATCCATACATAATATAATCCATGGATAACTCCACATGTCCAGAGAGTGTGCCAGATGGGTCCCGAGAATGCTTACAGATGACATGAAGCTATCAAGGGTCACCATCAGTGGAGCCTGCTAACTCGGTACAACGCCAACCCAGATGATTTTCATTTTAGGATTGTAACCAGTGATGAAACCTGGGTTTATCATTATGATCCGGAGAGCAAACAGGAGTCGATGGAATGGAAACACGCCACTTCTCCAAAGACAAAGAAGTTCAAAGCCACCAGATCCACCAAGAAGGTTATGATGACCATCTTCTGGGACAGCAAAGGAGTGATTCACATCGACTACCTGCCCAATGCACCACAATGAATGGGGAGTATTGACAACGCTTGACAACCATTCCTGCTATTCCGGAACTTTACAGATAATTCGAGCATCTAAATATAATAATTTCCTCACCACTGCTTACAGTAGTTCTGTATTCCTGAAACCTAATTATTGTCCAAATACAATGCAATGAACTTCTAAATATTAAATATTCTGGACAGACCTTAGAGTATCAACTAGTATACGTATGTATCGTATGCAACACACATTATACTGTCAATTTGATCACAGTATTTGCACTTCCCTCCAATATGTGCTACGTTTTTTAAAAGCTAAAAATATAAATTTGGGTTGTCTTTTCAATACAGCAGAGTTTCTACAATGGGCACAATGTGTGAAGATGGTTTGCCTTACTGAAGTCTGGGTGTAGGCATTCTATAGTATCATTCTAACGACTGCAGAGGCACAGGTGGCCCAGTCGTCAAAGGCGCCGCAATCCGCTGTGCAGAGCTGCGTCCCTTTGGCACGCCAGAAACCTATAATTGTGGGTTCGAATCCCGGTTCGCCCCAGTTATGTTTCTAGGTTTGTCATACCCGTGCTCGTGGGTTTCACCAAAGTGGTAAAGTCCTGTGTCACTTCGGGATTTCCTCCCACATTAAGCTGACACACCGTGCCATAACTGGAATACTGTTTAAAGGTGTTAAATCCATCTCACTCGCTCCAGTTGTAGCAATGAAATACGCCGCAATGGTACATAACGGAAAGGACAGGTTCAACCCGATTCTCATATCCTTATAATCTTTTACTCATCGAGCAGTGTAGATCATGCCCCATTACAACGTATACAGCATGCGATAATTGTAATGTACAATTAGGAGATAAACGTACTGTGTTTTCAATGTAGAGCTAGGTTACATGTAGATTTAACCCCGCTAAAATGAATTTGAAACCGAACGGGCAGCATGAGGTTTCAAATGTTAAATATAGCGCGGTTGTCTGTTGTCACCAAAACGTAAATACATTCCCTTTGTAGATTGCTGTCGTGTTTTTTGCACGAAATGTATTGACACACATCCTTTGAATATTGCAGTAACCGCATCTGTGCATTTTGTAACCTGTAATTGTAGATATAATTATTTAAATATGCCTACCGAAAATGGCTGAAATTATTGCTATACTATGTGTATTACCTTCGCGGTGATGCGGCCGTCAAACCAGCTGTTTCAATCAGAGGGGGTTTATTGTGATTTAATAGCCTCTGATTGACCAATCAGAATCGAGTAAATTCCAAATTCATGGTAGAATATACAATATATATGTAATTTACACAAACCGCGTCCATATTGCTTTATAAGTAAAGGTAGCTGAGTTTGAAACATGGGATACATCAGTTGAAGCCATCAGAGTATGAAACTTATATAACGTAGGGCACAAACAGAAATTATGTGGTATATATTCATATCTCAAATGGTGATAGCGGATACAAATTATTACAACATGATCTTCATCTTCTAGTTGACCCTGGTTACAAACCAAACACAACCCTTGAGATGTTAGCTCTTTTCTCTACCTCCAAGGCTCAATTCGAAGTCTCAAGTCTCGATTCTCATATCATGGTAATGTACATTAGCACAGTGGTTTGTGTGTTTGCCTCGCCCGGCAATCGACTTGTTCTATTCCACAAGTAGTACAACACGTGGTATGACTGCAGCAACGCTAACGGTGAGCGTAAATCATTTCTCAGACATTTTAAGCATTCCCCGAGAACAAAGAATCAAATTGTTACTTATCTAAGTGAAACACGAACATTTAAACTTGACACATAAACACATAACCCGTATCCAGCTATGCCTATGTCAGAACACGCTGCCATACGCCTTTAATAGATGTTTACGAGGAATCGCGCCTCTGACCGCTAACTGAACCTATCACGTGTCAGTCCTGATCAAACATTGGCTCCCAATCGTAACCCAGTAAATATCAAGGTCTCTGCTTGAGTTTATGCGTTATAGGTAGGCTAATACTGTATAATCACATCTCATCGCGCCTCTTCAATTAAGGGGCGTAATTGAAGATCCAATGTGCTCTAGTGAATCTATAAATATGAGAATCAAATGTACGGGTATCGATTTGTAAGATTATGGAATCTACAGGAGCACGTGAACCATACCTCAGCAATAAGTGCTTGGTGAGCAAGATGATCTCAAGGTTATAGGCGGCTGCTGTAGGCGAGATATATTGCCGAATGGAATATTCACGTGTTTGTTGATTCTAATAGCCTTTAAGATGTCAGTATTTTAGCGTGTCAATGTGCAACCCGTGCTGGTCGGAAGAGCGACTAAATGGATTGGGTGGCAGGTTGATGACTTGGTTGATTGGGTGGCAATGTACCTCGTTGCTCATAATGGCAATCAATACAATTCCTAGTTCAGACTCGATTATTCACAGGACGCCGTCATTTACATGTAGCCGGAATATTGCTGAGTAACAAACAAACAAGCAAGTGCTTTATGTGAGGGAAGGAGTGGAGCTGGTCTACTAGTGATTACAGTTATTAAACGTAAGACTAACGGGATCGGATGGTCAAGCTCGCTGACTTGGTTGATGCATGTCATCGGTCCCAATTGCTTAGATTGATGCTCATGATGTCAATCACTGGATTGTCTGGTCTAGATTCGGTTATTTACATACCGCCGTAATATAGTTGGAATATTGCTGAGTGCGGCGTTAAACAGCAAAACAACAACAGTTATTAAACAGTAAAAAGAGTCCGCAGGTATGTCATTGTGTTATCAAATTTACATAAAATTCCCGAAGACCCGGGTTCGATTCCCGACATGGGTACAATGTGTGAAGCCCATTTCTGGTGTCCCCCGCTGTGATATTGCTGGAATATTGCTAAAAGCGGCGTAAAACCATACACACTCACTCACTCACTTATATAACATTCCTCTGTATAATGTGGAGATTTCCGGTCAAGGTGCGCCATTATATCCTTTGAGCAGCGAACCACCCACTTTCTCAAAACGTTTTGTTCCCCGTAGTGAGGTAACTAGAGTAGAGATCATGCCGCGCATTACTTCCGTGACAACAATGATATTATCTCCGTTTTATTAGCGTTAGCGCTGAAACATTTTCCCTTCACTGTATGACACTTATATAATGCTGTGGGCGTAGTACATCGCCTTATCACTTGTGGATGAATACCTTGTGTTCTAAAGAACCATGATTTACACTAGATGACTCACGAAAATAAGATCTAGAAATATTTTTAGATGTTAAAGGGGATAAGTGCTTGGAGCTCACATCGTTTTGTCTATTTTAATGACGATTGTGGAAAGGACCCCGCTCTTTCTGTACCTCACTCATGTTCACTGCCGTCGTTACCATGGTGCCATGCATTGGGCAAGACATTTTATGGTCGTTTAGTAGTTAAACATTTGGTCCTGTTATATAGTTATTTTGAGAAAAGACGTAGATCCGGTTATATAAAAAGTATATGGTCTTCGGAACATCCTAAGTTGTTTGTTTTACATGAGTGAGTATGGTTTTACGCCGCTTTTAGCAATATTCCAGCAATATCATGGCGGGGGACACCAGAAACGGGCTTCACACATTGTACCCATATGGGGGAATCGAACCCGGGTCTTCGGCGAACGAGTGAACTCTTTAATCACAAGGCTACCCCACCGCCCCATTTTTTCATAAGGGTCAGGTGAAAAGATGACAATACGTATGTACTTGGTTACGTACTTGGCGAGAATATATGTATAGGTGTTGGATGTTGGGTATGTGTCTGTGGATTGATGCCTGTCTGGGAAGAGCAGGCGATGTCACGTACACATGGTGTCACGAGTATGTCTCTCATGGTGTCACATAATGAGGTACAAGGAGATAGTTTGAACTTTATAAAGATGGGGTGAGGTTAGTGGTATCAATGTAGTCCTGTCTGTATAGCCTTTCTCTGTTCTTTCTTCGACGACTTGTTCGGTTGGAGAGCCTAGCGGTTAAAGCGTTCGCTCGTTCCGGGTTCGATTCTCTACATTAGGTACGATGTGTCAAACCCATTTTGGAGTTCCCCGACCTGATATTGCTTGAATATTGTTCACTCACTCACTCACTCACTCACTCACTCACTCACCCACTCACTCACTAACCCGTCTATGTCTACCGTGTTATAATTACGCAATACATTTGTATGTATATTTGACGTCGACATTGTAAGTTAAAAAACCTGTGTCAATTTGCTTTCAACTTTTCTTTAAGCCAACAAGTCAATAGCGGGGATACAGCTGAAGGGTGTCGTTGATTGCGTCTATGACCTCAAGGTGTCGTTTTTCAGAGGTTCATGTAGGTGTTTATTGGTGTGAAGAGGTCACTCATATCATCGTTTATTTCAGCGACATAAAACGAACACGGCCCAATGACCGGACGTATTACACAAAACCAGAGCTGGAGCGGAACCTGCTACTTCGGCGAAACCTCATTAATTCCATGTTCAGGGGACCATCTAGCCTGTTATACAGACCCTGAAACAAATATATCCAATACAGCCCACGCAAGTCTATAATGTTTGGCAAGTCTAGATTACTGCAGTATTAGGAAAATGAAGAGTCTCTGGGCTCCTTTTCAGTATATTTTATTAAGATAGTTTAACAACGTTTTTTTCCAGTAAAATATTTTCATTTCAGAGACTAAATGTATGTCCAGGACCATCGAACATATGTCAAGTTATCTGTTTTCTAGACAAGCTGTGTTTGTTTGTTTGTTGTTTAACGCAGCACTCGGCAATATTCCAGCTATATGACGGCGGTCTGTAAATAATCGAGTCTGGACCAGGCAATCCAGCGATTGGCACCATGAGCATCGATCCACGCAATTAGGATACGATGACAGGCATCAACCAAGTCAGCGAGCCTGACCACCCGATCCCGTTAGTCGCCTCTTACGACAAGCATCCCCACACGGTACAATGGTTGACTCTATCTCATTGCCCCTTCATGGCGTGCCTGGAATATTGCGGAGAGTGGACCACTCACTCACTCACTCACTCACTCACTCTCACAAACCCATCACTCACTCACTCACTCACTCACAAACCCATCACTCACACACTCACTCGCTTCGGCATCAAACGTGTTTTTCATCACCTCATTCCAAGAAACATTCAACAATGTCTTAGTATGTTGAAGAATAATTTGTTTAAACCGCCACTTTTTCCCCCAGGAGGGAACGGAAAGCCTGTCAACTTTGAGACACAGCACAAGTCACATATTTAACCTCGTAATGTCAATAACACTGCACATTTTTGGTTTTTATGGTTCAATGTTCAATGTTCATTATGTAGATGTGTTATTTCCAAGGAGTTCATACAATGTGCTTGCACACCGTATCCATAACTGTGTGTCGATTGAGACACAAATTTCAAACTAAAAGCTATGTTTGGAAGACCTAGATACGAGTAATTACCGCAGCTTACGTCAAACCTGATCCCCCACGATAACCCAGAGCAGTAGTTCAGATGTGATGACCTTGTTTTCACCGCCGTTGACATGTGACATCACAGTCGTCATGGCAACAACAGGTGCGTTTCTCCTGTGAAGTGACAGTTCATGTGACAGTAAATGACTTGGTGCTGGTATGACCTACTGGGGGTGATTGATAATCACCTATTTTAGGCAGCCGGACGCGAAAATTGTTTTTCCCCGTCACGCTTACGTTATCAAAAGGATTCGCGCCTGCGTAGTTTAAGATTGCTCCAAGCTACGGAAAACACACAGAGTTTAAGTATCCGCGGTGCAACGGGTGCAAGTCCCGACGCTTTCTATTGAGATGTTTTCGGAAAGGATAAACATGTTTCTGTTACTTGATAAATAATGAATTAATTGATAAAGGACCTGATTGTGATCTCGCCGGTTTGTCAGCACTATACCCGTGCTTGTGGGTTTCACCAAAGAGGTAAACGTCCTCCAACATCAAGTTGACGCGGCGTGAAACAAATGGAAGAACAGGGCCCTTGTAGTTTATGTGGCGTTTGGGTCGACTGACACATTTACATCATTGTCATATCAGCGAAACATTTTATTTTATTTACCCGCTTTACTGCCCGTCGACCGAAATATCACACATGTAGAATACATTTGATATGTTTAAAAAAACCTTGACGATCCGGGTTTGAAGTCGTCTTCAGCAACAGCCGTGCTCGTCGTAAGAGGCAACTGCTCGACTTACCAACTCTTATCCCAATTGCGTAGATCGGTGTCAATCGCTGGATAGTTTGGTCATGACTGGGTTTTTTACAAACTGGCGTCATATAGCTGAAATATTACTTAGTGCGGCGTTAAACAACAAACAAAACAATAATGTTTAATAGGTCATTGCAACAAGTACTATCTTTTAACGTCTTTTGGTATGACGCGGCCTGGGCATGACACCACCGGCCTTCCGGTCTCCGGGCAAACACTCTGTCAACGAGAGACCCGTGAACATCCGGGGTAGAGTAGGGCTTCAGCAACCCATGCTTGCGACTATGCTTGCCGTAAAAGGCGACTATGCTTGTCGACTAACGGACTCGCTGACTTGTTTGATGCAGGTCATCGTATCCCAATTGGGTGGCTCGATGTTCACGCTGTCAATCACTGGATTGTCTGGTCCAGACTCGATTATATACAGACCGCCGTCATATTGGTGGAATATTGCTGAGTGCGGCGTTAAACAACAAACAAACAAACAAACACACAAATCTATCAACTAGACTACGGCGTCGGTTGAATTTTGTATTAAATAACAACATAGGTACATTAGAGGTACATAGATACCAACGCGGAACAGAATAGTAGAGTAAGAATAGAATTTTAAACACAGATTTTTAAGTATGACAATCATTTGAAAAAAAACATTCTCTCATCCGGGCTCACGTTAGTGTGGCAGAGAACCGCCGATTGCGGCGGTAAACAACAAACAAACAAACCTCACGGAGAGACCTGTACTTCAACAGCCCGCATTGTTTAGAAAACACGCTCTTGTTGTGGTCATAGTTCAAGTCACTTGGATAAACATTTACTTATAATAAATAATCACGTGTACGTCAGATTTATAGTAATTTAAATGTTTGGTGTTTTTTAAACACTTTGAAATTCCATTAAGTTTGACGCGCGTTGTTTAACTGCACACATATATTTAATTGAATGAATACCTCTGACCCCGGACCAAAGCCCCTTTCTAACCAGGAACCACATTTCTAAGGCCATCGACATATACTGACGGAATGAAATGAAGGAACGGAATGAAAGGGTCATATGGTTGGCATAACATTTTGTATTGACCTGGTAGAAAACTACAGTGTGTACGACAATGTACGCCAACACAGGGTACTTATATTCAGTCAGTGTCTACATTGTTGATATGAAATATTGTTTTTACTGAATGCGGTAGGAAATATGACATTTTAAAGTGTTCCCTTAAACATTATCGTCAGCATATATACCAAATAGGGTGGCTATCAAGAGCCCGCCTCAGTGTACCCTTAGCTGACTAGACCTGACTAGAAGCTGAAATAGATCTTCAATAAGAGCATTAATGAGAGCGTGAATTTGGTTCAACTCCGCTTTGAACACCTTTTCAGTTATATCACGGAGTGTCAGCTTCTTGTGGAAGTGATGCATGTCTTAAACGTTTACCACTTTGGTGAAATACAGGGTCATGGGGCTTCCAAATCTAGGAACCTAATCAGGATGTGTCTGGGATTCGAACCCACTATATAAACTACCGTCAAAAGAAAGTTTTCACCGACTTCACTTGACCATACACCAAAAACAAAGGCATATGTGAGTTTTATGATGATTAATCTATAAACAGAAGTCATTTTCCATGAATTAGAATGAAAATGCATTGTAATGCTGATATTGCATTCTCCGAAATACACAAAGAAAGAGTCAAGGGGTCCAAATTAAAAATTACACAAATCAGAGTTCATTGAAAAAGTGCATGAACAGTCCATTAATGACACAGTAGTCAGGTAACACGTCATCAATAGCGAGTGTGACCACCCTGGGCATCCATGCACGCCAACACACGTCTCCTCATTGACGTCGTCAGTCGGCGGATAACGTCAACAGGAATCCTGTTCCATAAGTTTGTGTCTGTTCAAGTTCCTGTCGGTTCGCTGGAGGCGGTACATGTTGTCTCAGCTGACGATCAAGATGATCCCAGAAATGTTCAATGGGGTTCATGTCTGGAGAACAAGGTGACCAGGGCAATACGTTGACGTTAACGTTGTTCGGGTAGTCTTGAACAATTCGGGCCGTGTGAGGCCTTGCGTTGTCTTGTTGCAAAATTAATCCTCTTGGCTGATGTTGAATAAAGGGCACCACAACAGGTCTCAACACTTCATCCCTGTATCGCTGAGCATTCGGGTTTCCTCGGATGATAACCAGCCGTGTTGTTATCTGGCCACAAATGCCACCCATACCATGACGCCTCCACCTCCAAACGGGTGAACTTCTCTAATGCAGTTTGGCGTCAGTCGCTCTCCCCCTCCGTCGAAAAATTCGAACTCTGCCATCGTTCCTTAACAGACAGAACCGACTTTCATCTGTAAAGAGCACTCTCGCCCTGTCACGTCGCTGCGACCGACGTACAGTTCGTGCCCATTGCAGTCTGCGTTGACGGTGTAGACGGGTCAAGGCCATTCCACGGAAGGGTCGGTAGGCTCGTATACTAGCTGTACTAAGTCGTCGAAGGACTGTTCGTCTGCTGATGGCATGCCCTAGTGCTGTTGACGCCGTTGATGTCGCCGTCACACATCTGTTTCGAAGGTGAAAATGTCGGATGTAGTGGTCATCGGCCGGTGTTGTCGCTCTCGGTCTTCCCGATCTCGGCCGGTCTTGAGTCTGTCCTGTCTGTTGGTAGCGGATTATCAACTTGCTAATGGTGGTCTGGGAGCAGAAGGTTCTGGCTATCTGACGTTGAGTAGCCCCCCATATTGGCCATACCGATCGCTCTGTCTCGTTGCGCTTGTGTAAGTCTTTGCATATTCTTGGTGGTCTTTTGCTTACTGAATGCCTGCTCTGTCCAACGTCGGTGTTTATGCCACAATCACGCACGTGCATTTGGACCAATGTCTCAAAATCACGTTTTCAACGTTTTCAACAATGCATGATTTGGAAAGCTGCGTTCGAAAATCTGCATTGTGGTTGTGGTCATGTTGCATTTGGGCGAATGTTTTCTGCAGGGGTTCAAACCTGTACCAGCTTTTTTGCTTTTTATACAACTATTTTTAAAGTGAAAACTTTCTTTGGCCCGCTAGTGTAGTCTTTGGCATGCCCAAGGGACACTACTTTGCACAGCGAACTGTGGTTCCTTAGAGTGAGTGAGTGAGTATGTTTTTACGCCTCTTTTAGAAATATTCCAGCAATATCACGGCGGGGGACACCAGAAAGGGGCTTCACACATTGTACCCATGTCGGGAATCGAACCCGGGTCTTCGGCGTGACGAGCGAACGCTTTAACCACTGGGCTACCCGACCGCCCATTGGTTCCTTAGAAGACTGAGCCACCCATACTGCTACCCACCATCAATTAGATGAATATCTGCGTAGAGAAAGTAGTTTGTATCTTATTTCAGGAATGTTGTAACTTAGGATGCACTATGTACCTCTGAAGTAAACAAAGTAAAATAAATTAAAATAACCACACCTGCTTGCGGATGTCAGGACATAGGTCACGTAGACACTGACATCGTTTGTGTCCATGCACCTGTTGATGGCAGGGTACATATCTACATCGTTCAACTGTCTATCATTGTCGGTAACTTAGATATCAGTGACAGCTGGTACAACTGAGCGAAGTGCGTCAGCACTGTGTACTATATCTCACCGACAAACCTGTGCTTCTTACTTTGTGATTTGTTTACTGTATAAGTTGTCACAAGTTACAGTGACTGGGCCCCCGTCATACACACTGTTCGTAGTAAGGGTCGACATTGGGAATACCATGTATGACCTGTTTGGATGTTTCTTAATAACCCAACGGCGTGGATCGTCGTCCATGCTGTCAACCACTGGTTTGCCTGGCCCAGAGGCGACTGTTTCCACACCTGCGTGATATAGCTGAAATATAGATGATCGTCAAAACAACATACATTCGTCTGCTCGCTATCTCTAGATATGCATTTATTGTGGTAGGAGTTAATGTTAGCAAATCTAAGAAAGGGTTAACACATCTTCCCGAGGCAAGAGAGTTAACTGACTTTAAAAGTCCAGTTTACACCCTTGCCGAGCGAGGCTGGAATTCCTGGGCTCGATCGTAGCTCCACCAGTGGCTATTACGAGTTATGTCCCTTCTATGTCTCTCCTATGGACCAATCAGATTCCGCCTCTCGTATCACTTGCATTTGCTTCAGTCAAAACGGTGGCGCCCAGTCAAGACGATATGATCGATAATCAAGATCTATATTGTGATAAAACGAATCTTACATCGCGAAGTGCATCAAATCACGTGAGCACCTGGATTAAAAACATGAAATGATTTAGAAAATATCTGTTGATAACGAGTTAGCGGTGCACATGTTTTGCAAATCCTGCAGTCGATCGAAATCTGCATGACAGTTTACGAACCGGATTTCGATTTCGTTGCGAGATTTTGATCGGACTATGCATGACTCGTTAGTCCAGCCAAAATGTAACTCCATAATACCAGCCTAGTTAGGCAAGGGTGGAAACTGGACTTTTCGCTGGTAACGCCTATGACCAGGGATCGATTTCCCGCATGTTCCTCACTGAAATATTGCTAGAATATTGCTCAAAGAGGCGTAAAACCAAACTCTCTCATGATAGAATTTGCAACTGACAAACGTCCGTACGCTAGGATCGTTTTGTGACGAGGGCCCCGTGAGACGATCTCAGTGTTCACCAGTTTCCGGGGAGGAACGGACAGATAGGTGAATGGAAGGAGGAGTAATAGACGGATGATTGGACGTACGGACAGATAGGTAAATGGACGGAGGATGAATAGATGGATGATTGGACGTACGGACAGATAGGTGATGGGCGGAGGAGGAAGGGACGGAGGAATGCACGTACTGACATATCGGATGAATGGTCGTACGGACAGTTAAGTGAATGGACGAAGGAGGAATGGACGGATGATTGGACGTACGGACAGAGAGGTGATGAACGGAGGTGGAATGGACGGATGATTGGACGTACGGACAGATAGGTGGATGAACGGAGGAATGGACGGATGATTGGACGTACGGACAGACAGGAGGAATAGACGGAGGAGGAATGGACGGATGAATGGACGTACGGACAGAGAGGTGATGAACGGAGGTGGAATGGACGGATGATTGGACGTACGGACAGATAGGTGGATGAACGGAGGAATGGACGGATGATTGGACGTACGGACAGATAGGTGGATGAACGGAGGAATGGACTGATGATTGGACGTGCGGACAGATAGGTGATGGCAGGAGGAGGAATGGACGGATGAATGGACGTACGGACAGATAGGTGGATGAACGAAGGAATGGACGGATGATTGGACGTGCGGACAGATAGGTGGATGGACGGAGGAATGGACGTATGATTGGACGTACGGACAGATAGGTGGATGGACGGAGGAATGGACGGATGATTGGACGTACGGACAGATAGGTGGATGAACGGAGGAATGGACTGATGATTGGACGTGCGGACAGATAGGTGATGGCAGGAGGAGGAATGGACGGATGAATGGACGTACGGACAGATAGGTGGATGAACGAAGGAATGGACGGATGATTGGACGTGCGGACAGATAGGTGGATGGACGGAGGAATGGACGTATGATTGGACGTACGGACAGATAGGTGGATGGACGGAGGAGGAATGGACGGATGATTGGACGTACGAACAGATAGGTGATGGCAGGAGGAGGAATGGACGTATGATTGGACGTACGGACAGATAGATGATGAACGGAGGTGGAATGGGCGGATGATTGGACTTACGGACAGATAGGTGATGAACGGAGGAATGGACGGATGATTGGACGTACGGACAGATGGGTGATGGAAGGAGGAGGAATGGACAGATGATTTGGGGTACGGACAGATAGATGATGAACGGAGGTTGAATGAATGAGTTTATTCCGTAAAGGGGCCACCGGCCCATTATACAAGGTACATTGGATTAGTCAGTTCACATGTACAGAGAGCGCTGATTATTACATCAGGGAACCGATTCACAAAAGCGCCCGCGAGCCACAAGCAAGCGGTCAACACTCATCGGAGTGCTGAGAAGGATGCACAAAAGGTTACTGAGGCCGGTCATAACCCACAAACGCCCCGTGGATCGGGTCCCAACACATGTTACACACACTGGCAGCAACGAGTCTCACATTGTTACAATGGCATAGTGCTACATAACAGGCACGTCTTTAATAAGAGTGTTCCTTTTCTTGAGAGCGAGAAATACATACTTTGCAAATCTTCTTATAACATAGAGGTTGCAGCTATATAATTGTTTTAGTTTATCCAGAGTTGGACTTATGCAAAAATATTTAGGAAGTACCTGTTCCCTTAAATTCGAATAGAATGGACACTCGAGAGAAAAGTGGAATTCACTTTCTATATATGGCACAATACAAAACGGACAAAGGACGTTCTGGCCTTGGTATTTTATAATGCCTACCTGCCTCTACCAATAGATTATGACTAGAACAGCTAAACCTAACCAGTGTTGTTTGGTAGATGGCTATATCAATACAATTAGTCTGATGTTCATAATTAAAATTATACTTGACAGAGCAAAAATATTCAAGCTTAGAATAACATTATAAATTATTATTCCATGTTTGTTGGCAGATATCTTTACATCTTTGCTTAAAACACAATAGAAATGCATTTTTATTTCCAACACCTTGCTGTAACCATACTTTCCCAAAGCCATATTATGTATATAACAAAGATTTAACATTAGTAGCCCAACAAGCTTTACCACTTTCTGCCCTTCTATACTGAAAATCACAAGAACCTTTCATGATAACATTAACCTGTTGTGACAATGACCTTAACCATACATTTAATATTTTTTATGTAATGCAAAACCTTGATTGATGTTCTATTCACAATACCTCTTTCAGTTATGTTAGGGGTGTTTCTATTCAAGCTCAGAACAAGTTTACAGAAACGATCGTGTACATTTTCAATATCGGGTGAAGGATGAAATCCCCAAACCTCTGCTCCATAGAGGAATGGACGGAGGAATGCACGTACTGACATATCGGTGAAGAGACGGATGAATGGACGTACGGACAGATAAGTGAATGGACGAAGGAGGAATGGACGGATGATTGGACGTACGGACAGATAGGAGGAATAGACGGAGGAGGAATGGGCGGAGGAATGGGCGTATGGACAGATAGGTGATGAACGGAGGAATGAGCGGAGGAATGGGCGTACGGACAGATAGGTGGATGGACGGAGGAATGGACGGATGATTGGACGTACGGACAGATAGGAGGAATAGACGGAGGAGGAATGAGCGGAGGAATGGGCGTATGGGCAGATTGGTGATGAACGGAGGAATGGACGGATGAATGGACGTACGGACAGATAGGTGGATGACGGAGGAGGAGGAATGGACGGATGATTGGACGTACGGACAGATAGGTGGATGGACGGAGGAGGAATGGACGGATGAATGGACGTACGGGCAGATAGGTGGATGGATGGAGGAACGAACGTACGGACAGATAGGTGGATGGATGGAGGAATGGACGTACGGGCAGATAGGTGATAAAAGGAGGAATGGAACACGATTGGACGTGCGGACAGATAGGTGGAAGAATGGATTATTATAAACAGTAGAAAACGACACTGACAGAGCATGGGTTGTCATCTAGTTCGCCTCTCTAGATCAGGATGCTGTGGGGCGTTAACACCAAGCTGTCGTATTCCCCTGTTAATTACAGTCACGTGGTCGGTGTGTACCTACCTGACTATATAACTATCTCTGTGGCGCCAGCTGATGTAAACAACGTCAATTTCACCTTGACCCCAATGCACAGACTGATAATCAATCTCATTACAAAATGTGCGGAAAGATGGATGCATTTCTTCCGTGTTTTCTGAACGTATGCATGTTACTCTGCGAGTGATGATAAACATGCAAGGGTGTGCAAAACGATTGGGATTTGCCATGTACGTTTAATGTGTTTTACACGTGATGTTTTGGAACAATATGTAAACATGTATTCATGTATACATGTTTACCTTATGTGTGTAGTGGTTTGTTTAGTGTGTACGTCTGATTCTTAACATACATATAAACAGGGAGCTGACACTATTTGGTACCATTTCTCCATGCAAAGCAACACAGTTCCATTTCCTCATTTTCCGCAATGTACGTTCACGTTCATCACAATGCAAATATGATGAAATAGAATTCTTTTCCAATGAAAGTCAATTTGCACGAGTGTGTTGACCGTAAGTGGACTAATCCGCTAGCTTATGACAGAAGCGCTGAAAATAGCCGGCGTCTATATAGCTATATGTGTAGGGAGCTGGGACTATAGGCCCGGAAAACGTGCATCTGCAGCTTCGATCCATTTGGTGTATTTTCTTGCAGAAGCTGATGGTACGGCTCCGGCGATGCTCACGGTGCTGTTACCACGGGGTTGAGGCCACATATTAGTCAAGGCGTGTTTTGTCTGACGTAAGAAATATTTACATTGCTTTATTCATCAGTGAGTGAGTTTGGTTTGACGCCGTTTTTAGCAATATTCCAGCAATATCACGGCCGGGGACACCAAAATGGACTTCACACATTGTACCCATGTCAGGAATCGAACCCGGGTCTTCGGCGTGACGAGCGAACGCTTTAACCACTAGGCTTTATTCATCTTTGAACACCTAATCGGTGAAGTAAGCCTTCACAATGAGAGTTGTATAATCATTGCAGGAATTGTATAGATGTAATTGATGTTTGTTGTTTGATTATTGTGTATGAATCACCATACACAGTATCACATGACACACTTGAGGGGGTGAGGGGGGGGGGGGGGGGGGGGGGGGGGCGGTCGGGTAGCCTAGTGGTTAAAGCGTTCGCTCGTCACGCCGAAGATCCGGGTTCGATTCCCGACATGGGTACAATGTGTGAAGCCCATTTCTGGTGTCCCCTGCCGTGATATTGCTGGAATATTGCTAAAAGCGGAGTAAAACCGTACTCACTCACTCACTCAAGCTGATGGTTTCGGTCAATAGACATAATCACGTGCCACAATACACACTATAGCCACGTGACCACGGAAAACACACAACGCCACAATGCACACTATAGCCACGTGACCACGGACAACACACAATGCACACTATAGCCACGTGACCACGGACAACACACAACGCTACAATGCACACTATAGCCACGTGACCACGGACAACACACAACGCCACAATGCACACTATAGCAACGTGACCACGGACAACTACAACGCCACAATGCACACTATAGCCACGTGACCATGGACAACACACAACGCCACAATGCACACTATAGCCACGTGAAGACGGAAAACACACAACGCTACAATGCACACTATAGCCACGTGACCACGGACAACACACAACGCTACAATGCACACTATAGCCACGTGACTACGGACAACACACAACGCCACAATGCACACTATAGCCACATGACCACGGACAACACACAACGCTACAATGCACACTATAGCCACGTGACCATGGACAACACACAACGCCACAATGCACACTATAGCCACGTGACCATGGACAACAGACAACGCCACAATGCACACTTTAGCCGCGTGACCACGGACAGTACACCACGTCACAATGCACAATGTCACATGTCATAGGTTAATATAGATAAATGATAAGTGACGTTAAGAACAATTACAATTAAATACAATTTCATTTTACCACTGGAGTGCATTTAGTTGTGTTTACTGTTTTTCCGTCTTATTTATATATGCTGAAAGTGTGGTCATCACCTGTTTCACTGTACACGTGTTTCGTTTGGTTTTTTTTGGGTTCTTTTGTTTTTATGAATGCATATGTTTTGCTCGTCGCTATATACAGTTTTATTCTCTATATATTAATGATACACGAAGAATCTAAACGTCCACAGCATACGAGGGGTGTTCATTAAAGATTTCTCCTAAACCACTTAGGGTTATCATATTTGGTTGAAATTTCACATGTGTAATGATACATGTATCTATGGGTTATGTCTGAATTTGCAGCACCGAACTATTAATCTTACCACTTTTACAGGTGTTATGATCGAGTAGGGTGTGACAATGGAGCCAGTAGAATACCGAGCAGTGATTAGGTTTTTATATTTGAAAGGTCGCACACCAAAAGAAACTTTCGATGAAATGAAAGCAACTTATGGGGAAGATGCCCCATCATATGACGCTGTTAAACACTGGCATTGCCAGTTCAAGTGTGGTCGGACATCTGTGGAAACAGCTGCCATTCCTGGTCGCCCCCATTCAGTCATTGATGAGGATACTAACCATCAAGTGGAGACCGCCATTTTGGCAGACCGACGTATAACTGTTCGCCAGTTAGCACAAGATGTCAAGATCAGTGTAGGGTCTGTGGAAAAAATCATCCATGACAATTTGAACATGCATAAGGTGTCTCCACGATGGATTCCCAAAAGCAGGAACGAGTCAATTGCTCAAAGGATCTTTTGGACATGTGCCAAAAAAAACCCAGGCAAACACAGGATGAAACATGGGTCCATCACTATGATCCTGAGACTAAAGTTCAGTCGATGCAATGGAAGCATGTGGAATCACCACCCCCAAAGAAGGCACGTGTCCAACCCTCTGCAGGCAAGGTCATGCTCACGGTGTTTTGGGACCAGCACGGAGTAGTGATGATGGATATCTTGGCAAAGGGTACCACAATTACAGGAGCTTACTATGCTTCACTGCTGTGGAAATGAGTGAGTGAGTTGGGTTTAACGCCGCTTTTAACAGTATTCCAGTTATATCACGGCGTGTCAGCTTAATGTGGGAGGAAAGCCCGAAATGATGCAGGTCTCGGACGTTTACCACGTCGGTGAAACCCACGAGCACGGGTATGGTGCTGACAAACCTAGAAACATAATCGGGCGAACCGGGATTCGAACCCACAATCATAGGTTTCTGGCGTGCCCAAGGGACGCAACTCTGCACAGCGAATCGCGGCGCCTTAGACGACTGGGCCACCCGTGCCCCCTGCAAGACAATGCTCCAGTACACAACTCTCATGTTGCCCAGACAGAAGCGCGGTCCTGTGGCTATGAAATCCTTCCACATCCTCCTTACTCTCCTGACCTTGCATCATCTGACTTCCACCTCTTTCCAACCATGAAGTCATTTTTGAAGGGAAAACGTTTCACAGATGATGAAACACTGATTTCTGAAATCAAGTCCTGGTTTGAGACGCCAAATGAGGGCTTTTACAAGCGAGGTATCCATAGTTGCATAGAACGATGGGAGAAGTGTGTAACTCTTGGTGGTTCCTATGTGGAGAACGACTAATACCTATGCCAAGTTTCATTCCACTAGGTCCATCGGAAGTGGGTCAGGGGAAATCTTTAATGAACACCCCTCGTAGCTCACTGCATATTTCAACATTGCAATGCGTGATATCCCCTACTGTGGAACTGCTAAATGCGGCCTAACACCCTAATAGCGCGCCCAGTATTTATAACTTACCCCATACAAACACATGTCATAAACAGCCTTTTGTAACCATGGTAAAACAGATTGGTTGTATGAGCAATGATTTGCACTGGAGTTAAAAAAAATGGGAAGCCAGACATAAAACGCTTAAACAATTTGCTAGTGTAAAGGGGTAGCTTCTTGTTTCTCCGGTCTATAAATTTGGTGTCTTCGCGCTACGCCGACCTTTAGACATTTGGGGTCAAAATTAAGGTCGGCAAAACGCGAATAGTTGCAGTTTTTACCTGGACAACAAGCTATTGTTCATACAATCCGTAAGTGCAGAGTTAACCATCCTGTCCGCGTTCGCTGTAAAACCCGATAATCCTCGTGTTTTAATATATCTTGCTCTCGGTCCTATTGACAGCGTTACAATCGAGACTCACACTCGATCATTGTGGGACCGGCGTACAGCGTGTCTCCACCCACTGCCCAATTGCTTGTCTAAGAGGTGACTATATTGGGAATCAATCCGAGGTGGAATTGGTTCTGACAACCGAATCTGTCGTAAGGGACGATTCAGTGGATCCAGTGGCCAGTCTGTGTGACGTAGTGGATGAGTGTCTGATCATATCAATCACTGGATTGTCTGGTCCAGACTTGGTAATTTACAGACCGTTGTCATACAGCTGGAGTATTGCTGAGTGCGGCGTTAAAAAACACAAAACCGAGAGTCGTAAAACAATGACTTTTTTAGGATCGCTTTGTGAAAAGGGGACAAGTCCTGTATTGAGACTTGGTATGTAACTTGTGTTATTTTGCTCGATGATTTATTAATAGTTGATTGGCTATCATTTTAGTGAGTTGTTTTTTACGCTATATAACAGTTATATTACTGCGATAAGGATTAGCATTGGAGGGAGGCACGAAGCGACGTTAACAACTCTTGTGAAAACCGCGAGCTGACAAACCATGAATCATAATTACACCAGGGATTAAACCAACGATCCTAGGATCCTGACACAGCTAGGGGATGCAACTCAGGCTCTCCTATCTATTTGAATGAAAATAAGCATTATCGGAATTAATGTAAGCAATATCGTGTGTACAGCTACCAAGTGCGAAGGAATAGTTTTAAATGCGATATAAATACAGTTTATATCGTCTAAATGTGGCAGGCTCAATTATGTACATAACTTTTAATTAAGATTTATTAGTTAGTAGTAAGGTTATATGGCCTTGTTACCATTTTAACTGATTAGTTTATTACAATATTTACATGATAAGAAGATATTATTAGTTATAATATTAGTTATGTTTTATACCTTAGTATTTTATACCTTAAACATTCATTCCATAGCTCTGTAACATTAAGTAAGCTTACTCTCAGTCTAACTTCCACTAATTGTCACACTGCATGCTTTTGACTTACAGCACTCTTTGCCCCAGCGCGCCCCGGCCCAGTCTATTGTCTTGTTGATAGGCCAAGCTGGCCACAGCTACAACAATGTTTGTTGTTGAATTTTAGAAGTTCAGTTGCTATTTGTCACCTCAAGGAAAGACTCAGCAAGATTTATTGCTGCTTTGATTTCTATGTGAGGATTTGGATTTGTAGAAGGATTTATTCATATTTAAGGTTAGTTGGTTATTTATTTTATGATGTTGTATATATGGATGATTTCTAATTATTGTGATTAGAAATAATATATATTGTAGAATGCATTCTTAATTTGATTTATTAGAAACATAATGCATCTTGTATATATTTATAGTGCTTGATGAACTTACAGTTCAGTGAGTAATTATTATCTGTATAAAACAGTATTAAACACAAAACCTAAATATATATATAAACTAAGTAATATAAACCCCTCTGGACAGTAATGGAAAGTAAATGTATGTCTGTATGCTTGATGTATGTTTGAAATGAGTGGCTGTTGTACTATATATTTTATACACTATTTTACCATAGGATATCACTTGTATATAGTATTCTGCATTTGTATTTCTTTATTATGCAGATTTCTCAGTAGCAACGTTCACCGTGCCATTTATCGTCACGGTATTACCAGTTCAGGTATCACCTATCTGGTATGTAATGTTCGTTATCACTCTATATCATATTAATATATTTTGTATCTGTGTATTGATGTATTGTACGGATACGTCTGATGCATTGTGTAATGTAAAGTAAATACTATTCATTTTAATGGAAGTGATAACTATAACAGATTGTATATATTTATTTCTATGTTACATTTGCTTATGTTGTACTTTTATTGTTTCAGACTGAAATTAAGTACGTACATTCGTACTGATTATAAAATAAACGTCATCAGCCTCACCCCCCACAGCTGTTTGTGATTATTTGGCCAGTAGATCACCTACTCCATTATCGGCCAACACAAGCACGGTTACATTGGAGCCCCCAGTGAGGATCAAGATAGACGTTGCTACCACCGCCAAGTGCCATTTCGTGGACACCCAGGATCACTCCCCGGATTGTGCCAACATATGATGTGCCTGTGCGTTGGTAGATACATGTATGTGTGACTATTGACTATGATATGTGACTATTGCTGTTTATACAGCTGATTACTTATACTGTGTACAGACTCTATGAAGATTGTGCTGCAGCCTCACGTGACATATGAAATCAACAACTGTGTTTTCATCCCATCAACATCTATGATGTTACTCTGATTACTTGTATCTACTGCTTGTGTGCTGTCTAATAAATTTAACATGTAAACTTTAGTTTCAATAGGAGCGCTCCGACTAAGTACTTTCTTAGTTAGTTACTTAGTTAGTTACTTAGTTAGTTAGTTAGTTAGTTACTTACTTACTTACTTACTTACTTAGTTACTTACTTAGTTAGTTAGCTCCCATATTTATTATCACACTTAATCTCTTTGTATTCTTCATTGGGTCGTTATATAAGTGAAATAATCTTGAACGCGACGCTGTACCATATCACACCTGAATTCTTATTTTATTTAGATTTAGTATTAGTTATTTCATATTTCTCGAAGCAATTACAATAACAGCCAGTATCTGTCTGTGTGTATGAATGAATGATGTGCTAAGGCAACCTATAAGTAGTTTGTAAAACTAAACTATTTAACTACCTAAACTATCTATCTAAACTTTTTATAACTAAATAAACTGTTAGGTATGTTGTGTTAGATTACGTGTGGTTTATTTGTTTTAGTCCTGGTGCTTGCTGATAACAGGGTAATGTATGTTATAGTTCTGTAAATATTTGATATTGTAGGTTCTGTGTTCAGTGTTGTTTCTTTCTCTTAGGTTGTTGGTGCAATTGTCTTATTTTGTAGGGTAAGTTCATTGATCCTGTTAGCCCCATACCCGCCTCCAATTGCGCGCGTCAGCTTACAATTTGCACTGCCACTATTTGCACAAATAATATTTGTTACTAATCATTAGTTGCATCTTAGCATTATTCCTAAGGTTTTTTTAGCATTATTTTAGAGTTATTCCTTATCTAAGCGTTAGTCAGCTCAGGTAAATTTGTGTTTACTGTAAATAAGTACTGTAAAGGGTACATATTTTGCCGGTAAGCCACAAGGTATCCTGTTTGGTAAGTTGCTAGCCTATTCCATAGCCTATTTTATTCATGGTTATCCATCATCTTTCACCGTAGCTTTAGTGTACACATGAATGTGTGCATTATACTTCTCTTGGGCTAGGTACGTCCAGCTCGTATATCATTTGTATACTGTATAGTATACTAATCAACAGTATAGTCTCATTTATTAAGCCTCCCATTCTACGGTTCTTCATGTGAGAATTTATTTTCCCTTGTTTTTTTAACAAGGAACGATTCTGTCTTTGGCGCTTCAATTCCACATTACACCGGTGTATTCACTGGTAGCAATTATCTATTTACTCGGAAATTCTGCTTCTCATACTTCAGTATGGCAACACAAAATATGTCACCGGAGGAGATGGATCAGTTGGTTTCTTCTTTGAATAAGTTAGGTTTACAACCTAAAGCTGAAACACCTGAAGATTTACTGCAATGGATCACCGAGGTAGGTAGGCATAATCAAGAACAGGAGGAACCAACAGCAACTGCTACTATCCCTTCTCTACCCACTACCGTCACCTTAGCTAAGAGTCCACAGCTACCATACTTCTCAGGTGACAGGAAGGGAGATGCCAACTTTGATCAGTGGATGCACGAGTACACATGTATGTGTTCCCACTACTCCACGGACATTGTCCTGGAAGCAGTCAGGCGCTCACTTCGCGGCAAGGCGGCCAGAGTTGCTATGCACGTGGACAAGAATGCCCCACTGGATGCCCTCATCAACAAGCTGGATAGTGTATTTGGCAATATACACACAGAGCATAACATCATGGCGCAGTTCTACACGGCCAAGCAAGGGGACAATGAAACTGTAGCTGAATGGTCCTGCCGTTTGGAGGATATTCTCAGCCAAGGAGTTATCCTTGGTAAGGTTCAACCCAGCGACACGGAACAGATTCTTCGGGATACCTTGTGGACTGGCCTCCGTGCCGATTTGAAGGATCTAACTAGCCATAAAGCAGACCAGGATGAGCCATATGAGAACTTCCTCAGGTACCTCCGCCAAGTTGAAGATGACCTGCTGCAGAGGAAATCAATCAAGAAGACTTGCACCATCCACAAGACCACTGTTACCCCAGACAACTCAGAACTCAAGGAGATCAAAGGCCTTTTGAAATCTATGTCTGCAGAGATAGCGACCCTCAAGGCACAAGTAGGTAGGACTGACAGGCCAGGATGCACCCCAAATCAGGAACTGCCATCTTCAGGTCAAGGTCAAGGTCACGGTCAACAATGGCAGATGCCCCCTAGGCAATGGACACAGCCTCCAAGGACAAGAGGTCGTCAACCCTTCGGACGGCACCCAACTGGCCGTGGGACACCCACCTGGTTCCAAGGACCACAGACCTTTGAAGACATCCCAAAATGTTACAGATGTGGACAGCCTGGACATATTCAGAGGGGATGCAGAGCAATCATAGACGGAGACCCTTTAAACTACCACAGGCCTATGGGAAGGGGCGGACCATGGGCCTAAGAAGCGTCAACAACCAGCAGATAACAGCCGACTTAGTGGGAGACCCAACAGAGAGTAATATTACCATCAATGGAGTCAAGTGTAAGGCGTTACTGGACACAGGAGCAACTATCTCATCTATATCAGAGACATTCTACAGGCAGAACTTCCCTGGTGTTCCACTTGAACCCTTGAAGCACATGCTACATGTAGAATGTGCCGATGGAGAACTCCTGCAGTACAGCGGACTAATTGTTGTAGACTTGGAGGGGACCGGAAGCGCATCGACTAAGATACACTCTATGCTGCTTGTTGTGCCTGATAGTGCTTACAACAAGAAAATACCAGTCACTCTAGGAACCAACATTCTTTCCATTTACCTGACTCAGTGCAAGGACCTTTATGGACCAAGGTTTCTACAGCAAGCCGACCTGCACACACCTTGGTACCTAGCTTTTCGCAGCATTTTGATAAAGGAGAGAGAACTTGCAAAGAACAATTACTCAGTTGGCAAAGTAAGAAGTGCTGAACAAGACCGCAAGATTATCCCAGCTAACAGTGAAATCCACATCGCCGGTTATGTTGACAGACCCCTACCCTATAAGCCAACTCATGCCATTGTCCAGCCAACCCAAGGATCATATATTCCTAACGACCTTGACATTGTACCAACCTTAGTCTCTTATGATGGAAGTGGACAGAAGATACTGGTTGATGTACGCGTCTCCAATCTTACAACCCGCTCAGTATCTATTCCAAGCCGTGCTCTTCTTTGTGAGTTGCAAGTTGTGAAGTTGGAAGGTATACCACAGACCTCTTCATCATCAAATACATCGAAAGATGCCACTGTCTTAGACCTCATGGACTTCAACGAATCAGCCGTGTCAGAAGAAGAACTTGCACAGGGGAAACAAGTCATCAAAGATTATTTGGATGTATTTTCCACTGGAGACACTGACTTGGGACACACGGACAGGGTACGTCATCGGATTGAACTTACAGATGACATGCCATTCAAACAGCGTTACAGAAGAGTACCACCAGCCATGTACGAGGAAGTCAAGGAACATCTGAACCAACTTCTACTTTGTGGAGTCATCAGACGCTCTCATTCTCCATGGTCTTCAAATGTCGTACTAGTCCGTAAGAAGTCAGGAAAACTTAGACTTTGCGTCGATTTTCGCCAGCTGAACCAACAGACCATTAAGGACAGCTATGCAATTCCCAGAATTGAAGAAATGTTTGAAGCCCTCACAGGATCTAAGTTCTATAGCACCCTGGACATGAAGAGTGGCTACCACCAAGTAGAAATAGAGGAGACACACAAGGAACGAACTGCCTTCACCGTCGGACCAATGGGATTTTATGAATATAATCGTATGCCCTTCGGATTGTGCAACAGTCCAGCGACCTACCAAAGACTCATGAACGAGTGTTTTGACGGCTTGCATTTAAAGATATGTCTAATATACTTGGATGATATAATTATCTTCTCATCAACAATCGAAGAACATCTTGATCGATTGAGACAAGTTTTACAGCGCATCCGAGAGACAGGATTGAAGCTTTCACCAGAGAAATGCTCTTTCTTCAAGAAGAAAATCAAGTTTCTAGGCCATGTTGTTTCTGGAGAAGGCATATCAGCTGATCCTGAAAAGGTGGAAAAGATTCTGAATTGGCCGAGACCTACCAATGGTTCAGAAGTTAGACAATTCCTTGGATTCGCAGGATACTATCGGAAATTCGTGAAGGATTTTGCCAAGATTGCCAAGCCATTATCCTCACTGATGCCACATGGGAAATCCAAGAAGTCCAAGAATTCACTTGATCAACCATGGCAATGGAAAGAAGAACAAGAACAAGCCTTCGAACAACTCAAGACATTACTGGCTTCACCACCTATCCTTGCATACCCGGATTACAGCCAGCCATTCGAGTTGCATACAGATGCTAGTGGACGAGGACTAGGCGCAGTGTTGTATCAAGAACAAGATGGAGCAAAGCGGGTTATCAGCTATGCTAGCAGAGGACTTACCAAGTCAGAAACCAACTACTCAGCCCATCGACTGGAGTTCCTCGCGCTGAAGTGGGCGGTCAGCGAGAAGTTCCACGACTATCTCTTTGGAACAAGGTTTACAGTGCTGACTGATAACAACCCCCTTACCTACATCCTCACTAGTGCCAAGTTGGATGCCACAGGTCACCGATGGTTAGCAACTCTCTCTGCTTATGACTTTGACATTCACTACAGACCTGGAATGAAGAACACTGATGCAGATACATTATCTCGACTGCCAGACTTAGAACAAAAAGAAGACATCTCTATGGATTCTGTAAAGGCCATCTGTGGTGTTGTTCACGCCCAACCGTTTGTAGAATCTCTATGTCTCTCCGCAAGTTCAGTGGATAAGGATCTTCACACGACAGCACATGACCTACGTGGAATGACTGACAGGGATTGGCGTATGGCACAAGCTACAGATACAACTTTACCTTCTTGGATACAGGCAGTACGTAACCAGAAGAAGCCAAGGAGACAAGACTTTCCTCATACCCTAGCCAATACCTCCTTGTATCGGAGCTTCCACTCGTTGGTACTTCAACGTGGGATATTGTATCGCCAGATCAAAGTGGACGGAATTACAAAAGATCAACTTGTGTTACCATCTAACTTCATCAATGATGTGTTACAAGGGCTCCACAATGATATTGGACACCCTGGACGTGATCGAACCCTTTCATTAGTTCGTGACAGATTTTACTGGCCAGGCATGCAAGCTGATACAATGGACTGGATTAAGAACTGCGACAGATGTCTCAGGAGGAAAACGCCGACTAATATCCGGGCACCTCTAGTTTCCATCACCACATCACAGCCATTGGAGTTAGTCTGCATGGATTTTCTCACCCTAGAAACTTCAAAGGGAGGATATCAACATGTGCTCGTGATCACAGATCATTTCACGAGGTATGCATTAGCAGTGCCAACCAAGAATACTACAGCCAGGACCACTGCAGAAGCATTCTACAAGAACTTTGTTCTCCACTATGGAATGCCCATGCGAATTCACAGCGACCAAGGAGCCAACTTTATGAGTCGAATGATAAAGGAACTGTGCAGCATCTTGGGCATATCCCAGTCAAGAACTACACCATACCATCCAATGTGTAATGGGATGACAGAACGCTTCAACAGGACTCTGCTCAACATGCTTGGAACACTAAAGCCGGACCAGAAGTACGACTGGAAAGGATTCGTCGGTCCACTTGTTCATGCATACAATGCAACAAGACACGAATCAACGGGCTACTCCCCATTTTACCTGATGTTTGGTAGAGAAGCACGACTACCCATCGACCTTGCCTTTGGGATTGAGATTAACAAGGACAAGCAGACACTGACGTCATATGTCAAAGCCCTGAAGACAAGGTTGGAACAGAGCTACAAGATCGCCACATCTGCATCAAGGGAAGCCCAGAAGAAACAGAAGACAGGGTATGATGTCAAAGCCAGAGGTGCAACAGTCCAGTCTGGAGATCGTGTCCTGGTGAAGATTCTAGCCTTTGAGGGAAAGCACAAGCTCTCTGACAAGTGGGAAGAGGATCCGTACGTAGTTCTTTCTCAGCCAAACCTGGGCATACCAGTGTTTGTTGTGAAGAAAGAAAACGGAGAAGGAAGGAACAGAACTTTACATCGTAACCTCCTCTTACCCATAGGATCTTTACCAGAGAGAATTGAAGAAGCACCAACAGCTCCGACTCCAGGACCAGAGAACCCTAAAGAACCAGAAACAGAGACAGAAACATCAGTGTCGGATCAAGATGAGCGTGGGTCCATCTCAAGCCTGCTTGTTGAACTTCCAACGGAGCCTGATGATACCACTGTCATCAACGCAGAATCCTTGGAACGAGATTCTACCTCACAGTTGGAGGGTGACGATCTGACAACTGGAGAGGTAGGCAGCCATTCTTCTGGTGGCGACGGCCACATGCCACGGGAGTCAGAGAACCCTGGTACAGGAGAAACGGATGCAAGAGAAGAAGAAGCAGCAGATGCTAATGTCAGTGAAGAACAGGACACAGACCCAGTGGTAGGAGCCACTGCTCCTGTCCCATCAGATGACCGACCAAGGCCAAGACCCAAGCCACCACCAAGGAAATCACTCCGGCAGAGACGGCCACCGGAGTGGCAGCGCTCAGGAGATTATGTGATGAGTCAGACAACATCAGAGGACAGGGATGATCGAACTCAACTAATCGAACAGCTTGCGGCTGCTGGCATCTTTGAGCGAATTGGTGGTGCGATGTCACAGCTCATTGTCACCTTACTTAATAACACCAGCAAATGACGAGGACGTCATTTGGGTGCAGGGAGAAGTATGTGGCAGGCTCAATTATGTACATAACTTTTAATTAAGATTTATTAGTTAGTAGTAAGGTTATATGGCCTTGTTACCATTTTAACTGATTAGTTTATTACAATATTTACATGATAAGAAGATATTATTAGTTATAATATTAGTTATGTTTTATACCTTAGTATTTTATACCTTAAACATTCATTCCATAGCTCTGTAACATTAAGTAAGCTTACTCTCAGTCTAACTTCCACTAATTGTCACACTGCATGCTTTTGACTTACAGCACTCTTTGCCCCAGCGCGCCCCGGCCCAGTCTATTGTCTTGTTGATAGGCCAAGCTGGCCACAGCTACAACAATGTTTGTTGTTGAATTTTAGAAGTTCAGTTGCTATTTGTCACCTCAAGGAAAGACTCAGCAAGATTTATTGCTGCTTTGATTTCTATGTGAGGATTTGGATTTGTAGAAGGATTTATTCATATTTAAGGTTAGTTGGTTATTTATTTTATGATGTTGTATATATGGATGATTTCTAATTATTGTGATTAGAAATAATATATATTGTAGAATGCATTCTTAATTTGATTTATTAGAAACATAATGCATCTTGTATATATTTATAGTGCTTGATGAACTTACAGTTCAGTGAGTAATTATTATCTGTATAAAACAGTATTAAACACAAAACCTAAATATATATATAAACTAAGTAATATAAACCCCTCTGGACAGTAATGGAAAGTAAATGTATGTCTGTATGCTTGATGTATGTTTGAAATGAGTGGCTGTTGTACTATATATTTTATACACTATTTTACCATAGGATATCACTTGTATATAGTATTCTGCATTTGTATTTCTTTATTATGCAGATTTCTCAGTAGCAACGTTCACCGTGCCATTTATCGTCACGGTATTACCAGTTCAGGTATCACCTATCTGGTATGTAATGTTCGTTATCACTCTATATCATATTAATATATTTTGTATCTGTGTATTGATGTATTGTACGGATACGTCTGATGCATTGTGTAATGTAAAGTAAATACTATTCATTTTAATGGAAGTGATAACTATAACAGATTGTATATATTTATTTCTATGTTACATTTGCTTATGTTGTACTTTTATTGTTTCAGACTGAAATTAAGTACGTACATTCGTACTGATTATAAAATAAACGTCATCAGCCTCACCCCCCACAGCTGTTTGTGATTATTTGGCCAGTAGATCACCTACTCCATTATCGGCCAACACAAGCACGGTTACATAAATATTGTACCAACTATAGTCGTACCGTGTGATTTGTTTGTTGTTTAACGCCGCACTCAGCAATATTCCAGGTATATGACGGCGGTCTCTAAATAATCGAGTCTGGACCAGACAATCCAGTGATTAATATCACAACATTAATTATATATTATATAATTATACTTATATCCGCACAATTGGTGAGTGAGTGTGGTTTTACGCCGCTTTTAGTAATATTCCAGCAATATCACGGCGGGGGACACCAGAAATCGGCTTCACACATTGTACCCATGTCGGGATTCGAACACGGGTCTTCGGCGTGAAGAGCAAGCACTTTAACCACTAGGCTACCCGACCGCCCCCCGCACAATTGGGATCGATGACCTGCATCAACCAAGTCAGCGAGCCTGACCCCCCGATCCCGTTAGACGCCTCTTACGACAAGCATAGTCGCCTTTTACGGCAAGCATGGATTGCTGAAGACCTATTCTACCCCGGATCTTCACGTACAGTGTGGAATGTCCATTTACAGATTTGACAACCGCATCCGAAATTCCAAACCTTTTAATATTTCATTTATGCACTCTGCATTTTCTTTAAAAGTATGCGTGTCTTGAATACAATAGTTACAAAATGCCATTCAAACAATTCAATGAAATATTTACAAAATATTTTAACAATTCCACCATAAAAATAAGTTCGTTACGTTCGTCTACTTCATTAAAAATTTAATCTATGTCATATACTGATTTCAAATCAGTCTAATAAGTGTCAGATTACCAAGAACATTCACACTCGATAAATTTGACATTTTGTAAATGAAAAGCATTGATTGGATGACACATCTGAGGCTTTTCTCCCCGTGACTGTGTGTCCAGATATAATCAGGACGGTTGTATAATCTCGTCACGGTGTAGAATTACGTGGTGGCTCAGCTGGCCTGTTGTTATAACAGCTAGCACAACAAAGGCCATTTCTTATTGGTCATTACGCAAACAAGTGTTCCAACACGGGGGATTGTTGCATAATATTCTATAAAGAAAAAAAGCTGTAAAAATAACAATTTAGTAGCAATTGTCACATACGGTGGACAATGGTCTGTAATTAACAACCGTTTATTCTATATACACAACATTAACGCCTATTGTCTTCTCCGGTTTTGTTGTGAGGGTGTTACATGATGTATGAAATGTACACCTGTGCAGTTCAAAGCTCCAGCGCTGTTTAACTCGTGTTGTTTTGTTATGACGTATTTTCGAGAATCTACCCGTTTTTAAAAAGAGTTTTAACCATAACATTGAATAGATATACAAGTTAGCAATACTTTTGCTAAAATTGACTCAGGTAGAAGTCAACTTTATGAAGAGTTAAGCACATATTTACCGTAACGATTTCACGCGATATAAGTGTCATTATTAAATATGGATTGGTTAACAAGTACGCCTCAGATTTTAATGCACACAAATATCATAGACACATTCATGATTCTACTACCTGCTCCTGTGGATATCATTATGAGGATCCTACACATTACTTCTTTTCATGTTGCAACTACTGCAATCTTTGGAACAATATGTACTACCATATAAAGGGATATGACTTGGATTAAGTATTATATGGAAATGCTACAACATCTACTGATACTAATCTTGTTATTGTACAATTTGTCCATTTGGTACTTGCAAAATCAAAAAGATTTATAATCTAAATATGTCTTCATAACGATTACATCGATCAAATAGTTGTTTGTATGTGTGATATGCTGTTATGCTGTTTGTTTATGTACCGATATATATGCGTGTATTTGTGTGTGACTTGTATATCATTATAATATTTGCAACAGAAGGCACAATCAATCTAAATTTATGATTTTATGTACAGTTTACTCTTATTAATTGTTAAATGTTCTTTGTAGGGAGAGGTGTTTAAATAGGTTGAACATGTTCACCAATCCCATTCCTTTTTCCTGGAAATAAATATTGTTTAAATCAAGTACAACATGAGGATATTCATACCGCTCCGGCATCAAAACAACAACAACTTTGCTTACAGAATGCAAATTAGCAGAACAGAATACAACGTTTATTCAACACAGAGCTATACATGATAAAATATTGATAATTTGCCCCCACCTCAATATTTACACGATAGTAATGTCACAAATGCAAAGTTCACTTCAATACAGCCATACTTTATTTACAAGACTTTGACATTACAACAACATTGCAGTTGAACAGTTTCTGACTTTAAACATTGATACGTGTATTGAAAAGTATTGCGATAAGTTTCCAAAGACTTTAAGACTTTAAATACTCACAAACTAACACTAATTCATCAACTTGCCTGTTCAATGAGAGCATATCCTTCCTGGCAAAGAGATCTTGTTCCACTGGTTTCCACTGGCAAACGATGGGAAAGAAGTTCTGAAATGGAGTACATTAATTCTAAATTTCAAGATCATGTTCTGTAAATGTGGTTCTAGTCGAACACACACACACACACACACACACACACACACACACACACACACACACACACACACACACACACACACACACACACCTCTCACACATACTTCACACCGTACGTTTAAATATGAGCTACAAGGGTAATAATGCAATTCTATGCTGTAGAGGCTTTCACACGTAGACGTGTTTTTGCAGCATTGAATTTACATGGAAATATAAATTTAATAAAGAGAACATTGTACGAATACACATTTTTCAAGCATATGTTTTTTAAGAAAAAAAGAAAATTTATAAAAAAAATTCTGTCCACTAAATAAAAGTATTTTACACTTTCCCTTTTTTATTCTAAATGTGTAAATTAACAAAATAACACATACAGAAACAATCTTTAAATATCTATTCACCCTGGAGCGAATGACGTCAATCAAATGTTAATTTTAAGACGTGACATTTCACACTACTCTGAAGTGTTCAGCGTAAATAGGTTTCCAAGTGAAGATGGCTGCACCTTTCTCAATTCAGACACAAGTTATTCACACAAGAGCTACCTATGACGGAGATGCTATCTTTGGGACTGTCGAATCTTTCTAAACTTTCACAAGAAAATATGGGGCTTTTTTTAGATTTAGCGCCGTATCTCCATAGAGACATGACGCCTGATCGACCCACACGTTCTGAAAGTGAAGGCATGATTAAAGGTTCCCTGGTACTTTGGTGATAAGCCCACGGGTAAACTCGCAAGCTGACGTCACGAAATGCATACACCGCCAGGGGATATTACTCTGAACTCCTATCACCCAAGGGAAAAAACTCTTGCTCGACTGACTGCAGCTGGTTAAGGGGTCCATTTGTTTCGTTTAGTTACACAGTGTTATCATCTCTGATGCGCCTTGGGTATTTCTTCAGTAGGTGAGATGTGTACGACATTCAGACCTAAGGTGTTGGGTCAAGTGAAGAATAAAGGCTTATTGATGGGGAAACGTGACGAAATGTCCACCGTGTTGTTTTGTTAGTTAGATGTCGTTATTGTTTCACGCTGCACTCAGCAATGTTCCAGCTTCATGGCGGCTGTTTGTCAGTTATAAATGACAGATTTGTCGTTGAAAAATCTGTAATTTTACATGTAATATTCATTTCTTAAATTGATTTGTAAAATATATATGAAATACAATTACGTCAGCTGTGTCCTTTTGACACCTGACGTCTGAGATATTATATGTGTTTTGGTATGACAAATAAAATTTATTACAATTAAGGGTTTCGGTAACATTTATTCCACCCTAAAATATTGTCGTTGATGAATCTAAGTAAAGGCTGTATGCCACGTAGTGGAAGCAACTGTGGAGGTTCTAGGTTAGAATTGGTCCCCAGCAACCTATGCTGGTCGTAAGGACGACTAACGGGATCGGGTGGTCAGGTTCGGTGACGTGGTCGATGGCGTGTCATTGTACCCCGATAGCGGTGTGATTGCCTGTGTGCCGGTGTGATTGCCTGTGTGATTGCCTGGTGATTGTCTGTGTACCGGTCTGATTGCCTCTGTACCGGTGTGATTACCCGTGTGTCGGTGTGATTGCCTGTGTGTCGGTATGATTGTCTGTGTGTCGGTGTGTTTGCCTGTGTACCGGTGTGATTGCCTGTGTACCGGTGTGATTGCCTGTGTACCGGTGTGATTGCCTGTGTACCGGTGTGATTGCCTGTCTGTCGGTGTGATTGCCTGTGTACCGGTGTGATTGCCTGTGTACCGGTGTGATTGCCTGTGTACCGGTGTGATTGCCTGTGTGCCGGTGTGATTGCCTGTGTACCGGTGTGATTGCCTGTGTACCGGTGTGATTGCCTCTGTGCCGGTGTGATTGCCTGTGTACCGGTGTGATTGTCTGTGTACCGGTGTGATTGCCTGTGTACCGGTGTAATTGCCTGTGTACCGGTGTGATTGCCTGTGTACCGATGTGATTGCCTGTGTACCGGTGTGATTGCCTGTGTGCCGGTGTGATTGTCTGTGTACCGGTGTGATTGCCTGTGTGCCGGTGTGATTGCCTGTGTGCCGGTGTGATTGCCTGTGTACCGGTGTGATTGCTTGTGTACCGGTGTGTTTGCCTTTGTACCGGTGTGATTGCCTGTGTGCCGGTGTGATTGCCTGTGTGCCGGTGTGATTGTCTGTGTACCGGTGTGATTGCCTGTGTGCCGGTGTGATTGCCTGTGTACCGGTGTGATTGCCTGTGTGCCGGTGTGATTGCCTGTGTGCCGGTGTGATTGCCTGTGTACCGGTGTGATTGCCTGTGTACCGGTGTGATTGCCTGTGTGCCGGTGTGATCGTCTGTGTGCCGGTGTGATTGCCGGTGTGATTGCCTGTGTACCGTTGTGATTCCCTGGTGATTGTCTGTGTACCGGTGTGATTGTCTGTGTACCGGTGTGATCGTCTGTGTGCCGGGTTGATTGCCGGTGTAATTGCCTGTGTGCCGGTGTGATTGCCTGTTGTACGCGGGATTCGGGGTGTATTTAGAGGGTATTCGAGACTCAACAGTGTTGTACGCGGGATTCGGGGTGTATTTAGAGGGTATTCTGGACTCAACAGTGTTGTGCGCGGGATTCGGGGTGTATTTAGAGGATATTCTGGACTCGGAAGTGATGTACGCGGGATTCGGGGGTGTATTTAGAGGGTATTCTGGACTCGGAAGTGATGTACGCGGGATTCGGGGGGTGTATTTAAAGGGTATTCGGGACTCGGAAGTGATGTACGCGGGATTCGGGGGTGTATTTAGAGGGTATTCGGGACTCGGAAGTGATGTACGCGGGATTCGGGGGTGTATTTAGAGGGTATTCAGGACTCAACAGTGTTGTACGCGAGATTCGGGGGTGTATTTAGAGGGTATTTTGGACTCAGCAGTGTTGTACGCGGGATTCTGGGGTGTATTTAGAGGGTATTCGGGACTCAGCAATGCTGTAAGCGGTATTCGGTGGTGTATTTAGAGGGTATTCGGGACTCAGTAATGCTGTACGCGGGATTCGGGGGTGTATTTAGAGAGTATTCGGGACAGCAGTCTTGAACGCGGTATTCGGGTGTCTATTTAGAGGGCATTCGTATACCGGCTTGTTTATGTGTGTGTTTCTGTTAAAATGTTCAGAGAATTTTCCAAGCAAAATGGTTAAATGTCGCCAAATATTTGTACAGTATAACCGACATCTTGTTGAATACAAATTATTATCAGGTTAAGAAACATTTTCTCCTGTACCACCGTGGGTGGTTCATATTTATAAATAAAATGATTGATTGAAAGTTCAGCCCGTGCAGGACACTGCTGCTGCGTTTCGGCGAGGCTTTCAGACATCCGTTTCAACTCCATAACAGGGAAATGAACTGTACATCAGTTAGGCCCCTCTTTCGACATTGACTTCGTATCAGGAAGAAGAAAGTCCCAAATCTCACGTTTAGATTCGATCGTGAAGTTCGTTCTCGGCCTAACGGTCTTGAACGAACCTCACGAGCGAATCTCACCGTGAGATTTAGGACTTTATCCTTCACTGGCACACGAATTGTTAAAATTAAAAAAATCTATCGTTTCGTTCAAAGAATATACGTACAATATCGTAAACGTTGAAAGAACTTTGATGGTGTCTTTTCATGCTCATTCGCCCATTCCAAAGCTTAACAGTTCTCTTCAAGAACACTACCATGCCAAAAGGGCCATTAACACCATCTTCAGGCAAATTGACATAAAGATATAAATCCTTACTTTTACTTACCAGACATGTCCGTAAAATGTTATATTTATGATTTGACCTAAATTTCCCTATAGCCTTAAGCAAATGATTTGCATGAAACGCTAAGTGTAAAGATATCTGATTAAGGAAAGCCTATAAATATACACAAATTATGGCCAAGGGTTGAATTGCTGTGTAGACAGTCTGCCATTTATGACCCTGTAAGGTTGTAAAGCCTTTGGCCATCACATTTGAAAAAAATGGAACGTTGAAAGCCTCGCGGTTACTTGAGACATATAGGTGCGGCTCCTTGGGTCGATAAAGTCGAGGTCTTAATTAGCCTGTCAATATTGCTGACTCAACAGAGTTCACACCTCGGTGTTAAAATATATGGCTTAATTGTACCAAGGTCAGAAAGTCATATTCAGATTACCAAGCACTCCGGTTCTTATCAAGCTGTCTGTAAATGATGGAACACGCTGGTTGGGGATCGTTAGATTAACATATGAATTTTTACACACATGTATCACTGCGTCAACGTCAGTGAATTTCTTTTAAAACACGCCATAATAGTATCGTCTTCATGATATGGATATGTAAAGTTATGTCTATATGTACTTTAGAGAAATCTATTTTTAGCCGATACTAGTTAGGGGAGGGCATTTGTGCTTATATTATCACTAAATCATGTTTTGGATTCACTCTCTATCTTTAATAACGAAATCGTATTATTTTTTGTTCAATCGTCGGTCTTGCACATTTCACTGACTGACATTGTTGGCGTTAAACCACATCATTTCATAGTTTTTCAGCTGGAATATTGCTGAGTGCGGCGTTAAACAACAAACAAACATCATATTTGTTTCACTCGCAAAAGGTAAAATTTGACGACGTCGTAGCAGGGAGATTATCTTAAATTGAATTATGATTATCAGCTGATCTTTACATTAGGAGGATGTATGACTATATGCCTGTTCAACTTGAAATGAAAAATCCTTGAAACGGATATCACTAAATGTGAAAAACCTTGAAACGGATATCACCAAATGTGAAAAACCATGAAACAGATATCATCAAATGTGAAAAACCATGAAACAGATATCATCAAATGTGAAAAACCATGAAACAGATATCATCAAATGTGAGCTGCACATATAACATAAGCATCGCCTATTTGACCTCAGAGTCTCCATAAAAATCACTTGATGAAAATATCGATATTAGAATTCTAAACCGAGTCAAAAGAAAAATAGGAAATTGAATTTGACAGTCAAAGAAAAATTGATTACGACATTTCAATACGCGTCGTTCTTCAATATCCGGTTTCTTGCGCATGCTCATTACAATAGAAAAAATATGTCTCTTCTTTTTATTAATTTAACCCAGTTTTGTTTGATCCTGACACAAGGGTTCGTATCACTGCCACCGTGGATTTGTCCTGAGTTTCGCAGGCCCTGGTCGAACAGTAATTGGGCAAAAATCAATGAACTTTCTCGGCTCCCAGTTAACTGTCAAAATAATAGCAAAACCTTTTCATGGTGGCAGATGAGTGAGGAATTAGTATCCATGGCGTATTTAGGGGCATAACGTGAATCCTGTTACTCGATGGGGGTGATTGAGATTAACTATGACAGCCCCGGGTTATGAAAGTCTATGGGCAAAGTACAATGGCGACAACATGAAAGCGCCGCACTTGCACGTGCATGCCTAATTATCAACCATAGAGGATTAACGATTTTTTGCATTCTTCCGACTGCAACGGGGATTTGGGATTTCTTTTGATGACATGAGACAGTGTTGTCCTAAAGGTTTGCCTATGAAGCTTGTTAATCAGATCGAGGCCGAAGGTTTCAGCTGATCGGAGTTTTAACTCGTTATGTAGGTCAAGGTCACGAGTTTTAGATACACGTAATAGAACATCGATTACATCACTAATAAGTTTAGAAATTGGCGTGATAACACGTAATATCCTTATCTGTGGACATGGGGATTTCTATATTTAAAAACACGAATTATGTAATATGTCTTAGCAATGTATGTGTACGGTTTGTCACAAACGTATGTGTGGTAAGTCAAAGTTAGAGAGAGATATATAGATGGAGATGGGGGCAGAGAATGGGGGGGGGGGGGGGGGCGCAAAGGGGAGAGCGGAAGTGTTGTTCATTCATAGACCCAAGCCAATTACCAAATGGTCTTTCCTCAGAGAATATAAAGTACATGTAAGTAGCGTTTATTTCAGAGTTATCCCCCTTCCCATTGCTGGATTGGCTGTTCATCGTCCACTTCCGGTGCACCAGTTTTGTGGACGGATTCTGTTGAAATAAGTAAAATAAAAAAGAGGATTTTATGCCAATAAACATGACAGTAGAGAATCGGCAAGTTTTGATTAACATACAGAAGACACAACTTCACGCTCCTGAGAGTCATCCTCGATATTTGTCATTACATATGGTCTGTATAATAAAGGCGATGACAGTAAGAAAAAATATAATTTCAGGGGACATCCTCGAAGTCTGTCTTGATATTCGTCAAGCTATAGAATCAAGAGTTACACGTACCATAAATGATCAGAGTTGACCTGGTCGGTGACTTGAGTTTACATTTTTAAAGGGGCACTGATCTAAAGCAATTTCCCGGGACTGGTTGTTGCCTTTGTTATTGTTTTTTCGCTCGAGTACCCGGATGATATAGCAGAAACCTAGACTAGTTGGCGACCTGTGCTGCGCAATTCGTAAGCGCATTTGTCACTTTTATTGATAGTATAAGGGCGTATGTTCACATCTAACAACAAAATGGAATACATTTTTGGAAATAATAAGGTATCTTTGTGGGTAGCATCGGTAATGGTGACGAACTTTTGATTTACACTATTTTGACTTGCAACACAAAATAAATATTTCTCCTGATCATTGCTTATTTTATCGTGTTTATATTTTTTACAGTCAAAATGTGCAAAATTTTCACTTAGGAAATTTATTAAAAGCCTGAATATTCAGTTATTTTACAAACTGACTTGAAAAAATGTCCATCTGTATCATTATGATAACGAATTCCAAAGATGATTATGTTTAATATAATCACCAAGGGACTGAAAATGTTACGATGAAAAGTACATTTCTATTTTGTTTGGCTTCTAATCCTACATAATAATCTATTGTGATGTTTATAGGCCCTTTTGGTCGCCTTAATCAGTTTTAGTCAATCTGTTAAAGAAATGGACAGATTTTTCAGTCAAAATGACTGAAATATTTACAGATTTTATAAATTGCCTGAGAGAATCACATTTTACAAATTGACTGTAATATATACACGCTAACAAAGGAAAAGACTGGTGAAAACAACGTCTATCGCGCATCGAAGAATTTCCCAACCAAGACGTAGAGGAACAAGAATGAATCTGTTCAAGGCTACAGCAAATGAAGGAAAACAAAATGAAAATATCATAATTACAACCAACCAAATTTATGTGTATGATATTAGGCAGCTTCCTTGTTCGAGGAATGTATCCGTGAATATCCACACAAAGGAACAATATCCCACACGTCTGCAGCTGTACAAAGAAACGTATTCGATGTCACGTGTCTCTGTAACAATCAAATATTTTTACAAATATTTATCATCCAAAACTGGCTCCCACAGTAGATATCGCTTGGATTAGATCAAGCGATATCTACACTGTAGATATCGCTGCAATGTAATTACATCACAATGCTTTGCAGACCATTGTGACGTCACTGGTTACCATGACGTCACAATCAAATGACATCACTAATGGCTCTGCTACTGAAGGTGTTAGCAGTACATTACTGTCTACAAATTGAAAAAGTGGGAAAAATGATGTTGGATGATAAATAAAATCTCACCCTCGTGTCTTTTGATATCAAATATATCAACACGAGTTGATAAAAGTGGAAAAATTCCGAGACTTCCGAGACACTCGGGTGAGATTCTCTATATATCGTTTCGGGATATTATAACCCGTGTTCGTGGGTCCTACTATGTAACGTTCGGGGACGCCGGGGAACGTCCGGGGGTGTCCGGAAACGTCCGGGAGGTGTCATCAGACGTCCGGAAATGTCCGGGAGGTTTCATCAGACGTCCGGAAATGTCCGGGAGGTGTCATCAGACGTCCGGAAACGTCCGGGAGGTTTCATCAGACGTCCGGGAATGTCCGGGAGGTTTCATCAGACGTCCGGAAATGTCCGGGAGGTTTCATCAGACGCCCGGGAGTTTAAAAATACAGTGGAGTCAATAAAACATGTCTTTCTCAGTTTGGTAAGATCGTGAGAATATCAACTGACGTACGTGTTTGCCACGTGCAGCGGCCAGAAACTTCCGGTTACTGGTACTTCCATTTTCTGAGGCCACGCATGAACTTTTGAAAAGGTCTTTGTTTCAGTATTACCGTATTCGACGTAATAAGCGCCCAGGGCGCTCTCAAAATTAGAAATAGGGAGCTCTTATTAGAATATTATTTTGGTGGGAAAAAAAAACAGATAAAAGATAAATTTCGCGGTTTATGCTGACGGCCTGAAATGTTTATGTACGACAGATATTTTTTTCCAGAATTTAATTGCCCATAATTAAGGGTGCATATAACACACGAGTGCGTATCATACGCGAATAAATAAGTCTTGTGTACATTGATCAATCGGAAGGGGTGCTAATTGCCAATATATTAGCAAATATCGCCGTGGGCGCTTATTAGAGCGGGGCGCTTATTACGTCGAATACGGTAGTTATGGAATAGTATTCAGAATATGACACTATAAAAGAACATTATTTTTGTTCCATAAGCAAATTTACATTGTATCCTTCAAAGCCTACGTTACCAATACCTCCTCAGTTCGAATAAGATAAAATCGTATTTGCTTTGCAGATTCACCATTTAAAAAGAATAGGGGTGTATGTAAATAAAATTGTATAATTAATACAAGAACACAATTATATAGAATACACTTAATTATTTAGTATCATTCTCCCGGACGACAAATGACAAATAGACACAAGTGTAGGGTTATACCAGGAAACGTGGATGACAACAAGGGAGTAGTAATCATATTATCGACGCAATCCGAAATCCAAAAATGCTTTCACTGCATGGATACTCTTTTATTTTTAAACTATAACAATCATATAACTATTTCCAAATGACGACATCCGATGAGCTTCTTATTGTCTTTTTGTTTAGGCTGAAGAATTTAATTAACATGCGCCCTTTGTCGAAATCTTTATAGATCACGGTTAACCAATCAGTGTTCAAAAATGAGTAAAACAATTATTGCCTCCAAGTTTATTCAGCTGTCCTTGCAGACGGTAGCCCAGTCTCTTGTCACGCTCAGTTGCGGTACGTATCATCCGGGTACTTACGAGGAAAAAACAATAACAAAGGCAACCACCAGTCCCGGGCAATTGCTTTAGATCAGTGCCCCTTTAAAAGTAATTTAGTTTAAGGTGAAGAGAAACGGGGTTTAACGTCGCGTTCAAGATTACTGCACTTTTATAAGCGACAGGCATGCACGTGTGTTTGTATTCGTAAGGACTAGTCAGAGATGTCATACATGGAGACCCCACTCACACAAAGTATAGCAGTATACTGACGCCGAGCCGACCAGTCTGGTGTACCCATAATGACAAGTAGGGCAACAACGAGTACAATTTCTTAACGTCTTTGGTATGACTCGGTCAGAGGCTCGAACCCCAACCTTCCACTCTCCGGAAAAACGCTCTATCCACTAGACCATGGAGGCGGTGGTGTACAGTTCTTGTTATAGGAAGAGTATACATGAACACGAACTCCACAGTCTGCCCTATCCGGCTATGAACAACGGCTCTCGCACCACCCTCAAAATTCCCCCAGATGGCCCCTCGTCTAAAAAGATGACCTAGGCAAAAGATGACCCCTGGTTGCAACCCGGCTGGCTGAACTTTGAAGCGCCTCGTCAATCTTCATGGACATCAAGTTCTTTTATTCTATTCAAGTCCCACCCAATCTGGTAGACGGGAGAAAATCTATTATTAATGGCAAACACCAGGCGTGATGCTGCCAGAATACTTCATCGAACTAACAGTAAAACGTTTTTTGATCACCCGAATGCGGGTCAGAAAAGAATAGGAATAGGATTTAGGGGGGGTGGGGGGGGGGCTGAGCATACTCCTACAGGGCTTGTAAAGCTATCCCTCCAGGTAACAGCACCTGCCCGAGGTAACGCGACCCATCCACGCGAGGTCATAGAAACCCCCCTCACCCCCCGCTATTCAATGAACCGTTATCCGAGCAGGGCCGCGTGTCACCCACGCGGACCCATTGAGTCCCTGGAACCGGTCAAGCGTGCTGGCTTGCCTCCCGACAAGGGTTGTTTGTTCTCCGCATTAGGGGGACGTTTCAAAAGAGACCGGGGGGGGGGGGGGGGGGGGGGGGGGGTGGGGGGGGGGCGTTGTGCGGCGGCACTGACACCAAACAAAGATCGGAAGGACGTGCTGTCGACCCGGGTACAGTAATTGCTATATTTACCTGCTCCCCCACGCGACAAGCAAGCCGGGTGGCGTTTTTATGGGTATAGATAGGAGGAATGACCCCGCGTTGCTGACACCTGTCCCAGGAATTCTTCCCATTTTAAGCCCTTCATACCGAATTTGATGAAAGTGTTAATCTCTCGTCACACATCTGGTGAATTCAACGAGTGCACCGCTGTTTCAGTAAACATGAGTTCAACAAATACAGAGACGTTTCACCCGTATCCACAGTTGGGCTGCACCAGATCAATTTATCAACTCTCATACATATACATGTACCAACGCAGCTGAATGTACCAAAAAGTGTGTTTGGGGGGTAATTTTACCGAAGAGGGAGTAAACATTTTTTATAATATTTTACATCAATTTTCAGACAGTAGAGATAAATTCCTTCAGATACAAAGTAATATCGGGTGCATCTCTTGAATTATGCCAACAGTGACATTTTTTCTGATTCCTTTGTTCAAAGAACTGATAAAAAATCCCAACATAACCTGGGCCCTTGACTAACATCTAGAAGATATCGTTCCGAAAAACAGTTGTTCAATTATCTTAATAGAAATAAAATAAAAAAGAGCCCAGAGAATCTCTTCATTTCCTGATACTGCAGTAATCTAACCTTGCCAAACATTATAGACTTGCGTGGGCTGTTTTTGATATATTTGTATCCGGGTCTGTAAGACTTGCCAAACATTATAGACTTGCATGGGCTGTTTTTGATATATTTGTATCAGGGTCTGTAAGACTTGCCAAACATTATAGACTTCCATGGGCTGTTTTTGATACATTTGTATCAGGGTCTGTAAGACTTGCCAAACATTATAGACTTGCATAGGCTGTTTTTATATATATTTGTATCAGGGTCTGTAAGACAGACTACCTGGGCCCGAACCTTGACAAACAGTAGACAAAGACATACACACTGTCAGCCTTATGTGACCTGCAACAGCTTATTTCAAGAAACTTGCATCTTCCACAAAAGTTCTTTCCCCTTTTAAAGTTATGGATGGGAAACTATTTTACGTTCAATAACTCAAACATACACATTTCACACACACAGAAAAACAGCATGAATTCACATTAAACAGAACCATCAAGTACAATTATCCCCCTACATAATATAGATCAAAGCAATGATATAAAATGTTGCATCAACGCCCAGAATACACTGATATCCCTGCCTCGACTAAATATATCGATGACTCTCGTCACACATCAACCATGCATACAGCTCTACACGGAGCGCACAGCGTGTGTGTGAATGGGACAGGGCGCGGGACTTGGAATATTCCAGAACATGACTGCGACGTATATTCCCTTAGATGACGCCGAGAAGTATACACACTCCTTCTCAATACAATGGAGGCCCGAGAGATTTGTCAAACTGCGTCTTTCTGAGATATACAGCCGCTATAGTTTGAATTTTGTTCGGCAACAAACAATCATTCTTTAATAGATCGCTTTGTTAAACGGAGCCCTGTACAAAAAAATATTCTATGAAATCTTTTATTACACAAAATAATTCTCCCTTGATGCTCTCCTGAGATAGAGTGAGGTAGAGACTGGTGGAATAGAGCTGGCTCGACTTGCTTTTCTATTATCTAGATTGATTTTGGTTTCATAAAATACATGGTGCACTGCTACAGAGTGGAACACTGGAATATTTACAGACAATCAGTGACAATGTAGTGCTGAATCATGCGATTTATGATATAGGTTACACATTTAAACCGTCAACATTTGTAAATGTATTCAATTTAACTAAACATTTACATGTGCAATATTTGTTATTGTGATTAATTTATTAATAAGATCTCAATATCACCTCACATTACTTGATTTGTTTTAAGCGGTTCGGTTTTGTTACATGTTTTTAATATTATTGGGAGGGTTAAGGCTGTTTAACGCCGCGCTCAGCAATATTCTAGTTACATCATTGAGAATAATCGAGTCCGGGCCAGTAGGCTACAGGTTAACCTTCGGGTCACGTTGACATGTATAACCAGCCTGTCGGCCGATTCTCATTTCAGTTTGGAAACTGGGGAATCTCATCAAGATCAGACCCGTTTCTCCATCTCTCTGAAGAGAGGTATATTGTATCCGAGTAAAACATCTGTTTATGGGACTTGGGAACTGGATATTCTCTGCCCAAATCTCAGTGAAGATCAACCCTCCAACATACCCCAAAACACCAGTCCGTTTTAACACTGCTCAAGGGGTCAGGGGCCTATTGGCCACCACTAAAGGACCTCTATGGCATTCACTCAATGGCCTTTTTTGGGGTGCCAATTGGCCTTCATGGTATCAACTCAAGAGTCTCTTTGACCTCAACAAATGAGCCACTATTTAAGGACATCTGAGGCATTCATTCATGGGCCTCCTAGGCTTCTACCCAGCAGCCTCTACTCAATGTCCTTTACTCAAGAGCCTCATGAGCCTCTATTAAGGGACCTCAACTCAGAGGCAACTACTCCAGGTCTACTTGGCCCTCAAGGCTCCACTTCAATTCTAGGGCTTCTTAAATCCCCACATAAGGGCCTCTAGTCAGAGGCCTCTTGGGTCTCTACAAAAAGAGCCTCTACTGATGGGCCTTTTGGGCCTCTAGATAAGGGCATCTATTCAGGGGCTCCTTAGTTTTCTACTGATGCGCCCGACACAAAAACCTCTACCCATGCATCAGACATAGATTTCTTTACATGGTGAGGCTTATGGGGTGATGTATTTTGAGATGTAGTTAGTCGCCTTTTACGGCAAGAATGGGTTGCTGAAGATCTATTCTATCCCAGATCTTCACAGGTCTTGAGATGTAGGGAAGAGCAGTGAGGTGTATGGTGAGGTATAGGGATGAAGTGAGTGAGTGAGTGAGTTGGGTTTTAACAGTATTCCAGTTATATCGCGGCGTGTCAGCTTAATGTGGGAGGAAGGCACGAAGTGATGCAGGTCTCTGCGAGATGTTAGTTTTGCATGGGACCCTTGAAGATCCGGGGTAGAATAGGTCTTCAGCAACCCATGCTTCCCATAAGAGGCGACTCCTTGTCGGAAGAGGCGACCAACGAGATCGGGTGGTAAGGATCGCTGACTCTGTTGATGCATGACATCGCATCCCAATTGCGTGGATCGATGCTCATGATGTCAGTCACTGGATTGTCTGGTCCAGACTCGATTATTTCCAGACCGCCGCCATATAGCTGGAATATTGCTGAGTGCGGAGTAAAGCAACCAACTATTAAACAACAAACAAACAAAACAAATCCCTGCCAAAAAACTTTGCGAAAAAGACCATCAATATACAGTTACTATAGATTTAGGCCCCATGAAGGCACCTGGAGTGTATAAGGAGGGGTTTGCCACACACATCAGGGCATTTCACAAGACATTTCATTACAAAGTTTCCCAAAGTTTCCCAAGTTTTGCGCCATGCCTCCCAAGAAGAGAGCAGCAAAGGAGGAGGGAAAATGTGGGGAGGCCAAGAAGAAGACCAACCGAGTCCCTGATGACCCGGAGGAGGAGCCAGAGGGTGCAGAGACCCAGCCAGAGCAGGACCATGAGCCTGATGCAGAGGATGAGGACGAGGATGAGTCTCCAGCTCTCCAGCGTATTGTGGAGTTCTATGAGGCCCATCCATACTTCTATAATCTGACACATGAGAAGTACCGCAACACCAAGCTGAAGGAGGCGGAACTGGCGGAGCTGGCTAAGGAGATAAAGTGGACTGTCAGTAGTGAAAGTAATCCTGGTACGTAGTTGGCAATATCAGTGCTTTGACAATTTCCTCATATCTGTAATTCTTAAATTACTGATTTGTATTGGGTTTTTTCATTGTCAATTGTAAAAGTCACATAACAAGTTCTTGAATTGATATAAATAATTAATATTCACTTGTATGTGACACCTGAAATTTCTTAGATTATTAATTTGTATTGCATTTTCAATTTCAGTTGTCCAGGTCACATGAAAAAATCCTGAATTGTGTAAATACATAATATTCATTTTCCTCTGACACCTTCCAAGTGATTTATTTTTATTTGCAGTGGAGAAGATCAAGAGAAGGTTCAAGAACCTTCGTAGTGCCTATTGCAAGCTCAAGAACCGGGCCGGATCAGCGGGGAAGTGGGGCCAAGCGTCCCGCAGGCTGACCAGCCGACAGGAGTGGAAGCTGCGGAACTTGGCCTTTCTGGAGGAGGTCATTCAGCCGCGCACCCAGGGACGGGGGCTGGGAAGGGTAGGCATTGGCATTGAATATGTTTGTGTGCAAATGAGACTCTTCTTTGTATTTATATTGTCAGACCCTGACAGTACATTTATTGAAGACCGCTATTTTAATGTGCATCTACTTGTCAGTCCTTGACAGAACATCCTGAGTGTTGCATTTACATAATATTCACCTTTTTCTGCCTCCTTTCATTTGTCACTTAAAAACTGTTCATGCTGATGCTTCAGGTAGCTGGCAAGGACGTGGACGAGGACGATGAAGCTGTGGAGGCGCGGGAGGACTTTGGGGCTCCCGACAATGAGGATGAGGACACAGGGGCTGAAGGTCGGAAGAGGGGAAACAGTGGTGACAGCCAAGACAGCGCTTCCAAGAGGAACAGAGACAGGGCCAGCAGCAGCAGCAGCAGCAGCAGCAGCAGCAGGAATAAGAAGGGCTCAAAGAGTACGCCCGATGTCATGGAGATCCTGATAAAGATGCTGCTGGAGAACCGGAGAAGGGGCCGGGTAACGGAGAAAAGGGTAAATGAGAACCTATTTCATGATAACCTAAACTGTACTTTGAAATGCCATGTGTCATGTCTTATGACTTTTGAAATTTGCATTGAAACAGTTTTCATCATTTTCCTTTTTGTTTTCTCCCTCCCCCCAGTTGGCAGAGTCCGCCACCAGGCAACCGGACGAGCGAGAGGCGTGGGGCAGCTGGCTCCAGACGGTGGTGTGCAACTGCCCAAAGGAGAAGTTCCGTCAGTTCCAGGCGGAATCCCTGGCCCTGTCCCAGCGCTATCAGCCAACAGATGAGGGGCAATGAACGAGTGGTCAGCAGTGTCCAGCTCCAGCTCCACCCCCAGCTCCACCTGCCATGTTCCCGCCCCACCCCGCGGCCTCCCAGTTCCCGGCCCAGGGCCAGTTGCAGCTTCCATCAGCAGAAATGCCTTAAAGTCACCCCTATGTTCAAGCACCAGCTCCTGCATCAGCTTGTCGTGGTGGCCCAGGGTGACACGCCGCAGGAGCCAGGGCTTCACCCACATCGTCCTTCTTCTTCTCTGCTGTCGGGCCTGCCGCTGTTCCTCGGGGATAAGGGCTGCAGTCGAGAAGTCTCGCTCTCAGCTACATCCGCAGGTATCCCAGCCCCAGCCGTTGAGGAACAACCAGCGCCATTTGTATATAACTTTGTCTACAATCTATAGGACAGATTATATTGTATGACATTATTTATGTAAATGTCTCGCATAACTTAATTTATGGCTATTGTACATCATTGTATATATGTTAATAACAATGTTTCATATTTTATGTACAAAGTGCGAGACGTTAATAAACAAATCTCTCCCTCTTCCTCCCTCTCTCTCTCTTTCTAATACATAGAAACCATGGTATATATATCATTTATCGGGTCTGCAAATAGTGTTCCCAACACTGAAAACCTTTCAAATAGGGGATGGTCAGTTTCAGGGCTAATAATAGACAGCTAAATGTGTCCTCTATAACGACATGAGGGATGTGCTTTATGATTATATATACTGAAAAGTGTTCAATGCGGTGACCACAACTTCTAACCACTCCTTTGCCCGATGTACATTAAAAATGAAATAAGCTCTAGGAATAGCACTCACTCGTGTCAAATTAAGCCACCCCTGGCAAAGAAATTAATAATGAATAAAATATTTGTAAGGGTGTATGATTGTATCACTATAATAAAGACTCAATGCAAAACAGAGCTATCCAAGAAAACAGTATGATATTGCGTGTGGCATTGAAGCTTGCATGTGAATTACAGAATCGGAGTTACCTCCCTTTGCCCAGTCTGGTTTGTCTGGGAAAGGATCTGTGCAACGTGAGTCATATCGCTCGTTTGTCTTCCCTGAGATGACCCTGACGTCTTTATATCAAATCAATGACAATTACTTGCATTGTATGAGACACAAGTCTTTTTGTTTTACGTAAATTTCCAGAAAGACATAGAAGCTATCAAATTACCAAACCACATGCCCGATACAACACGTGATTTATTCCAAAGCTGCTTACAGTTAGAAAATAAGTCATTGTAATTATCGAGCGATCAGTGTATCAGCAGACCTATGTTATGTGTTTTGAAATACAGCAAATATCATATTATTTGACTGTTGGTTTCTCTTTTCGTTTGAATGCGATATATTCACTGAATATCAAGGCCATATCATCGACCTTACTATTATTATTAGAAGACATATCATTAGAGATGAGAAGTGATTTTTATTGATTTGCTTTTTCTTTCTTTTGTGTATATATACATAAAAAGAAAGAAAAGGCAAATCAATAAAAATCACTTCTCATCTCTAATGATATGTCTTCTAAACATAAAAGTAATGAATTCGACATTATTTAAAACAAGTATACTTTAAATAACATCACATCAATACAAAAGTTAATCACACGCTTCACTCGAATGCGATATGTACGTTACATGAGGTTAACATTATACATAATTTCGAAACAAAACCATAACATGACTGAATTTCTTTTGACAAATAATTTAAATACTTCAAGCACTTTAAACCACAGAACGCAATTTACCTCCTCTGAGATTGTGAAATCAGTTGTAATCTTTCGAAACAAACAATGTGCACATTGTAGAAAAGCCGTCTCTAACAGCGACATGTTCATGTGAGCTTACGACTACGGTATCGATAAGAGTGGTTAATCGCTACCTGTATACGTCACCTGTTGCAAGTTCGCTGGGAATGTATAATAACTGAGTGTAACACTAGAAGAAAATGTTCCCAGGCTGTGTTGAAAACAGTCGTTTCAGCGTTATCGTGTCATCGACAGCAGGAAAATAATATAACTGTTGTCATGGGCACGCGTTGACATGGTATCAATAAATTATGTATTTCTTTTTTCAAATAACGCTAGGCGTTGTGATAATTATTTAATAGTTCGGTGCATATACGAAGATAACAAGTTAAGCAAGGTTGGTGTATAGATGTATGATAAGCAGTGTGTTGTCACTAATCTTTAGAACTGTAAGGATATATGAACTCCGAGTAGAACATTGACGTGTATAGTGCAAGGCTGTTTCGAAAGATGAGAAGTGTTTTCGCGATGTTTGTATCAGAATCTTGCTGAAAAATCACTACTTTTTAACAAAATGAAATGGTTAACAAAATAAAAAAGTTCGGTTTTTAAGTATAGTGTCCTTTTGGTATAAATATTGACTACCAACTACTGCTAAGACACATACTATATACAGGCTATATACCTACCCCTCACCCCCAACCCCCCACAACTCTCGCATATGGAATACACTAATAGTCAAGAACCAATAGGTTCGAACAGAATTGTTTGTTAAGAATCGTTTTCCCTCACGTCAAAGAAACTCCGACGAATTAATTACAGGTGAGTTATATTTGATAAAGAGCAGGTGCACCTCTCGCCAGATGCTGCCATTTATCACACTTCGCGACACAATTGACGTGTGACAGGTATGGGGGTGCAGTGTACAGTCAATCGGGAGTGCGCCCTTTGATGTTCCGGCCAATGTTGTTTTATTGATATGGAAATGCGTCGTTATCCTTTTATTTCTCGGCTATCAGCGATTCTATACTAATATGTGCAGCCGGCCTGTCATCTTAAACACCTCACGAAGAAATAAATGAAAAATGGCTTTCGTTTGTGGTTATCCTGAAAACAAACTCGAGCTTGTGTCAAGTAAAACTATAAGGTGAAATGTAAATGTTTAGGACACTCGTGGTTTTTTTAGGTATCAAAACGTTTCCGACAGCATACCTGAACATTGTTTGTTTGTGTTATTGCCGTTATTAGTATTCACAAATACCACAATTTAAAACCCAACATTGGATTTCTTTTAGTTTTCTTAACTTATATAATCTTTCATGTCGTAAATGTAACATTATATGAAAAATCACATATTTTTAACATCCAGTTTTCTCACATTATCGGCGACCCCTTCCCATCTCCTCTCGCATCCCCCGTATCCCTCAACCCCCCGACCCCTGCTTGTGCATCCCCATGGCAGGAACGACAGATGGCTGGTGTAGACACCGGCGTGAGAACTGGCCCGACGTCGCTGAAAAGGGATGGGGGAGGATTCACAGCTTAAACGACAAGTCTTCATATTATTTCCCCAGATAATTAATGTAAAACTAATTCACAAGGCGATGACATAGGTGTGTGTGTTGTTGTTGTTGTTGATGATGTTGTTGTCTTTTGGTCACGTAACCCGGAGGTCAGCTGTGTCTAATGTTCCAATGTACATTTATATACGGACTCAGTTTAAAAGTGAAACAAACCAAATATACATTATGACTACCGTCGACAATATCCTTGAATCCAGGACGTTCACGTACACCATAACACATGAGCTGATGTTCTGCTTCCTTAATGAAACAAAATATTAATTAGGGGTGTGGTGGATAGAAGAAAAATGTGTATCTGTAGCGTTGTGTGGGCAGGGGTTTAGCATGTACAAATTTGTCTCTAATAACCCCCCCCCCCCCCCCCCCCCCCCCTCCCCCCAACAGCTATTCGGACAAAGAAAAAAATGTGAAAGGGACGAGTGTGTGTGTGTGTGTGTGGGGGGGGGGGGGGTATAAAAAAAGATGCAGTGTTTTCAGGTTGGCAGCCATTACAATAGCAATCGATAGGATTGTTGTCACGCATTCGCGAAAGAAAGCAACAATCCGTCCTTTGTCTCACGCCAAGCCATCATTTTAGAGGGATTTCATGCATGTCAGCGAAAACACGTTCACGGTCGACCTTGACCGGTGAGTAGTCACACAATTAGAGTGAAGAGCGAATCAATTATGATCGAAACGTTGACCATTACAAAGCAAATAAAACAATAAAAAAAATACAATCCTTACTTTCCGTGTCATTATATTTTGCATGTCTTTGTTTGAATTGTGAGTAATCACTTCGGGTGTTCACAACTAACATCCCCGTCTTCCCTGGCATGATGAAGACTGCTGTTGCCAAAGAAAGAGATGTTGTAAACACAGGTTTGGCATGCTGTATCAAAGGATTACCCTTCAGACCCCGTAAAAAGACTTGAACTGTTTCCTCTTCCTTCGTCAAATATCACAAAATCCAGAAATAATCTCACGTTTGCAGCATCGGTCGACATGGGCTTCGTGGAGCATTAATTCAACACATTCGTAGAATTCACATGATCTAAATACCATTGCATTTTTTTAGTATTTTATATATACATAACATACATAAGGTATCTGATAAATTGTTATCATATAATAAATACCGATAAGAGAAATGTTTTGTAGTTTTAATAACTTCTTCATCAAGCCAAACAACGTTACGTCAATAGCCATGCGTGTGCGTTTATATGTAGCATATTACAAGCGTTTCTCTTCTATCTTAGCGTTCATTTTATACGTTTTATATATTCCTATGTTTGTAAAGATATGAACAAGTTTTCTCTCAAAATCACATACTGATTTGATACAATATTTCACCGAATTTCAGTAATTATATATGTATATGTATTAATTCAGACAGGCAAGATAAGACTTTGTGTTGAAAATGAAATATCAAATTCACTCTTCATTGAAAAGAATATAATTCACGCTTCTAACGTCATATTTCGCGGACACTGCGATTTACTGTGCATCTAGCGGTTTCTAGAAGATCAGAACTCGCTGAGTTTGACCTATAGCACGGCGGTTAACCGGCTAGTATTATTTGCCGTATCGTCATGACATAATTATAGAACCACGAAAGTAGGTTACAGATCTATGGCGGCCATATGCTACACCAGTTTGTTATGATAGTCAAGTCAAATGTCGAGGGAATATCATCATCCAGTTGTGAAATACAGGTGTTTTTTTGTGAAAGAAAACGATGAACACATTAATCATGAAATACATTGAAATGGATTGCCTATACTTATCCTCCATTGCCAGTGACCGAGATTTCACAACATTTACTATCCCTTAACCTTTGACATCTTGACGAATAATTCTAGATATCTCCCGAAGCGTGTCAGTCTGTTTCTCTATGGCTCAATCGTAAAATGCTTACAATAACAGCACGCCTCAACAACCTCTGTATAAGGCGCTCGCAGTGCGCATGTCAAACGGGGCAGGGCTACGGATAATCGAAGGACTTGACCGACGGGTTGTTGTTATTGTGAAGGACGCATGTATTTACACATCACATCTAATTTTAGATATTCCAAATATGGGAGTCATAGCCTCAGAGCAACGCCAGCCATTGGATGAAGCAGGTCATGTGACACGCACGGTGTTATGACGTAGACTTGAGTCAGCTGCAACAAATACTCGAGAAAAGACGCCATAGCTGCAGTAGTCGAGGCCAAGAGAACGAGAGAGCAAGCAAATATTTTAGCGGCGTTGAGGTCGAAGCGGCTCCGCAGAACGAAAAGATCTGGACAGAGGTATTGAAATTTGTGAATAGAAACGTACTGGATAGTTTAGTAACGTGTGTGAGTTTTCTATCTCAAGAACTTTCACCACTGAGGTTGACCGGCTTTGTTTCCGAGGGAGCGTCAGCAGCCATTTTGGAGTGAGTGTTTACTCGTCGTTTGACATTTCACATTTAGACTATACCTGTATGTCACAGGCCTTTGAATTATGAAGAACGAAATTAGAAGTGCAACGGATTTTCTTTCGAATCTGTTAAGATCTCGAAATGTGCCTGCGGATAGAATTGACTCTTTCCGCACCCATCTGCAAAATCTTCTGTGCAACCACTATCAAAATCACTGGTTCCCCGAGAAGCCCTTCAAAGGGAGTGGCTACAGGTGTATCAGAATTAATCACAAGATGGACCCTCTTGTAAAACGGGCAGCTGTGGACTGTGGAATGAACGAAGCAAACTTTCATACCCTCTTTCCTAGCGAACTCACGATGTGGGTTGATCCCAGAGAGGTTTCGTACCGCTTTGGTGAAAATGGCAGCATTGGGATGTTGTATGAAAGTGACTTGCCTCATGTTATTAGCCAGAAACACAAGGAAAAGCAGTCTCAGCGTCAACAGGAGTTAGTTGAAGCTAAACAACAGCAGCAGCAGCAACAACAACAGCAGCAACAACAACACTCGTCTCCAAGTCTACAAGCTGATCTCGAGTTCAATACGATTGGGTATTCGTGTAAAGACCAGCTTATGAATGTCTTGCCCATCAATGTGTCCAGGGACAGTTTGAAGCAACTGGCAGCATATGTTTAACAGATTCTGTCCCATGACTCGGGTCGGCTCACGAATCCTAGCCAAAGATTTCATCGGATCATCTGTAAATATCTCTGGACCACGACCACCCATCTCGTACAATGGACTTTGAATTCAGGAACATAGTTCAGTATTCATTCTATTTTTCAGTGAACTGTTTTGAAAAATGGCCGTAGTGAATTCTGAATGTAGTGCTAGATGAATGTATGTGCTAGACTGGCAGTGATAAAATCAAGGTATTTAATCCGTGAATGTGATGCTGGACCAACAGCCAATCTAGTGATGATGGATTTTAACTCAATTATGGAATCCTATGTAATTTAATCGTAATTCTACAGTGATTTTTGTTCCTTTCATTTGTTTCTTGAGTATGAATTCCCAAGATCTGAGTGAGTGGGTCGAAAATGTATGTATGGTAAGGTCAGGATGATTGAGTCTCTATGTATAGTTGTGATTGAGAAAGTTCCTGTTCAAAGAACGGGTTATTGTCTTTCATTGTTTTATTCCAACTCGCATCCTGATCTCCAAAACATGCCCGACCAAAGTTTGTGGATGTAAATTTGTTGTAAAGCAATCATCTGTACATGTACTCATACATTGTACAAAACATGTCTGTACTATGTGCAGATGTATCGTTTTTCATAAAATGAGAAAAAACAAAGAAGCAAGTGGAATAAATCTCAACTATTTATGATGCATATTTGAGGATTTGTGTTCTTAATAAGATGGAATAATATCATTTCCTTGAGACCATGAGTGTAGAAATATTAATTTCTACACCCATGGTCCTGTTGGATATTTACTTGGAGTAAATGGTAAATTGAAGACAAATTTACCCAACATGGAGTTTACCAACCAACGGCTCAGTACGGATATAGGCATTGAACGCCAGGAGTACAGAATTATTCTTTGGTTTATCAAATGGATGATCTGAGATACATTTAAATGTACATTTTCATTTACAATAATGTTTTGAAACTAAGAATCCTAGACTAGATCATCCATTTGGTATGTGTTTCTACCGTTTTGCGCCTCAAACCGCTCTGCTCTGCTCTTTTATTGAAATCTTGAAAAAAACTGTCAAAATTATCGAAATTGTTTTTGTATACTTGAAATCTTTGGGGCTACATCAGTATGAAACGAACACTTGTGACCTAGAACTTTGGAACTGGCCCGATATAGCACAGCTGGTTTATGCTGCGCGAAATGTTATTTTGAAACATTAGCGGGAACAGCTGTTGGGAGACTTGCGCCAAAACAGCAACAAAAGCAATTTAGTGTTTCCAGCTCACACCGCTCAGGATAAGCAGGTGCCGTTTTCACAGTAAGAGCTGATATGCGAGTACAACAGCAGTACTGTATTTGGTCATCGCCTCACTGACTCAACATTAGTAATACTTCTGCCTAGTAGTAAAGGAGGTGTTTCATACATATGGAGAGTATTTGTTGTAGTAATCCTACACTGCACAATAGAAAGGACAATAAGCTGAACGGTTAACCATACGTCCGCCATATTGCTGAAACATTGCCGATGCGACCTCAAATAATAACCCTGAACTCTGTTCTTACATTGCAGTGGTATGTTGAAATAGTTCAGGCAGTTGTTGCATATCCTTTAGCGGATAGACACCATAAGGTCCAATACAAAATATTTCACAGCTAGTTTTGAGCTTTCTGTGTAAAATGACTACAGTTTGAGAGAACAGTCCTAGATTTTCACTTGTGTCGGACTAACAGATTAGTAGAAATGTCTAACCCTGCTGAGTAAGGGATGGTCCGAGCTGTGCTTTTATTGTCAGCGTTTTTAGCAATCTTTCATGTCATAGATTAATCATAGATTAAACAGAAACAAACATTTGTCTCGAAAGGTATATCGAAGTAGTGTTACATCTGGCAAACCATGTATTCATTTATCTGTGACAAAACCGCACTACATCTGACATCTGTCAGTGTCAGGGATGACATCTTTAAGAGGGGTCACCACATACTATAACGTATGCTAATTAATGAAACCAAGAGTGGGGGATATTTTGCACAATAGGGAGGCTAATTAAGAGAATGGTGTAATTACACGAAACCCTAAAGATGAACGAGACCAATTCAAGAAAATAAACTTGAAATAATATACACAATTATGACTGGATGTTAAACATGCTAATACTCGTCAACTCAATACGGCTTTCTACGTTCTCTTGACTATTTGCGAGATCTGCAAAAGCTTGCTTTGCTGTTGGAATCTGTGTAACGGGATATGGTACACAATGTACATCTCGGTAGAAGATAACTTATTGACTCGCGTGACTGCTGCATAAACGCGTTCCAGTTAGCTACATGCCCGATTGTTCCATCACAAGCCACAGTCACAAATCTCAATCTCAAAATCTAAACAACACTGCCGACATTAAAACAAACAGTTTTTGACGTTCATTTCTAAACTGACTGGAACCGTCTCATTTTCATCACTCTATATCTCCATTCTAAATCCTGAAAATAACTCCCACGTGTGATGGAGTTGAGAAAGACCCAAGTTGTTTACGATCTTGCCTCTCAAGGATTCGCAACGTCCAAAATGGAAATTGCCCCAGACCTAATTCGTCATTGGATCCATTTGTGGGCGAGATCGACGCCCACATAAGTCATGAATCAGTGAATAGTGTGGCGTGTGGTTATTGATTTTGGAGTAGAATAAGGCTTGAACCCCTTGATTTGAGTGCGGACATGGTGATCATCTATACCGGTCACTGCATACTGATTGGCATTTCACTGAACACTGTGCAGATAACATGTATGGTAAATTCGGGTACTGCTTATGGCTGGCTTACTCTCGACGTGTATAACTTATGTTTCATTAAAATCGGAGAATGTTTCGTTGACCAAAATCCAGATTTGGGATGGATTTTGAAATAAAAGAGGCTAAAACATTTCCATAATCATAAGAGAGTCCGTTGTACGTTTTCGAGTACATCACAAGTATAGGTTAATGAATGACTATCAAATAGTGATGACACCAGGTGTTCGCGATAGACCTGTCAACAACAATAATATCGCGGAGCTTTTGACATACCTGTACATTTAATCGATAACTGTATTTCACCTAAGTTAATTCCAAATTTAAACAGGCACTAGACATGCTTTGGTAATATTGCTCAAATTTATACTTTAGTGTAGCAAACAAAAACTACTACTTTTGTCAAGAGATTCAGACCACATTTACAGTAAAGGATAGATAAAGATAATATAACATAGCCAAATACTATCAATGTTTGATTCGATCTGTATTACAAGAATGTGTTGATTATCCATTTAAAGTGTGCTCATTATTTTGTTGGAACATTTGTTAAGAGTTTAGTCCGACTGGAAATAGAAGGTATAGCCGAGATTAGAAATTAGTTTATCATCCAAATCTGGCTTCCACGGAGCTATCGCTGGTGTAAGATGAAGTTATACCTCCTGGGAGATATTGTTACAATGAAATTTGAATCACAATGCTTTGCAGACCATTGTGGCGTCATCGGTTACCCTGACGTCACATCAAATTACATCACTATCCTTTATGCTGCTGTATGTTAGCTGTATTTTTTACACTGACGACACTAGGTAATACTGTCTACAAAATAAAACTCTTGGATGCTTGGATGATAAATAGAATCTTACCCTCGTGTCATATCAACATGGGTCGATAAAAAGTTGAACTGCGATGCTGGCTGTGGAGTTAACAACTTTCATGGACGAGTGGTGATATATTTGATATCAAAAGACATTCAGGCGAGATTCTCTTACCACTCAGAGACGTTAAAGAACGCCCGATTTGATTATATACAATCAGTTAATCTGTAATGGCTGGTGGGTATTGGAGCATACAACCTTCAAATTGTGGCGTTCTTTAACTTGTTTTGAGTTTTGACGGAAATGTAGCAAAGTGTTAAGCGTTGATATTTGCATCATATTTACAAGTACAAATAACTCATTGTGTTACTTTCCCGTTCAACAACCATGTCCAGAACACGTCCAACCCCCAGCATAAACACGGGATCTAAGACAGTGACAAATGCATGTTCGTGTGAAACTCACATCTAATGTATAGCCATGTAAGGAGAAGGGAATGAAATTATTATTATTCTCGGAGTTATTGTAAAGCTTCTTAAACTGTTTTTAATTCATATATACAGTATCAAAAATAGTACAGCATCATACAGACATACCCGTGACCCTAGAACCCTTCTATACTGGACCCTGAACATACATACATGGGATTTATCACCATCACCACAAGTCGTTGATCATCACTCGCTGCATCATATGTCAAGACGTTCCTGTGACCCACACGTGACACAGGCACGTAATTATAGTGGCGTGACACAGCACACTGATGTCACAGCAGGGGTCGGGACACAATCGTGCCCCTGTGGCAATCACCGGGATTACTTGGTGGACTAGTAAGCGCCCAGTGACAGTGTCCATCATGCTTTAAAATAACGAGGTCATGTCAGTGACCATGTTTTCTGTACTTTATTTCAAAATGTTACCAATTAAATATACATATTCCATTTTAAGTTAGATCACCTTTAAGTCTCTGAAATTATTTTCTTTTGAAATCCTAACATATAATAGAAAAGAGCCAATAATCTCTTTACTTTCAGACTGAAGTGATGTAGACTTGCTAAAGAATTGTAGACTTGCTTGGGAAATTTGGAATGGCCTAGACGAGAGTTACTTAAACGTTTTAGGACGAAATACCATTGGGTCCAGTAACTCATATTTGCTATCATCAACGCATCGCTTTGTTAAATAGTCGTTATAAAGATTTATAACCTTTGAAACAATGTGAACATTCAAGAAATCTATATTGAACAATGGACTGCGTATGAAGTTTCTATGATTATCAAGCATTATAGTCACGTGACTGACGCCCGGTGACACGCTCAAACCACAATACGAAATATAATATTACCATTTGAATGCCTTTCAACACATCTGCTGTGATGGAGCGATATGTACCATTTACTGTGAACCGTTAAGTATATATTATATATTGACTGTTCAGTATATATCACTGTGTTTGTCATGGTTGTGACATTTGTTTGGTAGGTTCGATCTCAGGAAATTTGGTGATGTGAATGAGTGGATGTTGTTTTTATGCCACAAACAACGCTATTCGAGCAATGTCGTGGCGATCTGTGCTTTTTTTTCCTCTTTTTTTTACGCCGCACTCAGCAATATTCCATCTATATGATCACGGTCGGTAAATAATTGACTCTGGACCAGACAATCCAGTTATTGACATCATGAGCATCGATCCACGCAATTGGGATACGATGACATGCATCAACCAAGTCAGCGATCCTGACCACCCGATCCCGTTAGTCGCCTCTTACAACAAGCATAGTCGTCTGTTACGGCAAGCGTGGGTTACTGAAGACCTATTCAACCCCGGATCTTCGCGGCTGTCTGTGCATATTCGACTCTGGAACAGGCAAACCGGTTGTTGATAGCATGAACGACATTCAACGCCATCAGGGTACGATGCCACACGGCAAGCTAACTCACCCAGCCTCATCAACCGATCCTCAAGGTTGGAGATATTGGGGACGTCATCAGACATGGATGGAGTCTTAAACTGCTATTGGTAGTCTGGAGTGGCGTATAAACACAAATATTTTGGACACTATAACGACATACTCTCATTTGACTTGAAGTGTGTATCGTTTACAACATACATAATACATACTGATGTATGTTTGTTTATTTGTTTGTTTGTTTTGTTTTTTGTTTACTTGTTTGTTTGTTTGTTTACTTGTTTGTTGTTTAACGCCGCACTTAGCAATATTCCAGCTATATGACGGCAGTATGTAAAAAAAAGAGTGTGGACCAGACAATCCAGATATTGACATCATGAGCATCGATCCACGCAATTGGGATACGATAACATGCATCCACCAAGTCAGCGTTTCTGACCACCCGATTCCGTTATACTGATAGAAACAAGCAAGGGAACACACACAATAGCTGTTATGATATATTTGCTTCTGAGTTCAATATACACACTTCAATGAACAACACAAGAAGAGACAATGAAATATTGTGCCAATCAATTGTCAACCAATCTCCGGTCAATGTCAAGGCATATGTACATACACGTTGGTCGTGTCAAACAAATGCCATGTGTATACGTTTCCGTTCTTATTCCCGTAAGTATACATACATTTCTATTTTATTATACCAGCTGACCGTTGTTGTCACTATACAGTAAACTACGGTTATAACGAACACGCTTATAACGAACTGACCAATATAACGAACTTATTTTTTAGTCCCGGCCATTTGTTGTATATATGCTGTATATATGCTTATAACGAACTACGGTTGTAACGAACTAAAATAAGTGGTCCCTTTGAGTTCGTTATAACCGTAGTTTACTGTAAACCTATGAATGAACCTATGACTCCTACTGACCAGCTCGCCTTCTTAATGCAATGCGATGAATTATCGGCAAGCCTTGCCGCTTTAGTGAACCGGATGTTTCAGCGTAGAAAGCATTTTACAATAACTAGTAATATGCCATTGGACAGGGCGCACGTCGCCCGTCTCGCATTGCTATGACTGTTGCACATGTAGTTGTATCCATCTATTTTATTTACCTATATCTATCCAATCATTTACTTAAGGCGGGATACATGTCACGCACACGTTTTACATCGTTTATTTTAAATGTATATATATTTTCTTTTTTTCTTTATTTTTCTTTTTTTATTTTTATTTTTTTTTTAACATTTATGTTTTTAGCACACTATGTGCTTTTATTTATACTTATGAGATATTTGATGTCCCATAGGCCATATCGGCCGGATGATATACAATAATTGTTTTTAACTGTTTGACCTTATGTATGTATATCATGCGACACCTTAATAAAATATTTTCTTCTTCTTCTTCTTCTTCTTCTTCTTCTTCTTATGTAAGTAATAACGGTAACCGGAGTTCTGACTTCTGGTGCACTTAAGCATATACTATAGAGTTTTAGCGCCCGTAACGGGCAAAAACAACTTTGCAATCAGTTCGGCTAATTAGAGAAGTCTAGTTGTACCTTTAGACACCTTTGTTTACTTGCACCTTTGTGAGAAGGATTTTTTGTGCGTATTTGAATTTTTCCTGACCTTCTTTGGATGACGTTGATAGCTTTATAAGCGCTGACTTCCCCTCTAGATGAACGTACGGCACGTTTCACGCCTAATTGTGAAAACAGCCACGTCAAACAAGGACACGCATTTACGTAATGGTTAAACTTTATTGCAAGGACAGTGTTTAGGAGAAAATAACCAAAATATAAACAGCTGGAGGATGTAGTAAGAATGAGATCAATGTTCAAATAATGAACAGCATTTTGGTTTCAATCACGTGTACGGGTGTTGCTCCACATTTTACTACAGCGTCAGCAGTTTCCGCGCCATCACCAACATCATCATCTTCATCGCAGTGGTAGTTTATTGTCTCAGCTAAACATGTCTCACCTCGGAACATCCTAAGTCCCTCTGTCCACCCGTCCATCCTTTTATTTACATATACAGTAAACGACGGTTATAACGAACACGCTTATAACGAACTAACGGATATAACGAACTAACTTTTCAGCCCCGACTATATGCTGTAGTTATTCTGGATATATGCTTATAACGAATTACGGTTATAACGAACTAAAACTAGTTGTTCCTTGAGTTCGTTATAACCGTAGTTTACTGTATAACGATAAAAGTGAAAACAACGAATTAAAGAAAATACACCATGTCATCTAAAGTTAGTTGTATATTTCTTTCTCTCCTATTTCATACTGCAACGCTGCAGGGATAAAAAAGACTATACAATCTGCAAACTAATATAATTATCTTAGAGTTTGTCATGTGCTGTTCACTGTTATACTGCACTTGTGGATTATAGGCTTGTTGGGGCTCCTCTCCCAGGAAAGTTCATTCATCTTCTGAGGGATGAAAAAATTAGAACCCCGGCGGAAGAAAAAACACCTCTACAAACACAAAAGCTATTCCTATCTACACACCTATTCAAGATCTACAGCAGAAGATATTCCTTGGCGAGTTGCCAACCCCTCTTCAGATGTCTCGTGTTCAAATCCAATAGATACGGCCTGTCGGCGGATACGAGACTCTCGCTGCTTCAATATTTGTACCAGGACTAATTCTTATGTGCCAGACAATCCCTCGTTTGCTTTCGCTAGGTGGAAACAACAATCGACAATTATTCGCCAAGCCGAAAGTTGGCTCAGTTCACAAGCGAACGAGCATTGGTCGTGGATTTAACAGCGCGTTTACGGGGATGAATTCCAATTGGGTTGGGTTGTGAGTCCCATCGTGGACGAAATGTTCGATTTCTGGTGAGTTCATCACCGAGAGCCTTACTTTCTCCCATACTGTCAACATTTGCAATGAAGGCGGAGCATCAATGCCTCCTCCTTGGGACTCAGAATATCACAAGCTGGTCAATTAAAGTAATAAGGAAATCTCTTACGAACGCAGTGCTATTCAAAACAATCACGTTTGAAATTGGTATTTACTTTTCAAGATCTTCCAGATTTGAAATCGGTTCCCTTAATTCGTTGAGTGAAATGTTGCCTTGACCCATATGAAAAAAAGAAAGCGTGACGTTTGATACACGATTCGATTACCCTTTCACATCCTTTCTTATTTGTTAGCAAATACCCACGTGACATACACCAATAACGCCTTTGCAATCAGCCTGACGCTCTTTGAATGAGTACGTGACATAGAAAGGTGTGTTGTGTTGGATGAGAGAGGTTTGGTCTTAATAACAATTGTAAGTCTGGTGTATAATCATGTTTGGAGACACTTTGGACATACAAACGAATCTTATTACCGCATGAGTGGGCATTATGTATGTTACGCTTCCTCCACCCATAATTAATAGCGCTGCTCTTAACGCACTTGAACGTTGTACGACGCTATATTATAAGAGGCTGTTCCGAACAGTGGTCGCGTTTTTTATGTTTTTAGATTTCAACAAAGGTCAAGTTTGTCGATCGTGGGAAAGACATTAGACAGAAGTTATTCATTCTGTGGGTTGAGGACGAGCAGTGTGTATCTCTGACAATAGTAACATATCATTCACATGATTGTGAAAACGGAACTCCTTTGTAAAATCCATTTTCTGCCAAAACATCAATTATTTTGTTTACATACTCTGCAATGGCCTTTAGGAATGCAGCGTCGAGAATGGGTAACCCAGTTACAGTCGTCAGATTTCTGTATTGGATTTAGAGGTTTCAAATGTCCACGCCGACAACACAGCCACATGTAAGTGAAGAGATCGATTTGATTAAAATAAGTGTATTGGGAGTATTGAGTTTCTTTGTTTGTTTGTTGTTTAACGCCGCACCCAGCAATATTCCAGCTATATGATGGCGGTCTGTAAATAATCAAGTCTGGACCAGAAACTCAATTGATTGACATCATGAGCATGGATCCACGCAATTGGGATATGATGAAATGCACCAACCAAATCACCGAACCTGACCACCCGATCCTGTTAGTCGCCTCTTACGACAAGCGTAGTCGCCCTTTACGGCAAGCATGGTTTGCTGAAGACCTATTCTACCCCGGATCTTCACGGGTGAGTATCGAGTTACTATAGTTGATGTGCTTAGGGAGAGATGTTCTATTCATCGGCTTGCTATTACTGACTATAAGATATGTGTTTTTTCGCTTGCACCCATTTTTACCCCTTCCCGCGACAACCCATTCCCTCAAAACATCTGTTTTTCTTCTAGGATATACACAAGATATGTTTGATATTAAAAACAGAAAAAAACGACCGACTTTTATGAACCCGTGTTTACCTAAAGAGCCAGGGAAAAGAAAGTATACACTAGAAATTTGGATGTGACCACAAATTACAAATTTATCAAAATGATACAAGGCCGAAAACAGTCACTGAAAACTGAAGGTTCAAAGGGCAGACATGATAGTGAGTGAGTGAGTGAGTTGGGTTTAACACCGCTTTTAACAGTATTCCAGTTATATCACGGCGTGTCAGCTTAATGTGGGAGGAAAGCCCGAAGTGATGCAGGTCTCAGACGTTTACCACTTCGGTGAAACCAACGAGCACGGGTATGGTGCTGACAAACCTAGGAACCTAATCAGGGCGAACCGGGATTCGAACCCACAATCATAGGTGTCTGGCGTGCCCAAGGGACGCAACTCTGCACAGCGAATCGCGGCGCCTCAGACGACTGGGCTGCCCGTGCCCCCTCTCCTGTATGTATGTCGCTTGGAGTGGTTATATATACTACATGGTGGCCATGTTTATACACTGTCCTCTCAGTTTATGTTACTGTCGACAACCTCTGTGGTCTAGTGGATAGAGCGTCTGCCTGGAGAGCGGAAGGTCAGTGGTTCGATCCCCGGCTGCTTCATACCAATGGTACTTATTGTTACCCTGCCTGTTGTTTGGTATTAAGTGGACTGGTCGGTTCGGAGTCAGTATTAAGTTCACCTTACCACGTAAACGTCATGTGATATTGAGAACAAATTGGCGTCAAGGAAAACAAGAAAATGACATGCAAATCCTCATACGGAAGTTTTCATTCTAGTTTTCGTTTCGTATGTTTTACGTTAGTTTCAATTTTACATAGGTCGGCACAAACAAAGCGCATCGTTAGTTTCTATCACGCGGCGTGCGTGACTGTCATAGTATAGTCACGTCATGGGTTTCTGAAAATATTTCCGCATACCGTATGTATGCTACTGTATTTATTCCTTTTTTGAGACGTTAATACGTTTTAGTGACATACTGAGAATCAAACCGCAGCCATGCTTGAATATCTAATACCACCAGAATACAAATATTCAGTGGGTTTTATAAAAAGTCGGAGCCAGGTCCTAAGAACCAGGATACGAACAGGAATTCAAAGGCTTTTCGATTTTCGATGTGGTATTAATAGACGTATTGCATCTTCTCCACGGGCTATTTCGTTTAAAAACACAGGGAACTGTATTATGGAATGTTATTAACGTATGTCAAATCTGAGCCCAAACTATTTCCCTTCATTTTGCATAGAATAGTCGATAAAGCCAATATAATCATAACTGCTATACGTGCGACACTCGTAGCGCAGAGGTCTCTTCGTGGAACGCCCGGAATGGTCTGATTAACACTAGATGTCCTCGCCTAGGGTCTTAGAAACAGGGAGTCTGTATACGGCTTACTTATACCCCCTGTTAGAAGCAAGGTAACCTTTAAATGTAAATGTGTAATTTAACGATATTGTAATTAAACTTTCAACGTATTATACAGGTATTATTTACTGACATTGTTCCAGTAATACACATTAAATGCATCCATTAAGTCTTGGCGTTTGTCATGTGATTTCCCTATTAAGATGTATTGATGTCCCGGATAGGAAATAGGACTAGTATGGAGGTCCTAATGGTTAAGGCGTTTGTACGCGATACCTATATGCCCGGGTTCTATTCCAACCATATGTTTAAACCCCATATGTTTAAACCCCTACCTCACCATAGGATTTTTCAAATATGATATATTATTAACGACGGCTTATACCCAAACGAGAATGATGATCCCACATTTTAAGTAAGCAAAAACTCTATTTTAATTTCTGCATTTGAATTATCCTTACTCCGACTTAATTTCCTGATAAACGAATGATTGATACTTGTTGAGACCTCATTTTGTATGTGGGCATTCCAAAATGTAAGCACCCGGAAAGCGGGGGGTCCAGATTCACGAGGTTCGTCTGTATACCTATATCGATTTCGTGTGGATTCCGGGTTAGTTTCCAAGCATCACATGGTTGAAAGGGGCGACCTCCAGGATCGGATGGTCAGACTCGTTGACTTGGTTCATTGTGTGTCATCGATCCCGACTGTGTGGAACATCATCGCTCATGATCACTGGTTTGCCTGGTCCAGACTCACATATTTACAGGCTGACGTCATAAAGATGGTATGTTGATGAGTACGGCGTTAAACAATAAACAAACAAACAACAAACAAATGTGCCGATGAGCTGCGAAACGCCCAATGCGGTGAATACAGAACTGACTTACATTGCCCTTGGTTCAGAGTGCGAGTTGATGGACGGACACATTGACAAGATGACGACGCTGTGTGCACAGGGAGGGGTTCCTAGATGGGTGTCGTGCATGGCACTTTGTTTGTGAGGGTATAAGGCATTATATTCAAATTCACAATTTCTATCACATTCCGCAAACGGTCTGGCAGGATATTTTCTTTGCCGTTTCGAATTTTACAAACAAACAACACGATGCACGAATGTGTCTGAACAATGAGGCTAACGTCTTCATCTCCAAGATTCCTGCTTGCGTTAGCCATGCAAGTGACATATTTTTATAAATTTTGTATGACATTATTCATGTTATAATGTCTTTGATAACTTCATGGGTGGTTTTTGTATATCATTTTTTTATGTTCTTAACAAAGTTTTCAATTATATTTGAAACCATTTCTCTCTCTCTCTCTCTCTCTCTCTCTCTCTCTCTCTCTCTCTCTCTCTCTCTCTCTCTCTCTCTCTCAACCACAAAATATGCGACGCACGTGTTATCTACTTGGACACAACAAACTACCATTAACCCCGGGGTTTACTGTTATGACCGAGGGTCAGGGAGGGGTTTGACGGGGGAGGGGTCGCTAGTGCTCCAGCAGCCGTCATACATCACTCACATGAAAGTAAGGGTGCACGCCACGGACTGAGGGGGAGTTTTATAGGGACCGTGTGCAGGAATGTAGTTATAGATTCGCTGAGAATGGAATATGACACAGCTTCCAGGAGCATGTTTCGGATCACGCTTGCATCTGTTGATTTAGTTTTACAGGAATTGTCCCTCGCGCATGCGTGGCTTGTTTGACGCATTGTTTGACAATTGTGATGCTTCGCGATTCAATCCCGCCTACCTTAAATCCTTGAAAAAACGTTTGGTTTTTTTAATCGGAAGGTGCCTTGGTCCGTCGTTTTCACAGAGGCGTTTGCACCAGGGTTTTTTAAGTTTGTCCCTTCGCGACTGTTTTCCAAGTCCCATTTGACCAAGCGCTTGTTCAAGACATGTGCTTATTTCTTCCGTTGCTTCGGTACACCAAGCGTTTCTTCAGGGCAACCATATATTCTTTGATTCATGGTATGTTCGTATAAACACTAACGGTAGTATAAAGAGGAATGTATCAATCGTTTCGTTGAATAATATTTCACACTTGCTTTGGTTCTCTTAAACTCATATCAACACACTAATTATTCTGTCATACAGATCCAGAAAGAAAAGAAATATCCGACAATCACAAACAACTGAGGCAAGTCTAGATTTCTTCAGCTGAAGTTAAGGGATGCTCTAGGCGCCTTTCTATTTTACATTAAATGATGATTTAGCAAAACAAATATACAAAAAAATGTAAGTCTACAACTAACCTATATCTTCTGACACTTCCATCTCTTACCCTTCAGCCTTACGGCCTTGTATAGCCATCAACCAAGCTTGACGTTGCTCGGGCTGTCAACTCTGCCCAGACTGCTTTTCTGAAGTCTTTATGTGCCACAATTTACATTTACTGTTTCTTATTAAATACCACTGTGGATATCGGGGATTAATCTGACAGGTACAGGATTTAAATAAAATACCGTACAGAGTTTCGTAAAACAAAAATGCCTCTCACAAAAATGGTCGACTAGATGTTCGCGCTAATAGGATGTCCTAGTCAATCAAACAACACTTTTATGTCTGCCATTTCAATATTATATATATATATTTATCAGTTTATGTTAAATCTATCTACACAGCGACAATATCTCAGTTTCCAACAAGGGAGCGGTGGGGTAGCCCAATGGTTAAACTGTTTGCTTGTCACGATGCAGAGGGTCGGGGTTCGATTTCCCACGTTTTCACTATGTTAATCCCATTTCTATCGTCCTTTGTTGTGATATGGCAGATTATGGCTAACAGCGGCGTTAAATCGTACTCACTTATACTAAACACAGTGTTTAGAACTTGAATTGACACCAAAGCTGGCATAGCCTGGCTTAAAACACCCACACTTAGCACTAAATCCACATTCTCAACCCACCGTCTCATACTGCTGTTTGAATTAAAACTAACAGACATCCAATACAAATCCTATCATCATTCTCCTGTTTACAACGTGTATGTGCTCAGCTCTGCTCTTATATTCGTGGAACGATCGCTCAAGTTTCAAAACCTCATTCCTCAAATAATGGCTTTAATATATAAACGCAATGGACATCAGACAGTCGACACCCCCTTAAACCGCAGTCACAATGGCAACTACTGCCATCAGTCATGTCATAGTGGTAGACAATTTCAGCAATTAACTTTTGTGTACACGTGGTTAATGGAGGACATTGTTAGCTTACGCACATATAAGACGCGATAATTACGTCTCCGACAGAGCTTGTATAGAAAGATGTCAATACATACATGGCCTTTCAAAACAAACAAGACTGAGAAGGTCTGAAAGTCGATATACAAGCTTCTTCAAGTCTCAAAGACCTTCGTATAACCCAAACAGCACGGGGAACCCACATCGTGGTCTTATAAACAGTAAGTTACGGAACAGAGTTGCCTCCCTTTTCCGTTAAAGAATCCGCTGATCGTTTGTTCCAATCCAAGTTTGTCAGCAAGTGGATTTCACCATAGTAATAAACGATAACGCCATTTTTGGCATTTCGCCTTAATTGCGCTAATGCACCGAGAGACATAGCATATGTGTTTCTTGTTAAAGAAAAATGCTAATATGTTGACACATGATTTCATGAATGTTTCTAACCCTGATATTATTTAATATTTACAGGTGCAAAGTAGCAGCAACAATATACAGTAAACTACGGTTATAACGAACACGCTTATAACGAACTGACGGATATAACGAACTTACTTTTTGGCCCCGACTACTTGCTGTAGTCATGCTGTATATGTACTTATAACGAATTACGGTTATAACGAACTAAAATTAGTAGTCCCTATGAGTTCGTTATAACCGTAGTTTACTGTACATGGTCATTGTCAGTATCATTTTACTATATGTAATTAAAAGGATCCTTTAATATAGTACCTGTGGCAGTGGCAGTGACCTTATATAGATAGCTGTTAATTTCTTGCGGTACAGGCCCCTGTGATATTTTAGGACTGTCACACAACATTCATGAGGTCAATGTGTCTTAGTTGTAAGAGCCGTGAGGATCCGGGGTAGAATAGGTCTGCAGTAACCCATGCTTGCCGTAAAGGTGATTAAGCTTGTCGTACGAGGCGGCTAACGGGATCGGGTGGTCAGAATCGCTGACATGGTTGAAACAAGACATCGATCCCAATTGCGTTGATCGATGCTCATGATATCAATCACTGGGTTGACTGGTACAGACTCGATTGTTTACAGACTGCCGTCATGTAGCTGAGAGATTGCGTGCGGCGTTAAACAACCAACCAACCAAATCTTACATGTGAAGCACTAGTTTATGTGCTACCCCGTCGAACCCAGTAAGACATGCCGCGGTACTCCTTCACCTGGTCACCTGCATTGGGAAGTCGCCCCATCAATCGGCCACAGCTCCAAGACACGGAGACTAATGGACGGAATAGAAAACCTGGGTCAAGCCACTGGTCACTGGGAATTTATGCGACACGGCTGAAATGTAAACGCCAGGTGTTGACTGCAGCTTATGTCGTCAGTGTGGGCCAATAATGGCTGTATTACCCACAGGGAGTAGTTTCATTGATTGTATGTTATAGAGAATCTGCTCGTTCTGATGTTAATTATAGTTGTGAGGGCAGTGATCAGGACTTCATAATGATGATATTGGTTGGAGTAAGCAAGGCGATGTTTAGTTATAATAACTAAACGTGGGAGGAGGATGGTTGTGGTGATGCTGAAGAAAAATGTCAGCGTTGTTGTTGTTGTCGTTGCTGCTGTTGTTGCTGTTGTTGTTCGGGGCTAAAATGGAGCATGGCAGTGATGGTATTAAAGATGGTGGTGGTTGTGATGATGATGGTTGTGGTAGAGGAGATGATGATGGTGGTGGTGGTGGTGGTGGTAATGACGATGGTGGGGTGGGGTGTGTGTGTGTGTGGGGGGGGGGGGGGGGGTTGGTGATGATTCTGATGGTGGTGGTGATGATGATGGTGGTGGTGGTAATGACGATGGTAGTGGTGGTGATGACAATGGTGGGGGTGGTGATGATGATGATGGTTGTGGTAGAGGAGATGATGATGATGGTGGTGGTAATGACGATGGTGGTGGTGGTTGTGGTGGTGATGATGATGGTGGGGGGGGGTGGTGGTGGCAATGACGATGGTGGGGTGGTGGTGGCAATGACGATGGTGGGGTGGTGGTGGTGATGATGATGATGGTGGTGATGATGATGATGATGATGGTGGTGGTGGTGGTGGCAATGATGATGATGGTGGTGGCAATGACGATGATGATAGCGGGTACGATGATGATGACAGGTTAGTACTAAGAGGTTGGTTGTTAAATGTGACGGGTAACAAAGTACAATATACATCAATTGACAAAGACAGTGTACGTAAATAAAAACAAACATGTCACATAGCCTGATGGCGTTGTCTGTAGATATAATCTATATGCTATAAAAAGAACTAAACACTTCAGCATAATGCTAGCTCTGACGTCTTTACCCCCAGCTGAGGAAAACACTCGAAAACGAGGCTGATAAGACCGACAATGACACTTTTGTTCAAACACGGCCCACAGGTAATTGGGGAAACAATTAACTGATTATCGATATCCATTTACTTCTTTGATACTCAGCGATCAATATTTGGATATAATTAGGTCTCATTTGAACCATCCAATATTAATCATATCCAAAGTCAACAATCGCGAGTATGTAATGATATAGTCATATCAACAAAAAATATATAGAAATTTATTTTGCTTTCAATGACCTTTGAACTTATTTCATTTATTTAGACTTATTTAATCCCTATTTATGACTATTCGATACGATACTAACTATTCCATGACTTTGTCACAATGACATATGACAGTTTGTTTAATACCTATTCATTTCACAGTAATGGCCACCCTAATCCCGACACCAAATCGTTTTGTCACGATTAACAATGTCTCAGTGATCACAGAGGAATTCATTTTGATTGTATTTAAACTTCAACATTGATTAATTTCTCATTTATCACAGATCATTTCAAAATTATTCAATATCTATTTCGCGGAATCAACACACATGAAAGAAACCAGTCTACGCTTCAGCCATCACTGTCGGTATGTATGACACAAAGCCTTTCGAAGACCCGGCATAAATCGACAACATATCCGGGAAAGTATTCGATCTGCTTTGAAACGTCTTCCTTCCGACCCTGTGAATCATTACGACTGATAACCGTAAACTTTATCTCGCCCATGACACAGAAATCCATACGCTTTGGTCACACACGAATGTAGTGCTCACTGGGTAAGATAAACAGGCAATATTTGACATTTACAAAATCAATTGCGATTAAATTACACCAAGAGCGTTGAGTAAGATCTGCGACAGACTTATAGGTCCCTGTGTGTAGTATTTCACTACATAGTTTATCTTGTTTAGGAAGGTCAAAGTAAATGTGGGCAATTACTGGCGGCACAGTTTCTGTGTGTACCATTTGAAAGGGATCATGTTTCCAATTGTCGACGTGGTTGCTGCGCGTACTAAGCGGTGTGTCGAGTAACCGTTGACGGCTGGTAAATATTGTACTTGGAAATGAATTAACCTATTTATACAGGTAAATAAAATGTCATGATGTACGGCTATGAAGGTAAATAAATATATCGTTGTACTTTTGAAGTAAATATATGTTGTTGTGAAAGTTACTACTACTACTACTACTACTACTACTACTACTACTACTACTACTACTACTACTACTACTACCACCACTTCTTCTTCTTCTATTAATACTTACCACTACTACCACTACTACTACTACTACTACTACTACTACTACTACTACTACTACTACCACCACCACCACCACTACTACTACTAACACAACTACCACTACTACTGCTTTGTTTACCATTACCGCCTCTATCCCTGCGTCTTCTACAACAACAAGAAGCAACAATATACAACAAAGCTGTTACTGCGTACCGCAGCTCACAACGACGGCCATAATAACGCCGGCGGTAGAGGTCCGCGCCACTGTCTACATACGATCTACCTTTGGGACACCAGTAAAGCGTTTATTGAAGAGGTTGACGAGAGTATATAGATATCAATATCCCGTTGCCACTTTGTATCGGGAGGGTGTGGGGTGTGTGTGTGTGTGTGTGTGTGTGTGTGGGGGGGGGGGGGGGGGGGGGGGGGGTAAAAGGGTAAAAGGGTAAAAGGAGGGAGGGCTCTTATTGTAAAAATTGGTTCCGGTCTGTGGGGTTCTTGAGTCCGCTTATAACAGGATACACAATGTCACGTGACACTATCCATGAGACGTGCGGCCAACAGCATACATGATCGTAGGAATAGCAGTAGTAGTAGTGAGTGAGTGAGTATGGTTTTACGCCGCTTGTCGGAACATAATATTCCAGCAATGTCACGGCGGGGGGACACCAGAAATGGGCTTCATAGTTTGTACCCATGGGAATCGAACCCGGGTCTTCGGCGTGACGAGCAAACGCTTTAACCAATGGGCTACCACACCACCCCAGGAGTAGTAGTAATAAGTGCAGCAGTAGTAGTAGTAGTAGACCGTAGTAGTAGTAGTAGTACTAGTAGTAGTTCGTAGTAGCAGTAGTAGTAGTAGTAGTTCGTAGTAGCAGTAGTAGTAGTAGTAGTTCGTAGTAGTAGTAGTTCGTAGTAGTAGTAGTAGTAGTAGTTCGTAGTAGTAGTAGTAGTAGTAGTAGTAGTTCGTAGTAGTAGTAGTAGTAGTAGTAGTTCGTGGTAGTAGTAGTAGTAGTAGTAGTAGTTAGTAGTAGTAGATAATAGTATCAATATAAGTATTAGTAGAAGAAGAAGGGGATAGTAGTAGTTAAGAGTAGTGGTTGATAGTAGTAGAGGATAGTAGTAGTTTCACCCATTGTACCCATGTTGAGTAGAAGTAGTAGTAGTAGTAGTAGTAGCAGTAGTAGTAGTAGTAGTAGTAGTTGTAGTAGAAGTCGAAGAAGAAGAAGAAGAGGATAGTAGTAGTGGTGAATGCGGTTGTAGGAGAACTAACCCTGGGCATAGAGTACATGAAGTAAATCATCTATCCTTGGATATACATGTAGAGTAAAACATCTTCCCCTGGATATACATGTATAGTAAAACATCTTCCCCTGGATATACATGTATAGTAAAACATCTATCCTTGGATATACATGTATAGTTAAACATCTATCCTTGGATATACATGTATAGTAAAACATCTACCCCATGATATACATGTATAGTAAAACATCTACCCCTTGATATACATGTATAGTAACACATCTCTCTCTCTGGATATACATGTATGGTAACACATCTATCCCTGTATAGTAAAACATTTACCCCTGGATATACATGTATAGTAAAACATCTATCTCTGGATATACATGAATAGTACCACATCTTCCCCTGGATATTCCTGTATAGTTAAACATCAACTCTTGGATATACAAGTATAGTAAAACAACTACCCCAGGATATACATGTATAGTGAAACATCTACCCCTGGATATATTATTGAACATCAAACCCTGGGTATTTAGTACACCTAATTCTTTCCATTTTCATAAATATTTATGTGTCTTATCACCATGTTTGTATTTGAACACTGAAGCACATCAACGAGACCAAATAAGGCTCAATCCACCCGTATTTACGCATGAGAAGAAATACACTGACAACACCCTCTATTGAAATCAACAAGAGCACAAGTGTTGTTCATTTCAATAGGCAAACGTAAGCAGGTGCGTGAAGGGTGGTGGCTGTGGGTCACGTGACGTCATACGTCCCTGTTATCTACAGGGGAATAAAGGTTATCTTTCAAATGTGTGTCAAATTATTTTTTCAGCTGATTTTAAGTGTTCGGTTTATTTTAGGTGAATGGTATTGTCTTATAGATAATCTAATTAATCGTTTAAACACGGCCTAATTTCTATGGTCGTTATATATGCAGGGTCTGGGACTACATAAGTCTAAGCTTAATTACGTACGTAGCCATAGGATCGCTATATGGAATAGAACGTGGATAGATAACGTCCAGAGACTTTAGACATTGGTATTTATGTTGTCGATTGATACGAATAAACTCTATTTGACCTAATAAAAAATGAGTAAGTGAGTGAGTGAGTATGGTTTTACGCCGCTTTTAGCAATATTCCAGCAATATCACGGCGGGGGGCACCAGAAATGGGCTTCACACATTGTACAAATAAAAAAATGATCCTATATTGTAATTGTATATCTCTATATATTTTTTATAGGATATATCTTGAAACTTATGACAACGCCCTTTTTGTTCCTATAACATCCCTTTCTCGTATATTCACCTAACAGAGGTTATTAGACGCCGACCAAGTGATCACTACAATTTAATGTTTATGTTTGTTGGAATAAAACATTGATTGATTGATTGACTATTTGCCATTTTCTAAACTTCAGCTTTGATCACGTTGACGTGTGTTGATTATTACTTACAGTCCCAGCATGCTTTTTCGATCGGTTTTTTTTTTCTAGTTTCACTTGCAAACTTCCGTCTCTAATCTAGCCCTAAATCTGTTTGGTTCGACTGGATCAATATATAGAACAGGATTAAAGGCGTGTCGATACAGCCTCTACGACGTCGTTAGCACCCAGTGTTAATGCCCCGGTCTGGATTTCAGCCAAACCACATTGCGCTACAGCTGACGACTTTGTAAACAGTTTATCTCCAGATAGGCCAAACAGGCTCTATCTAGCGAGATAAACATCTATCTCCCTCGCTCAAACGTCCCGGACGCCGGTGCATGGTGCTGTTGGGGGCTTAGCGATAAATCGGCTGTTCACATGATAACACTGTAACAAAAAAAATAACTGGTGAGGGAAAAACCAACACGAATACCGGATGAAACACTGAACTTGAAACACTGCACAGACAGTATGGAAAGGCGAACAAGATTGCCGAGAGGACTGTCACTGCCGATTTAGAATTAACGGTATCCTTGATACCAGTCAGTGTAAGAAATTAACGATGAAACAGAAACACAGAGACTGTTGTAGACATGTTATACAGTGAAAGAAATCTATGTACAATGAGGTTCAAAGCCACACAAATCGTTTAGTCTTATCTATATAGTGACGTACAGCTCAAATTATCAGCTTATTTTTCTTTGCGGTGAGATCTGAAATGCGACATAGGAACATCGGGAAAGTAATAACCTTCTATACGATCGCACCATGGTGAGTTGATGTAAACAACTTGTTGTTGTTGATTAAAACAACATTCAAGTAAATAGTAGAAGGAAATAGAATTTTCGCAAGAATTTCCAAAAGCACATGACGGTGCAGATTTAAGATTTACGCTGTAGATATCATAATTTAGTCTACTATAGGAATATCGTAATTGGGTGTGAAAAACATTATATACTCTTCATATAAAGGGAAGAGTTTTTCGGGGCCCCTAGGATTACAATACTGTATATGGTCACATTTGGACTTTAGTTTAAACACTGTGTGTAATCTTTTTTATCCACAAAAAAACAACAACGAAAAAAAAAAAAAAAAAAAATTGTGTCTTTCTTGTCAACTGTATGTAATCACATTTCTCTAGGACCTACTTCATGTCTCATACTGAACATGATAACTAATAGTGTGGATAAAAAGATAATATTGTCATAAATCCAAGTCATATTTATAATAAACTTAAATCGGAAAACGTTATGTGATCAAACTCTCGCATCATGTGAGATTATTGCCTTATGCGTCATGTTTATGAGTGTATAATATTTGTTTAAAATAACAAGGTGTTAAAACAATGATCGCGAAACTTAAGCTCAAATTTAATATCCGTGCATCGCAATACCCACCATCAATAGCCTATTGTTTAGTTCCGAGGACTGTGTTTAATCTACGATTGTCGGCTAAAGCTTGTGGCTACTGGCAGATTTCGAGGTGATACTCTGTATGTGTTTTTCAACTGTCACGTAATCTTTTCTTCAAGCACACATGTCCGCCGCGACCGAGCACGTGCTCATCTCTTTGAAACCGCTTGCATTTATCAATAAGGGAGGCTCGAGTAAATAAACTCTATCACAAAAAGACATAAATGTTGAATCGGTTTGTGTACATATCGTGAAACACTTTAAGCTGAATATAAAAACGATCCGCATTGTGTTGAAAGATAAACAAGTCTTGATTGATTTTTAGCATTTGTAGACACGATATTTTTTTAAAGAGCCAAAGTACATCTGCTAAAGACACAGAACAGGAGGTTGATTTCGATCCTGTCAGGCGAAATTCAACTCAAAACTGATCTCTCTGGCCCAGTTTTAGCCTTAACATTGAAATCATGGGTAACATTTAGGTGTTTAGAGGTCAGTACTTCTGATTTTAGCTTCCACGCTGTTTTGAACACATTGAAGGCACACCATATCGCATATCAGTGCCCTATTAAAGTAATGTGTAAGGGACCACTAATTTTAGTTCGTAATAACCGTAGTTCGTTATAAGCATATATACAGCATTTATACAACAAATGGTCGGGAGCTGAACAATAAGTTCGTTATATCGGTCAGTTCGTTATGTGCGTGTTCGTAGTTTACTGCAAAATACTTTACATAAGCACCAGCAGAAGGCGTAGACGTGTATTACGCCTCAATGCCACAGATTCATACATTTTGCCTATGCGGGAATCGAATCCGAGGCAACGGGGTGATCAAGGCCCACTTGCACAAAGCGGACTTAGCGCTACAATTATTTGAACGGCTATGTTAGCGTCTAGTGAGTGAGTATGATTTGACGCCACTTTTAGCAATATTCCAGCAATATCACCGTTAGGGATACAAGAAATTGGCTTCAAATATTGTTCGAGAATCGAACCCCGTGCCTCCGGCGCATTAAGCGAACGCATTAACCACTAGGCTACCCTACCGACCCGTTAGCGTAAAGGACCCACTATAATCTCGGCGCTAAGTTCGTTTCTTTCATGGGGTACAACGTTTTAACTCAACTCCATGCCTATATTGTGTAAGACGTTGTCACGTTATGGTCCTGGTAGAATCCAATCGACACAATGATCTATTATCGGAACGGTTGTCTCGAACTACGGATAATACGACTTGTATCTAAAGCGTCATATATGATAAGGTTGTCATTATCTATACTTCATTCCGTCCGTATACTACTTCAAGCATCAAACACATCTCGCAACTGTCAATATAGTGTAGCCTTGCTCCAAGGCTGTACTGAAAGATAAGTCCATGGATGTGTAGTAATTATATCCTCCTAATAGGGAAGTCTAGATATGTGGACAGGACATCTAAGGACTCCAGTCTCCCATATATAGGGACAACTTAATATTATCATTTACATAATTTAGAACTTATGATTTAAACTAATAATTATTGCCTTATGGACTTGTGAAAGTCTAATTATAGTGTTGTTCTGCGACATACTGATATGTCTGTATCCTACCGTAGATTTCTGAATGTTGGTTTCATGGAAACCATGGAACTATATCATTCCGATTACTCACATAGCTGTGTTTCCTAATCTATATATACGACCATCTGTCCATCCTATTGTCCTATTGTCTTCATATGCGAATGCAGCTCATTCCATATTGTCGTACTGCCG